>NW_012116377.1:3999988-4006299 GCF_000951035.1 Colobus angolensis palliatus
TCCTGTGAAAATTCTCCAAAGGCTCTGTCACAGAGCACTGAGGACCAAAGCTCCTCTTCTAAGCCCTGGCCTGGGTGCCCTGGGCTCCACTCCACCCTCTCTCCCAGGCCTGCTGACCCTACTCCTCTCTCTGGCCTCCTTTACCTCCTGCCAAACTCATCCTAGCTCCTCACCCCTGATACACATTCCTCACCTGGAGCAGTCCCCTCACCTGGTCACAGCCCCTTCTTATCACCTGATTCCAGACCACAGGACACCTCCCAGCCCATACCCATCGCAGCTGCCCTGTGCTCTGTGCTCTGGATCATCAGCTCTGTGTCTGTTTATTTGTCTTCCCCCAGGAGACCATCAGCTCCCTGCAGGCAGGAACAATGGTCCATCCATCCACCTCGCCAGCAGGCCCTGGTTGAGCCACGCTTCCCCAGAGACCAGGCTGCAGGGTGTTCCTGACGCCTGCTCCCAAGTTTACCGGCGGGGGAAGCTGAAAGTCAGCGGACTCCAGAACCAGCCCTTCAACTCACTCCGTGCCAGCCGCACTGCCCACACTGTCCAGGTGCTGGAAATCCCCTCCCTACAGTTTCTCCTGGCGTTGTAACCACCCCACAGCCCCCCAGGGAGCTCCTCACACTGGAAAAACATTCCCAGGGCCCTGGCGACTCCAAATTGGGATGGCCACCATTGAGGACGTGCCCCCACCCCGGCGGGAAGGCACAGAGTGCTGCCTCGTTAATATTCATCACAACTTCACCAACGCCCGCCTGGTGGTCTTCGGGGATCATTGGAGGATGTGAAAGTAGATGCACTAGGATGTTAAATAGTTCAACAGCAAGCAGCTCCTGCCAAGTGCTTAGCGGCTTTCTGCTCGCTGGGGCAGTGGCGGCGCCAGTGCTGGCTCGAGGCCCGGCCACCTCTGCAGGACAGCTTGGGGACAGTCCAGGCCTGCCACATGGCCACCAGAGGCAAGGTGGTGCCTCTAACAAGCTGGGGGACGGCACATCTTCATCCATGGACCATCACTTCCCAGCAAGGCCCTGAGAGGCTGGTGACTTATTTCCTTAATGCCCACATTAAGGAATTGTGGGCTGCTGCCCACAATATCCGGGGAGCTTGACTTTGGGACTCAAATGTGTTTATTTGTTTTCTCTCTCCCAATCACTCCAGGCGTGGCGACTCCTCACCAGAAACTTGAAACTTGGCAAAAGTTACCTGAAGCCTTAGTCCAGGGAACTGGGGTCTGTGCAGCCACCTGTGCTCAGGCTGCCCCTACCCCCGTCACAGGCTCCTGTTGGGACGCTACTTCTAAACCCCAGCCTTAGGCACTTTGGTGCTTTTGAAGATTTTAAATTGGCACGTACTGGGGTTGCAAACTCAACTGCCTGCTGAGGCTGGGAGTGGCTGGGCTAGGTGGGCCTGGGGCAAACTAGAGAGCCAGCCCGGCCCCTTCGAGGGGATTGTGCCACTCAGTTCCAGCCCCAGACCTTGATCGCCTCAAATTTCAAAATTGGAAGTCATCATATAGGACAAAGGCGGCCTGTGACCAACATTGCCAGTTTGAGACCTGGGACCCGGGGGAAAAAGGGGGTCCTTGACCTCTATCTCCTTTTTACCCCATTGTCTGCCGCTTGCCCCTCATACCCCACTCGCCCCCTTAAGAGGCTTTTCCTGCTCTGTGGCCATCGTCTAGACTGAGATGTGGGTCTAGACTGAGTCCCTCAAAGGCAAGATTTCTGGGTCCCGGGGAAGAGGACTCCCTAATAAATATTCATTGAATTAAATGACTAGTTAATGATCAAGCCCGTTTCATGGTCAAGACAAGGTCAGCCTCACAGCCATCGCTGACTGACTCCTCTGGTTCATGCATGATCTGGTTCGTGCATGGTCTCAGGAGCCGGTCCTTACAGAGCATGACCTGAGACATTCCGAGGTGCACAATTGACCCTTGCAGAGCACAGCCAGCACCCCAGGTGTGAAGGGCGATGCCACCTGGATACTCACGTCCCGGGACATTTGGCTAAACTGACCTCATCAACAGGCCGGCCAAACACTCCTCACATATCCGCTGGCATCTAGATCTGCGTGGATGGGTTTTGCTGCCAAACTCCTGTTTCTCTTAATAGCTACCAGCCACCAGGCCACTTCACAGGCATTGATGCCACTTATTTCTCAAAGAGAGCTGCTGGCCTCATCCATGGTGGGGAAACGACATCGCAGAGAGGCAGTGACTGAGGCTTAAGGAGGCAGGGAGGCCAGTGAGCAGGGGAGGCCAGGGCTCGTAAGCAGGGCCGCCACTGGAAGGACCTTATAGTGTGACACTATAGCAAGGCCTGGAGCCAGGAGGCCTTGGTGAGGGGAAGGAGGCAATTTCTGCCCCTGAGGCCACTGTCCCAGGCCCCGCCCTGGTCACGGTGGGGTGCCTGGGTGGTGCCCAGAGGGTTTTTCCTGAGAGAGGACACAGGGCCCCAGTCTCTCTGCTCTGCAGGCAGCTGCCCAGCCCGTGCATCTCTGCAGGCACCTCTGTCTCAGCCGGAAGGGTGACACTTCCTCCAACAGGACGTGTCCCGGGGATAGGAGCCAGGGAGAGGTGGAGTTAGGACAGGTTCTGTCACACGGAGGCCTCCCTCAACCTCAAGCATCCTCAGGGGGCACAAGAAGGACTTTCCCGGCAAGGCCAAGTGGAGGCCCCCCCACGCAGTGACTCCTACCCCAACTGCATCTGGCCAAGCCCCTGCCAGCCCACCCCAGGCCTCCTGGTCGAGGAGGCCCTCCCAAAGCAAACCCAGGGGCCTAACCAGCTCAAATAATGTAGGGCTCCCAGGGCCCCAGGAACAGACGCCTGGAGCCCACGGCGGCTCTCTGTGCCCTGCCCGAGTGGGGCTTCCATTCCTCCAAAGGGGTGGTGTGGCACTCCATGACTGTATCACATGGGCCAGGCCTCTTCTGCAGGGAGCTGCCTCCGGCACAGGCATCTTCCACAAAACCGAGAACTCCCCTGCATTATCTTGGAAAGTCAGGCTCCCAAACTAGATTCATAAAGGACTCCAGGGCCTGATCTAGAAATTTAGTGTGCTCTCTGGAAATGAGCCAGTTTCCTCAACCACGACTAGACCCACCTGAAGAGGGCAGCTGCGGAGCAGAGGGGCAGGAGGCGGGAGGACCACCCCAGCCTACTTCCAGAGGAGGGTCCCCTTTCCTTTTCATTGTGGTAAAGGATACACAACACACATTTACCACTTTATCCATTTTCGGCGCACACTTCAGTGGCATTGAGTACACTTTCTCATCTTCCCCAACTGAAACTCTGCCCCGTGAAACACGAACCCCTATCCCCTCTCCCTCAGCCCTGGCAGCTCCATTCCACTTTCTGTCTCCGTGAATGTGACCACTCCAGGGACCTCGTGGAAGTGGAATCCTGCAGTATTCGTCCTTTTGTGGCCGGCTCATTCACTAGCATCCTGTCGTCCAGGTTCATCCCTGTTGCAGCGCAGCGCAGAACGCCCTTCCTTTTTAGGATGAATCATATTCCATTGCAGGGACAGACCACGTTCATCTGTCATGGACACTTTCTTTGCTTCCACCTTTGGCTGTGGTGAATAATGCTGTTGTGAACATGGGTGTGCACATATCCGTTTGAGGCCCTGCTTTCAATTCTTTTGGGTCTACACTGAGAAGTGGGATTGCCGGATCATATGGGAATTGTGTTGCATATTTAACTCCTTCGGGAACCACCACACCATTTCCCACGGCAGCTGCACCACTTTACCTCCCTACAGCAATGGAGCCACAAAGGTTCTTATTTCTCCACATCCTCACCAATCGGAGAATGGCCTCTGGCAGCAGACGCTGGGGGTCAGCTCAGTGGTAGAGGCCGTCAAAAGCACTCCAAGGTCAAACAGGCTTGGGAAACAGCACGTTTCTTCCCATAGGACTCCTCAGAGTGCTTGATGTGCCAGTGAGCTCAGGACCCACAAAGGGCAACATGCATGGAGCCCCAGACCCTCTGCTTCCTTTACGGCTGCTGAGGAACCGTGCTCTGAGGGGCAGTCTGGGGGCTGGCTGGTCCCCCATGGCACAGGCCCACAGCAGGGTAAGCTCAGAAAGCAAGAGGCAGCAAGCAGACTCAGCTCCAGCCCCTCAGCACCCTGGCATCTCACACAGGAGTATCTACTTACCAAGGTGTCAATCGTGATGGATGGGAAATAACAAAAAGGGGTCTTTTGTCAGAGAGGTTGAGAACTATGGTTCCAGAAGGCCCTGCCATCGAGGTTTGGGCAATGTTGGGTGGGAGGAGGCGTGACCCATCCAGACCCCCAGCTTGCCCGGCCAGTGGGCATGTGGCAGCTGCTGTGCCTGACTCTCCACACTCCCTCAGTGATGCCCCAGAATGTCAGGTCTTCATGGAAACGTCAACGCTTCCTGCATAATTGGCTTCTTCCCAGTTAGAGGCCTGAGCTCTGGGAGGAAATCATGGAAACATACAAACTCAGGTTTAGACTGGATCCAAAAGGCCCAAACCCTCCCACGAGGATGGAGATCTTCCAGATTGCAGGGAGGTCCCCGGGTCTCTGCTCCCCACCTCCAGAGATGGGAGTGTTCCTGGCATAGCCTCTACCCCTAGAGAGTAGAAAACTTCTCTGCACACCCAGCAGGGTCCTCCCTGCTGCAGAGGGAGTCCTTGAGGCAGAACTCCTGTCAAGGGGGAAGCTGGGAATGGGGGACAGGCGGGCAAGTCCTACCCTCCCAGCAGAACGGCAGGAAAAACTGGCCTCCCAGGTCCCTGCACCCACCTTCCCCGTGCACCCATTGGCCAGATCTGAGAACGCAAGCTCCTGCTTACAAGAGACATACTGGAGACACACGGGGACTGCGGCGTCTGCAGAGGAAGTCAAAGCAAAGGCGTTAGCGAGAAGAAAAGCTGATTCATTTTTGGGTCGCTTTCCAGACGTGACACCTGGCCCATCTCAGCATTTTCTGAATGGACAGACTCAGAGGAGGGAAGAAAGGAGACATCTTATGCCCTAGAAATTCACTGCCCAGAGCTCCCTCCTAAGGTGCTGTTGGTTTGGAGTCACAGGACATTAGTGAGCTTTGGAAGGGAATGTTGGTCAGCACAAAGCAGTGCCTCGGAGCCAGGCTCTGAGCCAGAGGGTGGGGGCTGAGTCCTCCCTCAGCCCCAGAGCTGCTACTCGACCTTGAGCAAGTTGCTGAAATCTCTCTGAACCTCCAGTTCCTTATCTGAGAAATGGAGGTGATGAGGAAGCCAACCTTGGGAGGCTGCCAGGAGGCTTCAGTGGCAAAGGCAGGAAGAATCCACCATCCAGGGCCAGTGCAGAGCTAGAGCCTGTGACAGGGGCCATTAGCGCCGACATCGACCTCCCCACCCAGGCTGAGTCCCCTCTGTAGCCCAGAGCAATCAGAAGGAGGGAGAGGACAGAGGTCCTGACTGAGCCCAGGAGGTCAGCAGGAAGAAAGAGGCCCCCACATCCAATTATCAGGCCCTGAGAGGAAGGGTGGAAGGACCTGGGAGGAGAATGATTTCTGCCTTGGGGATCAATGTGGGCATCACTGGTCTCCCAGATCTGGACCCTGGGCCTCCCCCAGGCAGGGACCACCTGCTGTCCAGGGTGCAATGGGAAAAGGGGCTCTGGTCAGACTGTTGCGGGGCTTCAGCCTCATGACGTCCTCTCAGCCAATCTGCTTTTCCTTTAGGCTCCTAAGTGCTGAAGCAGCCCCTGTGCGCTTCCTCCCCAGTGCTGCACGGGGCACACAGAGCATCTGATCTCCGCAGTGCCCACCAGGGCGTGTCTTGGGGTTCAACTCGATGTTCAGCACGACAGGCCTGACCTAGGCCACCGTGCACCGAGAAGGACCCAGGACGGGAGCACAGCCTGCCAGGAGGGTAGCTTCGAGCGTTCCTCTTCTGCAGTTGCCCACACAGCCACATGGGAGTCATCTCCATTGTCAATCTCCTCCAACTCCTGTGACCATGCAGGTGCAAGGAGACCAGAGGCACAGCAGGCAGGTGTGGGAACTGCCCTGGCTTAAAAGCCTCATGCCCCCCAGAAGCCAGCACCTCTACTAACAATTCCATCAGCAAAGTGTCCCGGGCGCCCCTCAGGGACGTGTCCAGCAGAGTCACTGTGCTCTGTGAAGCCCAAGCCTGGTGGCCCAGCAGGTACTCATAGCCCCCGCCCAGATACCAACCAGGGGACATTGTGCCATTAGCAATACTGCCCAGCAGCAGAGGGACATTCTGCCTTTACCTGGGTCCCAGGGAAACAGAGCTAGAAAGTTAACCCAAGGTCAAATTCTCA
>NW_012116377.1:4007049-4008174 GCF_000951035.1 Colobus angolensis palliatus
AATAAATAAAAATAAAAATAAAAAGCTATGACTGTATGTGATTCTGTTATGATTTGGGCCTGTTTTTCTCTCTCTGGAACACATGGACCATGTTAAAATGAAAGTTCATCATAAATAGGACTCAACAAGCATACATTCACTTGGCAGGTGGTAAGTACCAGAAAACCTTCTAGTCACCCATTCAACAAATATGTATCAGGCCCCTAACATGTGCTAGACACAGGCTGGGAGAGATGAAGAAAATAAAGAATAGGTCCCTGCCATGAAGAAACTCAAGGTTAAGTAAAGATTCAGAAACACACATAAATAGATCACTTCTAAGGACTCTGAGAAAGGTATATTCACAGGACAATGGAAGCAAAGAAGACAGAGAAATTAACCTTACTTGGTGAAGGGGCAATTCAGGTTGGGTTTTGAAGAATGAAGAGTCCTTTATGTGAAAGGACATTTTGATCAGAGGAAACAGCACGAGCAAGGGAATGGAGGTAGGAAAGAGAATCAAAAGGGAGAAAAGGTTTGGAGATCTAGTGTACAGAGTACAAGAAGAAGGTAGAAAAGCTATTTAATTCATCAAACTTTAATTTTTTTTCTTTTCTTTTGAGACAGGGCCTTGCTGTGTTGCCCAGGCTGGAGTGCAGTGGTTTGATTTCGGCTCACTGCAACCTCTGCCTCCTGAACTCAAGCAATCCTCCCACCTCAGCCTCCCAAATAGCTGGGACCACAGGTGTGAACCACCATGCCTGGCTAATTTTGGTATTTTTGGTAGAAATGGGGTTTCCTCATGTTGACCAGGCTGGCCATGAACTCCTGAACTCAAGCAATCCTCCCACCTTGGCCTCCCAAAGTGCTGGGATTACAGGTGTGAGTCACCACATCCAGCTTCATCAAAGTTTAATTGAAGCAGTCCCTAATATAGATTAGGGACTAAGAACACTGACTCTGAAACCAATCTGCATGGGTTTGAATCCCAAGTTTGCCATTTAGTACTTGCATTACCTTGTGTTTGTTATTTAATCTCTCTGTGCCTCCATTTACTCATCTTTAAAATGATAATCATACCTACCTCAGATCATTGTTCTTTTATTCAACAAATACTTACTGAGTATCTACTATGTGTCAGGAATT
>NW_012116377.1:4009094-4010734 GCF_000951035.1 Colobus angolensis palliatus
TGTGTGCCTCCCGCTCTCAGGCCTGGGAACTGTGATTTACTCTCCTGACCTCCAGGCAGCCCAGCTCCTGCTGATAAATGCACTAAAAAGTCCATCTTTTCCACCCCCAGCCCTGCTGGGAGTGCCCAGGCGCCGTCACCTGGGAACAGCTGGTGATGCGAGCTAAGAAGTTCAGAGTTGCTTTTGCTTTACAAGGTGCATAGGAACACATTGTACTAAGAACGTGCCAGAATTTTCAAGATCACTAAAGATCCCCATTTACCACACCGGAAACAAGGGAGCAGGGGAAGGAAGCACCCACATGGGGCTTCGTGGGCTGGAACTGTGTGACCTCGGCAAGTCACTTCCCTCCCAGAGCCACTCTTTCCCAGGTCAACTGGAGACAGCCATGACCTCCAGGCAGGCGTGGCTGGAATTAAAGACAGTGGGCACCAAGTGCATGGGGAATGGGAGACATTATAGTAACTATTTTATTGATCTTAGATTGAAATATTTCTTGCAACTTTGAAAAGAAACCAAAATCTTATTTTAGCTTGCAAAGGCTTTAACATCTTA
Source organism: Colobus angolensis palliatus (assembly GCF_000951035.1). Taxonomy (NCBI): domain Eukaryota; kingdom Metazoa; phylum Chordata; class Mammalia; order Primates; family Cercopithecidae; genus Colobus; species Colobus angolensis. Next base: position 4,009,650 of record NW_012116377.1, read on the forward strand.
AAATTTTTTTGAAATCTTTAAAAACCTTACCAAATCCCTTTGCAGGGCCTGTAAGGAGTGGCAAGATCTGCCCCTGCTCACTTTCCCCTTCTCAGCTCCTTCCTCTCGCCCCTGCCCTCTGTGTTCCCGCCTTGCTGACCTCTTAGCTCTCCAAACAAGGAAACTTATGCTGACCTCAGGGCCTTTGCACATGCTGTTCCCACTGCTGGAAACACTGTTCCCTCCACTCAGTACTGACAAGCTCCCTCCCGCACCTCCTTCAGGGCTCAATGTAAATGCTACTTCCTCGGCAAGGCCTTCCACACTGCCCCACCTCAGTTTCATCTGTCTCCTCTGTTTTCTTCTCTTGGCACTTAGGATGATCTCTGATCGGTCTGAGAACTCCGCAACAGCATCTGTCTGTCTTTTCACCACTAGAGCCCGGCCTGGTGCCTGCCACACAGTATAGACTATGGAATGAATAAATAAGCCTGTGACATGGGCTGTCACCACCAGCATACACACACACACACACACTCTCTCATACACACCCTCTCACAGTCGGCACAGCACAGAACAGAGTAACATCAAATCCTGACTGCCTGGGTTCAAATCTCACCTTTGCCCTAAACAGCATTTGGATGAGTTACCCGCAGATTTGAAAGCTGTGATGTTGTTTTGGTTTGTCAAGGTCTTAGTATCGTGGTGTTCTCTGACAACCACATACCCTTTGTTGTACGCATGAGACTACGATGACAGGGCCTGGCTTATAAAGACTACTGCGTAAATGTCACTGTTCATGAGGTCTTCAGTGTTATGATCACCCCAGACACTCAGAAACTGCTCAGACTTCAAATGCTTGTTGAGTGTACAAGGGTCCAGGCAGTATTGACACCTGAGGGACCCTCATCCCCAAAGTAGATTTTAAAGACAGCAGCACACTGGGGAGACGAGAAACCTCACACAACACTCCCACCCTCTCCCCAGCCTGCCTCTTGCTTCCTGGTCCTGTTCTCTTGGGGAGAAGGAGAATCTTATCTGACTGGTCAAACTCCAGGACCATCCCTGGCCACCATTAGTAATGGGCAGGGTTGTCGCACGTTCAA
>NW_012116377.1:4011359-4013027 GCF_000951035.1 Colobus angolensis palliatus
ACAGGCAGATGGGACCTGAATGGGCCACTGGTCCTTCTGAAAATGCTCACCAGTCAGTGTGAGTGTGGGGAGACAATGCACAATGTGTGGGACTCTGCCTTGCAACCGCTCAGGGCCCCAGCCCTTCAGAACCACTGGTAGTGATTTGCTGCGGGTGGGGTCACTCTGATTCTTCTCTGAGGTCTCTTTTCCTTTCAGTTTTTCTGAGTAACTGAGAGGATCACATGACTGCATGCCACCTAAACTAGGGTGTGCACAGCCCCTGTTCTGTGCAGGGAGGGTGAAAAGCAGCAGAGTGCCTGTGACCCACCTGCCACCTTTCCAATGCTACTACAAGATTTGAAAGAAACGGTCATTTATCAGGAGCCATCTTTATTAAAAAAGATAAAATAGATCAGGGCAGGGGAGAAGTGCTGCAGGAAATAGTCCAGGTTCTGACGTTGCTCCAGGTGGGGTGGGGGGCCCTCTTGTCTCCAGGAAGCTCCAAGCTGTCCTTCAGTTCACCCCTTGGGATAGGATGCCTTCGAAGGCCACGGCAGTGTGGACGTCTTGCCTGGCCCCTACCTGCAGCTGTTGGAGTCCACACAAGACTGATCTGTCAGGTTTCAATGTTCTTGGACCTCAGGGCATTGGTCCTCTCTAATGTAAATGCAAAAAGACATTTGACATGGACTCTCTCAGGTGTTTTGCGATGCAGTACATTCCCATTGGCTCTGGTCACCCTGCTGTGCACTGGATGTCAAAACCTCTTCCTCCCGTCCATCTGAGATTTGGGTCCTTTGACCGACAGCCCCCCATTTCCTCCCTGTGCTGCTCCCCAGCTCCTGTCACCATCGATCTACTCGCGACTTCTGTGAGGTCAACTTTTTCTGATCAACATTTCCAGGACATCATGTGGAACTGGTCTCTCTGAGGTGGTGGAGATGCTAAGTAGCATGATTTCCTCATTCCACGGTGCACACAGCTAACTAATCATCACATTCTACCCCATAAATGAATACGAGCATGATTTTCCAATTAAAACAATACTAATAAAAACATAATAAATCAAACGCAGGAAGTGTGGCTTGACTGCGCCACCTACTGGATTTTTGTCTTCACCACAGCCATCCAACTACTTCGTTGGGGTGATCTTAGTTGTAAGAATTTCTGCGCTGGGCACAAGCAACGCATTTGTAGAAGAAATGAAAGGCATATTCCGGGCAGCCCTGTGGCAGCCCTGGGTTCTTGTCGATGAGGCTGACTTCACAGCCTCTGGCTGCCCAGTTTGGAGGAATCTGGCTTTCTGCAGTGGTTGTCACGGGGCCAAGGTTTTTTCTGGGTCTCCTCCACTACCACTGGTGCTCTGGGTAAAGAAGGAGCCCACAGGGTCATGCTGGGGGTTTCACTAAAACTGTCTGGCTTCCTCTACAGGATGGCAAGTGCACTGGCAGGAATGGTGGGACAAGTTGGCTCGCTGTGAGCCTGCTCCAGTGGGAGAGGGAAGGTGGAAACTTCAGTAGATGGAGAAGGAGAGGTGGGAGCCGCAGGAGGAAAGAGCAGTTCTCTGATGGTGGAGTGCTTCCGCTTTTGTTTTGTGTACTCTAAAATGAGGTAGGTGGCCATGGGATAGTTTAATGTTTTTTCTTTGGCACTGAGATGTTCTCAGCCTAGAATCCCATGGCCACT
>NW_012116377.1:4014048-4015864 GCF_000951035.1 Colobus angolensis palliatus
AGGGTGAGGAATTGTTTTACTAGTGTTTCCAGTGGAAACGAAGAAATAGCTGGGGAGTCATACTGTCATATAGCCTGAGGTGGGAAGGGACCACGGGTGGGGCTGGATGTTCTTTCAGCCTCTCTGGCAGATATCACAGACACAGTGGTCAGCTTGGCCAACCTTCTGCAGTGGTTGACTCTGATGTAGGGGAGGGAGGCAGTCCCCAGAGCAGGAATGACTTCCCGGGGGCCCCTATCCTTGCAGGGGAGGAGCCGGTCTTCCTCCCCTCAGAGCCTCCTTCACTGCAGCCCGTTGAGGGGCAAGTGACCTGGAGGATCCGTGCCTCAGAGGCAAACCTCTGGCCTCTGGCTTCATCCCCAACCCGGGGAAACATGCACAGCCCCTCCAGAGGAGAGCTCTGCTGCAGGAAGACTCTAGGGCAGGGCCCAGCTGCGAGGGTCCTGGGCTGTTGGTGACAGTACCCCAGGGTTCAAACTCTCTGGGCCTGGGGGCAATTCCCTTCCCTGGGTACAACAGATTCCTAGCCCGCCCTGGCCTTCTGCTAGCCCCACCGGGAAGTGGCCCAGGGGTGGAGGCGTGGACAGGCATTCCGATGTCTCCAGTCGGGGTCAGCCTGGACAGCACGGTCCCCGAGGGGCAGACAGGGTGCGAGGGGAAAGCGCCAGGCTCCAGGGCAGCCCCTGACAGGCGCTCGGGTCCCCATGGAGACGGGGGCGGGGCCAGGTGGCGGTGAACTACGGCCCTGTCCAGCCTGGGCAAAGAGACCCAGCTTGGACTGGGTAGCGGAGACAGGGAACCCCCGTCTCTCCCACGCTCGCCCCCCTCCCCCGCGCCCGGCAGAGCCTGACCCCTGCGGGTGGCCGAGGCCTACTGCACCCACGTGGACCGGCGCCCTCTGCGGGTCCCGCGGCTCCCGGCCCCTGCTCAGCGCCTCCAGATGCCTCACCTGGGCCCTCTCGGCTGGGTCCCTGGGGCCTCAAAGCGCTGGCCAAGCCGCCGGGTCACTCCCCTCAGCCACTCGACTTTCCCATGGGTCCTTTGGAGTTTGTCCTTCCTAAGTGCCGCCTGCCCGGACGCGGCTGCCCCAGGACCACAGCTGACCCAGGGTGGCTGCGTCCTCTGCGGGCCACCCATCAAGGGCACAGGCAACAGGAACCCCAAAAGACAGTGGCCTGCCCTGCCCAGGGCTCACCCTCAGAGTGGGGAGAGGCCACTAACTCAGGTCCTCTCCCCTTCCTCAAGGCTCCTTCCGCACCTGGGGTGAAAGCCTCCCAATCCCAGCACCTCAGGGGCCTTCCTGTTTCATTTATACTAACAAATAATCATTCGATGTGCTGGGACAGAGAAGACAGACACGCTGCCCCCAGGTGGGTGAGAGAGACTAGTCTATCAGTGCAGAAAACTCCCAATAGGGACAGGGGCTAAGAAGGAAACACCAAGAAAAGTGAGGGTGGAAGATGGGAGTGACCCTACTGCAGATGGGTGCTCAGGGAGGGCTTCTCTGAGGAGGTGACATTAACTAGATTGACAAAAGGGACGGGCAGGGCCTGTGTAAGTCTTCTAAGAGAGGAAACGGCAGTGCCCAGCGGGCTGTCCCAGGGATGGAAATAGGGCAGCGGGTGGGGGTGGGGGTGTGAGCCAGGCAGGCAGGACCCAGACACTGTGATGGATGCAGTGGTGGGACCCACCGAGGCTCTGAGGAAGCCCTGGGCCTCAGAAGATGGGGAAACAGGAGGACCCACTTAGAGGCCTTCACAACCTTCTAGGGCACAGACAGTGCAAAACAGTTCAGGCCAGAATGAGGTTTAGGTTT
>NW_012116377.1:4017164-4028544 GCF_000951035.1 Colobus angolensis palliatus
AAAATCTAGAAGAGGAATCAGGATGGGGGGATTAGGAATGGCAGAGGAAGAGCTGGGGGAGAGGGAATTGGGGGCGGGTCTGGGACAAACAGAAAGGAGGTGGGGGAGGGGCCAGGGAAATAAAGTTCAAGAGGTCAGCGGGGATCAGAAGCCACAGCCTTAGTGGGGGCCTCAGGAGAGCAGCAAGCTGCATTTATCTTGGAAAAGTGGAGAGAGGACTGCAGTGACTTCCGTGGGGAGGAAGGGGGAGGTGGCAGGGCAGAGGAACCTGGGGACAGACAGGAGGAAGAGATGGTGCACTGGGTCAGGTGGCCACCACCACTACCATCACCAGAAGTGGAAAACTCTGCCTTCTCCTTACCCCTGTCACCACGACGCCCCCATGCTTTCTGCCTGCGCCCCCTAGTCTTTAGTAATAGGTGCTGGCAACTAAGGAGCAGAGTCTGATTTGAAACTTCAAGGAAACCATCAGGGGCAGCTGTGAACCCACCAGGCTTGCCCAGTAGGGAGCTCAGGATCCCCAAATTGGATGAGCAAATAAGCTTCTGCAGGCTGTGCTGTCCAGGCAACTAAGGCGAGGGCAGGGCCATGTGGTGGAGGGGGGTCTGAAACAGCACTCCCAAGGGCACAGGCCCTGCCCAGCCTTGGCACCCAAGGCAGAGCTCGTCAGCCCTGGGCCCCTGTGGGCTGCTGTGGCCACCTCCCTTCAGGTGCTGCTGCCCCCACAGGGACCGGCGACCTCTGCAGGTTGCTCGGATTCCAGCGGTCTTGGAGCCTCCAGATGCCTCATGCAGGCCCTCTCTGCTGCGTCCCCAGGGGCCTCAAAGCACTGGTCCAGCCACCAGGACACTCCTTTGAGCCTCCTGACTTTCCCATGGGTCCTTTGGAGCCCTGGGTTTTGGAGCTTGTCCTTCCTAGAGTGCTGCCCACCTGAACGCAGCTGCCCCAGGACCACTGCTGACCAAGTGCGGCCATGTCCCCTGCAGGCCACCCATCAAGGTCACAGGTGACAGGTTCCCCAAGAGGCAGTGGCCCGTCCTGCCCAGGTCTGACCCTCAGGGTAGGAAGAGGGCACTAACTCAGGTCCTTTACCCTGCCTCAAGACTCTCTCCTCACCTGGGGTGAAGGGCTCCCAATCCTTACACCTCAGGGGCCTTCCTGTTTCATTCACGTCCACAAAGGAACATTGATCATCTCCAGTGTGCAGGGACAGAGAAGACAGACAGGCTGGCCCCGGTGGGCGAGGGAGACTAGTCTATCAGAGCAAAAACTCCCCATAGAGATAGGGGCTAGGAAGGAAACACCAGGAAAAGTGAAGGTGGGAGACAGGGGTGACCCTATTGCAGATGGGGTGCTCAGGGAGGGTTTCTCTGAGGAGGTGACATTCACTTGATTGGTGTATTAGTCTGTTTCATGCAGCTGATAAAAATATACCTGAGACTGGGAAGAGAAAGAGGTTTAATTGGACTTACAATTCCACATGGCTAGGGAGGCCTCAGAATCATGGCAGGAGGCAGAAGGTACTTCTTATGTGGTGGCAGCAGGGGAAAATGAGAAAGAAGCAAAATCAGAAATCCCTGATAAACCCATCAGATCTCGTGAGACTTACTATCATGAGAATAGCACGCAGAAGACTGGCCCCCATGATTCAGTTACCTCCCCCTGGGTCCCTCCCACAACACGTGGGAATTCTGGGAGATACAGTCCAAGTTGAGATTTGGGTGGAGACACAGCAAAACAGTATCCATTGGCAAAAGGGACAGGCAGGGCCTATGAAAGTCTTCTAAGAGAGGGTACAGCAGTGCCCAGCATGGTGTCTCAGGGATGGCAATAGGGCAGTGGGTGAGGGTGGGGGGTGTGAGCCAGGCAGGCAGGGCCCAGACACCGTGTGATGGGTGCAGGGGTGGGACCCACAGAGGCTCTGAGAAACGCCTGGGCCTCAGAAGATGGGGAAACAGGAAGACCCACTTACAGGACTTCACAACTTTCTAAGGCACAGGCAGTGCAAAATGGCTCGGGCCAGAATGAGGTTTAGGTTTCAGAAGGGTGCTGGGTCCCTCATGCTCTTCTTGAGGCTAAAGGGCTCCAGCTCCTTGGGCCCTTTCCATGCAGACATTGTTCTGGGGCCCCAGCTACACGGATGGCCTTCTGATGGTTGTCTGCATCCAGGCAGGGGGCATGAGCTGACCTGCTCCTTCCTTGGCCAAGTGGACAGATGAAGGGAGCCTCTGTGGGCAGGATTGCTGGACTAGGAATTAGACTTGGAGTGTGATCCAAATGCCCCACAGGCCCGGTCTCTTCTCTGGAGCTTGGCTTCATGTAAACTGGGTTTGGGGGACAAGGGATGGCAAGACCAGCTCTCAGGACCCTTGTGCTCCACCTTGTGATGCTTCTAAATGGTCTTAGGGGCCACCTTTTTCAGGAAGAATTCTCTGGTTATTGAAGAATAAAGGAAGTAGGCTGGGCGCGATGGCTCATGCCTGTAATCCCAACACTTTCGGAGGCTAATGCGGGCAGCTCTCTTGAGGTTTGAAGTTCGAGACCAGCCTGGCCAACATGGTGAAACCCCATCTCTACCAAAAAATTCAAAAAAACAAAATTATTCAGGCATGGTGGTGGGTGCCTGTAATCCCAGCCACTTGGAGGCTGAGGTAGGAGAACGGCTTGAACTCGGGAGGCAGAGGTTGCAGTGAGCCAAGGTTGCACCATTGCACTTCAGCCTGGGTGACAGAGCAAGACTCTGTCTCAAAAAAAAAAAAAAAAAAAAAAAAGAGAGAATAAAGGAAGGAAACACGTTTTGAGTGGCACTTATATCAGGCTCCAGACTAGGTGTTGGTTTGGTGGGGTTTGCTTTTGGGTTTTTTTGTTTGTTTTTTGTTTGTTTGTTTGTTTTTTTCTCCCTTTCACAAAACCTGAGTCCTGTCTAGGGCCAGGAGTTAGATTTCAATTTCTAGATTTTCATCATTCCATGTTGCACAAGACAGACATCCAGGGGACCGAGGATAGATTATTAACAAGTGAATAAAAGATGACTTAGCTAGAGAAAATGTAGAAGAAAAGGAATCAGCATGAAGGGATTAGGAATGGCAGAGGGGGAGCTGGAGGAGAGGGACTTGGAGGTGGGTCTAGGACAAACAGAAAGGAGGTGGGGGAAAAGGCCAGGGAAATCAAGTCCCAGAGGTCAGCAGGGACCAGAAACCACAGTCTTAGTGGGACCTCAGGACGGGAGAGCAACAAGCTGTGTCTACCTTGGAAAGGTGAGAGAGGACTGCAGGAAGCTGAGTGGGGAGGAAGGGGAAGGTGGCATTACAGAGGAAGCAGGCGATAGGAGGAAGAGATAGTGCCCTGTGCCAGGTGGGGTGGAGGGGCCCTCTGTTCTTCAGGAGGCTCCAGGCTGTCCTTCAGCTCACCCGTAGCTTTGGATAGGCCTTTGAAGGCCACAGGGCTGCCAGATGCCCTCTTGACTTTTGAATCGTGTTCATTAACCCTGGCAGCAGCTTGGACACCTGTGTCCTCTGCTGAATGCCTCTGGGCCAGGTGTGCTGGGCACATGGCAGCGTCGTCATCTTACCCAGCTCTCGCCCACAGCTGTTGGAATCTACACATGGTCAACCTGTCACAAGGTTTTTAATGTTCTTGAACCTCGGGGCCTTTATTTTCTCCATTCTGAACGCAGGGATTCGCCATGGACTCTCTCAGGTGTTTTCCGTGTGCAGTACATTCCCATTGACTCTGGTCACCCTGCTGTGCACTAGATATCAAAACCCCTTCCTCCTTTCCTACTGAGACTGTGGTCTTTAGACCGACAAGCCCCCATTTCTTCCCTCTGCCACCCCTCCACACACTCGCTCCCCAGCCCCCGTTCACCATCAATCTACTCACTACTTCTATGAGGTCAACATTTTTAGATGGAAACTTCAGGGACATCACGTGGAATTTGTCTTTCTGAGGTGATCAGATGCTAAGTAGTGTGATTTTGTCATTCCATGGTGCACACATCCATCCAGTCCTCACACTGTGTCTCATAAATGAATACAAGCATGATTTGCCAATTAAAATAATATTAAGAAGAACATAAATGTAATGAAACACAGGAAGTGTAGCTTGACTGCCCCACCCAGTTGGTTTTTGTCTTGGCCCAGCTGTCCATTGGGTTCACTGGTGCTGCCTTATCCCTTTGACTTTTTTGCGGTAGTCAGAAACAACATAATTGCCGCATGAAACTGAAGCATCTTTTGCCAATGGCATCCGTGGCTCCTTTTAGTCACAGAGATTGAGTTTACACCATCTGGCTTCCCGGGGGTTCCCTCAGACCAAGTCACCTCTTCTGGGTCTTCCACATGAAGCGAGCTGACTTCCCAGTGGTTTGCCTGAGACAAGGCTCCTTGGGGATTCCCCCCATAGCTGCTGGTGCTCTGTGGAGGGTGAAGCCACAGGCTTATGCTGGGCGGCTTTGCTGGGAATGGCTGGCTTCATCTCTAGGCCAGGGAGGATTCTGACCTGACTCCCAGGGATGGTCCTGTTCATGCTTCTGTGAATTAGAAAGTGGGGAAGGTCGGCTGGTTTTGAGTCCCTCTCTGGGTTGGACAGGGAAGGTTGACATAACTGTGGCAGATGGGGAAGGACAGGTGGGACCCCCAGGAGGGAGGGATTGTGCTCGGATGTTGGACCCCTTTCTCCTCTGCACTTTTCTGAACTCCATGATTAGGTAGATGGCCATGGGATGATTTTTTCTTTTTTAATATCGCTTCCTTGATATGCTCTGCCTAGAATCCCATGGTCATTATGAACTGGGTTGTTGGGAGGCCTGGGAGGTCCAGGAGCGGCTTTCTGTATGGCTTGAACCATGTCTCCTGGTCAGTATTGCCCAGGAGTCCCTCAACAACTGGTCCAGTGGGATATGCTCCTGGGGTTGAGTGTGAAGAATGTTTAAATAATTCTTTCCATTAAAATGAAAAAATAAGTAGCAGTACTATTTTAAGGTATTTTTTTTCATTATATCCTTACAGTTCTGCTCATAAAATGGCAGGGCCCCAGCAACCATTCTGCATATGATGATGCCAAGGTTCCAAACATTGATGGCAGGGCATTGGTACCCATGGCCCAGGAAGAGTTCTGGGCCTGCATAAGGGAGAGTCCCATTAAACGTTTTCAGTCTCTCTTTGCAAATGTTGAACTAAACCCAAAGTTGGTTATTTTGATGTTCTGTTTTTGTTTTTGTTTTTGAGATGGAGTCTTGCTCTGTCGCCCAGGCTGGAGTGCAGAGGCACGATCTTGGCTCACTGCAAGCTCCGCCTCCCAGATTCATGCTATTCTCCTGCCTCAGCCTCCTGAGTAGCTGGGACTACAGGTGCCTGCCACCATGCCCGGCTAATGTTTTGTACTTTTTTAGTAGAGATGGGGTTTCATCGTGTTAACCAGGATGGTCTCGATCTCCCGACCTCATGATCCACCTGCCTCGGCCTCCCAAAGTTCTGGGATTACAGGCGTGAGCCACCGCACCCGGCCCAACACCTGTACGTTAAGATCTGGGTGCTTGGTGGATGGGGCAGCAGCCCCAGTACTCCTCAGCTGGCCTCTCTTAGCAGGGAACCCCACCCCATGAGCCAGGGAAGGGCGGCCGGGCCCCAGTATTCTCACAGGTGCTGCACTCAAGGCAGAGCCTCTATCCTACGAATGGGGCCTGGGTGGAAGACAAGAGCCTCCATCTCTCAACCTCCTTTCCTGGGCTGAGCAAACGGTCTCAGCAAGCAGTAGCTGGTGGCATGATAAGAAAAGATGACATTCTGTCCCTCTTAGGAAGCAAATCCCCCAAGTGGGAGCTGGTGGGGGCGAGGGATCCTGTGATCTTGGAGAAAGCAGTCTGGAGTGGAGCCCCCCTCACTGGGGTGGGGAGTCAGGGAGGACAGTCACCTTATTTCACACACCGCAGGCCCTTGTTATTCTTCCCAGGTGTTAGCAGGTTTTCTTGAATAAACGCTTCTTCATTTGCTGTGTGCCCTTGGAATCATCCCAGAGATTTTATTTTAGTATTTATTTATTTATTTATTTGAGACAGAGTTTTGCTCTTGACACCCAGGCTGGAGTGCAATGGCACAACCTTGACTCACTGCAACCTCTGTCTCCCGGGTTCAAGCAGTTCTCCTGCCTCAGCCTCCCAAATAGCTGAGATTACAGGCACCTACCACCACGCTCGGTTAATTTTTTATATTTTTAGTAGAGACGGGGCTTCACCGTGTGGGCCAGGCTGGTCTCGAACTCCTGATCTCAAGTGAGATCTCTGGACCTCATCGCAGAGATTTTCAATGGCTTTGTGTGTGTTTCATGATTTTTGCCACCTTCACTGGGGCTGTCCATGGCCTCCTCACACTGTCCTGCAGAACCTCTGACTGGTTTTTGATGTGTGGGGGTGTGGGCCTGTGAGGCAAAAGCTATGATTTTCGAGAGAAAATAGAAATCTCTGGTTTTATGTGAAACACCTCCTGTTTAAAAAGTTATTTGATTCCATTTTTTTTGGTGGCTGTTTGGTGTTTGGTGTGCTTTTTAAAAACATTCTTTCAGTGTTTGACCTTAGTCTCCAGCTGTCTTGCAGAGAGGACCCTTTCTCAGCACCGTCCCTCAAGGAGAGGGTAGGAGTCCCGCTGTTCCTGTTCTTCTCAGAGGTAAACCTTGGACGGCAGGATGCCCTCCGAACCTGGGAACACACGTGTGATTGGAGGACGCTGGAGGAGGGGAGGAGCCTGAGACCACAGGCAGCGTCCCCTAAGCATTCTTAGCCCCTCATAGAAGAAAGAACAATTTCCCAACTCTTCCTCTAGTCATGCAAGTGAGGAGGACCTCACATCTTAATTCTGACTGCTTGACATATGCCTTATTTTGTTTACTTTTAGAAATTAATAAAAATGTCTCCATGACCAAGAAGAGGGGAGTTCTTTATTTTTATTTATTTATTTATTTTGAGACGGAGTCTTGCTCTATCGCCCAGGCTGGAGTGCAGTGGCAGGATCTCGGCTCACTGCAAACTCCGCCTCCCGGGTTCACGCCATTCTCCCGTCTCAGCCTCCTGAGTAGCTGGGACTACAGCCGCCCGCCACCACGCCCGGTTAATTTGTTGTGTTTTTTGTAGAGACGGGGTTTCACCATTCACAGGATGGTCTCGATCTCCTGACCTCGTGAACAGCCCGCCTTGGCCTCCCAAAGTGCTGGGATTACAGGTGTGAGCCACCGCGCCCAGCCCGAGGGGAGTTCTAAGTTAGGTAAAATGTGTACAGTGCCATTGAAACTGGGCACCCTCTCATTCATAGCAGTGGCTGCGTCTCTCCATTCCTGGGTCCTGTGAGCCTGTGAGGTGCAACCAGTCATGGGGCCATTGTTCAGGCAAGGATGCATGTCTGGCATAAGGGGGAAGTGGGTGACAGCTGTGGGACCTGAAGTCAAGTGCGTCCTCCTTTTCCCTGAGACTGATGTGTGGACAGTGATGCACGTCTCCAGCCCTTGCCCTGGGGAAGGTCACAGGGCTGGCCAGGGCCCTGTGTGAAGTTTCATCCAGTGCCCAGGCCAGAGACCGAGTCAGTGCCTGTGAGTTTCATGTGAGCTTAGGTCCTCCCCTGCCGGCCTCCAGCGCAGGTAATCAGGCAACACCTGGCCCATCACGTGACATTGATAAGCAGACTGAAGGAAATGGAAGCCCGTGGCTCCAGTGACCTTCAGAAATAGCTGCAGTCACCACCTGTCAGGGGACAAGTCAGAAATGTAATCAGGGCTCCTGGAAGTGGGGGCCGAGATGACGCAGGGGCCTGCGAAGCTCCAGGGCATGTGACGGTTTCAGAGCGGCCAAGTGCCCTCCATTACCCAAGGCTCCAGGGTGGCCTGGTGGGCGCCCCCTTACAGCATAATTCTGGGGTGCATTTAGCAGCTGTGCACCAGCCTGAGGGGCAGGCCAGGCTCCAGAGATGGTGGTTGAACAGTTGTCCCCTGGGAAATTGAGTGGAAGAGCAATTGATTTCCCCACTGCCATTTTTATGTCTTTGTTTAAAATGTGCAAAATGGTTTTTCTGAAGGAGAAAAAAAGGAGAAAAAGTCTTTCCCTGTGCTGCCCTGTGCAGGGCTCTGCGGTGGGGGTACCACAGAATTTCTTTGCATTGTGAAGGACCTGCCCACTAATGACAATGGTAACTTTGCAGGAATTTCAAGTCAGAGCCTCAAATTGGGTTCTCAAATTGGGTTATCAGATTGGGTTCTCCAACTGGGAAAGTGCTTGTTACTCTCTGTAATCTTCCGATGGGTTTTCTTTGGGTGAAATGCAATAAACTGGGGTAAATCAGTGGCTCCTGGACCCCGTTCCTCAGTCTGTTTTGACACCAGGCTAGTATGACGATGGCTCAAGTTACATAGCCATGATTTTGGAGCATAAGCGTGACGTCCATCTTGGATCTATGTTAATCTACTGTAAGTCATTGTCTGAAATAACCCAGATACACTTCATCTGTACCTCGTGCCCTCAAGCTCACTTACATGGGTGGCATGGACAGCTTGCCGATCCTCCGTGCCCCCAGCCAGCTGTGGCCTTTGCCTTTGTCCACTCTGCCTCCCCTACTCCCCACATTCCATTCTGGCTGCAGGAGGCATCCAGCCCTGTTCCCCTGGGAAGTGGAGAGCTTGGGAGAAGAGCCTAAACTGGGAGCTTCTGCTCATCCTCCACAACTAGAAGTTGTGCACCTGAGGACAACCCTTAGGACAGGGCCTACCCGACACACAGTCGGTACTCAGGAGTGTTCCTTGTTGGTGAATAGATCTATTCTGTTGTCATATATCAGCGCCTGTTGTGGGCCAGACCCGGGGCCAGCAGATGAACAGGAAGCCCCGCCTAGAGAGAGGATGCAGTGACAAACACAGCAGGAAAGGGGCGGCTCTGAAGATGCGGCTGAGGAAGGGGGTGACTGGTCCCTCCGGTGGGAGGAGAGATGTTTCAGAGGAGCTGCTTTGCTGGGTCTGGAAGGATGAGTAGCTGGGGGAGGGCACTGCAGTAAGAGACCCTGGGCAGGATATGGGTCCTGGACCAGGAGGAGTTGAAATCGAACCAGCCTGGGCAACAGAGTGAGATTCTGTCTCAATTCCCTCTCTCTCTCTCTCTTTTCTTTTTTTTTGAGACAGAGTCTCGCTCTGTCACCCAGGCTCGGGTGCAGTGGTGCAATCTTGGCTCACTACAACCTCTGCCTCCTGAGTTCAAGAGATTCTCCTGTCTCAGCCTCCCGAGTAGCTGGAACTACAGGCGCTTGCCACCACACTCCGTTAATTTTTGTATTTTTAGTAGAGATGGGGTTTTGCCATGTTGGCCTGGCTGGTCTTGAAATCCTGGCCTCAAGTGATCCACCCACTCCAGCCTCCCAATGTGCTGGGATTACAGGTCTGAGCCATCATGCCCAGCTTCAAGAATCTGTCTCAAATAAAAAAAATGATAATAATCAGTGTGGTGGTGCATACCTGTAGTCCCAGCTACTCAGGAGGCTGAAGTGGAAGGACTGCTTGAGCCTTGGAGGTCGAGGCTGCAGAGAGCTGTGATCGTGCCTCTGCTCTGCAGCCTGGGTAACAGAGGGAGACTTTGTCTCAAAAAACAAACAAATAAACAAACAAAAAAGAGTAGTTTGAACTGGCAAAAGAAAGGATTAGCAAACTTGAAGATAGACTGATAGACATTATGCAATCTGAAGAACAGAGTGAAAAAAGACTGAAGAAAAATGGAGCCACAGGGATAATGGGAGAACACAGAAGAGAGGAGAGAAAGAAAAGAGGAGAAAAAATCCTGAAAACAATAATAGGTCAAAACTTCCCAAATTTATTGGAAGACATTAATGTACACATCCAGGAAGCCCAGTGAAATCCACATAAGATAAACCCAAAAATATACACAAATAGAAGAACACTCCTAGGGTCAGAACAAATCACAAATACCTTCTTCAGAAACTATCCCTTCAGAAGATCCTCAACGTGATTGGATCTGTTGTGTAAACTCTAACAGTTTAAACAATGTTTAAAGCCAAAGGCTAGAAAAAAATCTTGAAAGCAGCAAGAGAAAAATGACGCATCATTAACAAAGGGACTCCCAAGAGATTAACAGATGACTTCTCATCAGAAAAAATGAGGCCAGAGGGAGTAGGATAGCATTATCCAGGTGCTCAAAAAAAAACCCAGAAACACCCATAACCAAGAGTCCTATATCCAACACAGTTAACTCAAAATGGATCAAAGACTGAGACATAACAGCTGAAACGATACAACTCTTAGAAAAAAGCATAGGGTAGCCGGTTGAGGTGGCTTATACCTGTAATCCCAGCACTTTGGGAGGCTGACGTGGGTAGATCACCTGAGGTCAGGAGTTCAAGACCAGCCTGGCCAACATGGGAGACCCCATCTCTACTAAAAATGCAAAATTAGCTGGGCGTGGTGACACATGTCTGTAATCCCTACTCAGGAGGTAAGGCTGGAGAATTGCTTGAACCCGGGAGGAGTGAGCTAAGATTGCACCACTGAAGCTGGGCACAGTGGCTCACGCCTATAATCCCAGAACTTTGGAAGGCCAAGGTGGGCAGATCATGAGGTCAGGAGATCGAGACCATCCTGGCTAACACGGTGAAACCCTGTCTCTACTAAAAATACAAAAAATTAGCCGGGCATGGTGACGGGCGCCTTAGCCCCAGTTACTCAGGAGGCTGAGGCAGGAGATTAGCGTGAACCCAGGAGGCGGAGCTTGCAGTGAGCCGAGATCACGCCACTGCACTCCAGCCTGGGTGATAGAGCGAGACTCTGTCTCGAAAAACAAAAAACAAAAAACGAACAAACAAAAAAAAGATTGCACCACTGCACTCCAGCCTTGGTGACAAGAGTGAAACTCTGACTGAAAAAAAAAAAAGGAAAAAAAGAAGAAAGTATAGGGTAAATCTCCATAAACTCAGGTTTGCAATGGCCTCTTAGATATGATATCAAAAACATGAGCAACAACTGAAAAAAAAAAAATTAAACATGCATGTGCTTGAAAGGACACCACCGAGAAAGTAAAAAGACAAACTAAAGAATGGGAGAAAATATTTGCAAATCACATCTGATGAAGGACTTGTTTCTAGAATATATGATGAACTTGTACAACTTAAGAAAAAGACAAAAACTGGGGAAAGGATCCACATAAGTATTTGTACAAAGAAGACTTATAAATAATGAAGAAACACATGAAAAGATGCCCAACAGCATTAGCCGTCAGGGAAATGTAAATCAAAACCAAAATGAGGTACCACTATCACCCAATAGGATGGCTACAGTTAAAAAGCCTGATAACAACAAGTGTTGCCAAAGATGTGGAGATATTGGAATGCTCCTACACTGCTGG
>NW_012116377.1:4030389-4030979 GCF_000951035.1 Colobus angolensis palliatus
AGAGAGAGAGAGAGAGAGAGAGAAAGGCGCAAAGATGCACTTCTTGACTAATGATTAAATTTATATAGTGGCTATTGAGCTACTTAGGATTTCCATTTCTTCATACACAAATTTTTAAAGTTATATTTTTAGGATATTGCCTATTTGGTACAAATTTTCAAGTATATTGACATCAATTTTTCACAATATGCTCTTATTATCTTTTAAAATATTTTCTACCTCCATAGCTATGTCTTCCTGTTAATTTCTGAGTTTTTGTGATTTCTCTTTCTTCTTGATAATCCCCATTAAAGACTTGTATATGATACTTTCCTCAAAGGACCAACTATTAGCTCTTTCTCCATCTTTCTATAATTATCCTTATTTTTTCTGTTTCATTAATTTGTCATCTATTTATCTTTCCATTTACATTATTTGGGTTTATTCTCATGTTATTTTTTCTCATATGTCGATTATTAGCTTCATTAATGTTCATCCTTTCTGCTTTCCTAATGTAAATAAAGCTACAGATTGCTCTCACATGTTTACTGCAGTGTCGCACAATTTTTAATTTGCACAGTTTTAATCATTTATTAGCATTATCTAATTTT
>NW_012116377.1:4031029-4034254 GCF_000951035.1 Colobus angolensis palliatus
TCCGTTTAGCACAACACTTCCAGCTGTATTCCTCACACTCTGCTGCTTCCCCTCGCCGACTTTACACCTGTCTCATCCCAGAGGAAGTTAATTTGGTGATGGCCCATGTGAAGACAGTCAGTAGGTACAAAAAGCCAGAGAAAGGTGCCCTGGCTGTGTTTCTGAAAGGAGACTCTGGGACATGGTCACTGCAAAGGTGAACTCCGACTTTGGCCTTTGCTGAAGCCAGGAAGTCATTTCCCGCTGCTGCGAGCCTGTGAGGGCTCACCTGCACAAACCAGGCAAAGCGGAGAGCAAACCCGAGCATCAGGACAGCAGGAGCCCCACAGTCAGGGCACCTCTAGCCCATCCACAGGGGCTGCACCGTCTGAGTCCCCACCATACGCCAAGCACCGAATCAACCCAGGCCTCGCTGGGTCCAGGGAAAGTCTCCTCTGATGCTGGCCTGACTGCAACACTCCTCAAACATGCGGAGCCACCCCTTTTAACCGAGGAAAACAGGTCTTGGGCTCACAGCAACTCAAAGGCCACAGCACAGCTGTGATTTACTGACACGCAGGGGTGGGTGTCGTTGTTGGGTCATTGTCATTATTGTATCAGCCCCGGGTGCTTTGGACTGCCTTGGGTTACTGACTTAGGGAGGGTTTACGACACTTTCAGTAGTGAGAGTTCCCTTTTAAAGTAAGTTCCATATTCGTGATTGCATCATAACCCATCCTGCAGATATACAGAATGTCTGATAGTGTTTCTTTGTTTTTATTCCTTTCATTCTATGCTTTCCTATATTTTTGAAAGAATAAAAACATTTTGACCATCCAAATACTCTATTTAGAAGAGAATGGCTAAAGTACAAATTATGGCATAAAAATAATCAGCCGGCCTTCATATCAACACAGAGAAATAGAAAAAGTAAGAATAACATAATGGAAAAGAACAGAACACTAAATTCTTCCATGCCTTGAGCACGGCTAAGTCAACATTTGCAAGAATAGGGAGAGGGCCAAGAAATAAACCTGGGGGAATAGAGAAAGGTGCAACCTCTTTTAAAAGGAATTTTCTTTAGGGTTGTTACAGTGCTGCTTATGCAATAACATTTTAATTTTAATGAAAAGATTGACTGAAAGGAAACCATTAGGTAACACTGTGGGTAGTTTGTGGACATGGAATGAAAATCACAAAGGTAGCCTGGGCACGGAGAGTGACGCCTGTAATGCCAGCATTTTGGGAGGCCAAGGCCAGCAGATCTCTCGAGCCCAGGAGTTCAAGACCAGCCTGGGCAACATGGCAAGACCCACATCTCTACAAAAAAATACAAAAATTAGCCGGGTGTGGTGGTGTGCACATGTCACAGCTACTCCAGAGGCTGAGTTGGGAGGATTGCTTAAGCCCAGGAGGTCAAGGCTGCAGTAAGCTATGATCCTGCCACTGCACTCCAGTCCAGGCGACAGAGTAAGACCCTGTCTCAAAAAGACAAACAAAAAAATCATAAAGGTAGCATGAAAATGACTAAAGTTGCAGAATAAATTGGAGAGTCTAAAGGCTTTGCTAGTTATAGCTGATGTGATTGACGGCTTCTGAAACAACCAATCTACGAACTTCACAATGGCCCAGATGAAGAATGAAAATCACCCCAGGGACCAATGACCCAAACTCACCATGGTGATGGCGCTGGCCTCCTGGTAGGCCATCTTGATGTCGTCCGCAGCACTGGTGTTGAGGAAGAAGTAGCCTGAGACTTTCCTGAGGTGGACCTCCGCCTGTAGGAGGCAGATTCAGGGAAAGTCAGGCTGTGTGATGGAAGGCAAGGGGTCCCCTGGTGGGTCTCGCCCAGGCAGCTGGCAGGGCAAGGGTGGTATCTAGAAGCCAAGGTGGTTGTAGACGGTCACCTCTTCCAGGCTCACCCTCACATCCTCTACCAGGACAAGCTCTGTGGAGGTCAACGCTGGCACTGGAGGGTCGTGCTGAAGGGCAAGGGCAAGACCTTCAGATCCAGGAGGCCACGGAACACCCGCAGGCCAATACAAGGCCATCCTGCAGGCTGCTCCTCAAGAAGAGCAGGCCCAGAAGCCCCAGGGCCTGGCCTTGCTCCCAGCCACAAGCCCCGATAAAGCCCTGGTGCTCCTGAGCCCAGTGGAATGGCCATGGACTCTTTGAGGCCTCCTGTCAGTGAGTTGCTGGCTCCTCCACTTCAGACCCAGGAGGGGGTTGGCAGCAGTCCCACTTACATGCCACCTCACCCCACCAGGCCCCAGTGGTGGGCGACTCACACACACACCCTGCCCTTCAGGACCTCAGAGCAAAGGGCCAGCTTCAGAGCATGTGG
Source organism: Colobus angolensis palliatus (assembly GCF_000951035.1). Classification (NCBI taxonomy): domain Eukaryota; kingdom Metazoa; phylum Chordata; class Mammalia; order Primates; family Cercopithecidae; genus Colobus; species Colobus angolensis. Next base: position 4,033,353 of record NW_012116377.1, read on the forward strand.
GAGACAACACCCTGGGCGGCCAGGCTAGGGAGTGGGGGAGGGTCCCCTGGAAGAGTGGCCAAGCCTGGCTCACAAGAGATCAAAGACATCCCTCATCCCCTAGGGCAGTACATGATCCACCGAACTCTGCTTCCTGCCTTGTGTCACACAAGGGAGTCACCCAGATCTGAGGCCCTCAGGGAGTCGCGTGTTTGAGCACCTCCTCAGGGCCACGGGTGTGCCAGGCACTTGGTGCAGCAGCTGCCCGCAGGGAGAGGTGACACCAACGCAGGGATGGAAGAGCAAGAGCAGGCTGGGTGCGGTGGTTCCCGCCTAGAATCCTAGCACTTTGGGAGGCCAAGGTGGGAGGATCTCTTGAGCCCAGGGGTTCAAGACCAGCCTGGGCAACATAGCGAAGCCCTGTCTCTACAAAAAATACAAAACATTAGCCAGGCATGGTGGCACGAGCCTGTAGTCCCAGCTTCTGGGGAGGCTGAGGTGGGAGAATCACTGGAGCCTGGGAGGTTGAGGCTGCAGTTAGCTACGATCATACCACTGCATTCCAGCCTGGGTGACAGATCTAGACCCTGTCTCAAACACACACACACACACACACAAAAGGAAAGCAAGTGTGAGTCAATGACAAGAAGGTGTGCAATGTGGGTGACAAAAACAAGCGGGGAGTCCAAAAAGGGGAGCAGCTCCAGGGGAGCAGAGACTTCAAGGGGAGAAAGCCTGAGTGATTCAGCAATCACTGGGGGGCATCAGGGCAGAGTGAGGAAGTACAGGCCAGGTGCCGTGGCTCAAGCCTGTAATCCCAGCACTCTGGGAGACTGAGGTAGATAGATTACTTGAGGTCAAAAGTTCAAGACCAGCCTGGCCAACATGGTGAAACCCCATCTGTACTAAAAACACAAAAAGTG
>NW_012116377.1:4041989-4045110 GCF_000951035.1 Colobus angolensis palliatus
CAGCCTCCCGAGTAGCTGGGACTACAGGCGCCCGCCACCTCGCCCGGCTAGTTTTTTGTATTTTTTAGTAGAGAGGGGTTTCACTGTGTTAGCCGGGATGGTTTCGATCTCCTGACCTCGTGATCCACCCATCTTGGCCTCCCAAAGTGCTGGGATTACAGGCTTGAGCCACGGGGCCCGGCCCAAAGTTTTTAGTTTCTTTGCGCTGGTTGCATAGTTCCTCCTTTAGCTCTGAGAAGTTTGATTGACTGAAGCCATCTTCTCTCAGCTCATCAAAGTCATTCTCCGTCCAGCTTTGTTCTGTTGCTGGCGATGAGCTGCGTTCCTTTGGACGGGAAGATGTGCTCTGATTTTTTGAATTTCCAGCTTTTCTGCGCTGCTTTTTCCCCATCTTTGTGGTTTTATCTGCCTTTGGTCTTTGATGATGGTGACATACTGATGGGTTTTGGTGTGGGTGTCCTTTCTGTTTGCTAGTTTTCCTTCTAACAGTCAGGACCCTCAGCTGCAGGTCTGTTGAAGTTTGCTTGAGGTCCACTCCAGATACTGTTTGCCTGAGTATCAGCAGTGGAGGCTGCAGAAGATAGAATATTGCTGAACAGCGAGTGTTGCTGTCTGATTCTTGCTCTGCAAGCTTCGTCTCAGGGGTGTACCCAGCCGTGTGAGGTGTGAGGTGTCAGTCTGAACCTAGTGGGGAATGCCTCCCATTTAGGCTACTCAAGGATCAGGGACCCACTTGAGCAGGCAGTCTGTCCGTTCTCAGATCTCAACCTCCATGCTGGGAGATCCACTGCTCTCTTCAAAGCTGTCAGACAGGGACATTTACCTCTGCCGAGGTTTCTGCTGCTTTTTGTGTAGCTATGCCCTGTCCCCAGAGGTGGAGTCTACAGAGGCAGGCAGGCCTCCTTGAGCTGTGGTAGGCTCCACCCCATTCGAGCTTCCCAGCAGCTTTGTTTACCTACTTAAGCCTCAGCAATGGTGGGTGTCCCTCCCTTGCAGTTAGATCTCAGACTGCTGTGCTAGCAATGAGGGAGGCTCCGTGGGCGTGAGACCCTCCTGGCCAGGTGTGGGATATAATCTCCTGGTGTGCCTTTGCTAAGACCCTTGGTAAAGCGCAGTATTAGGGTGGGAGTTACCCAATTTTCCAAGTGTGTCTCACTTTCCTTTGGCTAGGAAAAGGAATTCCCTTCCCCCTTGCGCTTCCCAGGTGAGGCGATGCCTCGCCCTGCTTCAGCTCTCGCTGGTCGGGCTGTAACAGCGCTTCCCAGGTGAGGCGATGCCTCGCCCTGCTTCAGCTCTCGCTGGTCAGGCTGCACCCATGGACCAGCACCAACTGTCCAACAGGCCCCAGTGAGGTGAACCTGGTACCTCAGTTAAAAATGCAGAAATCACCCGTCTTCTCTGTCACTCAAGCTGGGAGCTGGAGGCTGGAGCTGTTCCTATTCGGCCGTCTTGGGTGCGTCCCCCAAAAAATGCTCTAATTTTTATAACGGTGCAACAAATGTCCTTGTGCATGAGCCTTTTTTTTTTTTTCTTTTTCTTTGAGATGGAGTCTCACTCTGTCACCCAGGCTGGAATGCAGTGGTGCTATCTCGGCTGTTCACTGCAACCTATCCCTCCCAGGTTCAGGCAATTCTCCTGCCTCAGCCTCCTGAGTAGCTGGGACTACAGGCACGTGCCACCACGCCCGTCTAATTTTTGTATTTTTAGTTGAGATGGGGTTTCACCATGTTGGCCAGGCTAGTCTTGAACTCCTGACCTTAAGTGATCCAAGTGCCTCGGCCTCCCAAAATGCTGGGATTACAGGCGTGAGCCACCATGCCCGGTCCAGCGCTTTTTTTTTTTTTTTTTTGAGAGGGAGTCTCGCTCTGTCACCCAGGCTGGAGTGCAGTGGCAGGATCTCGGCTCACTGCAACCTCTCCCTCCCGGGTTCAGGCAATTCTCCTGCCTCAGCCTCCTGAGTAGCTGGGACTACAGGCACGTGCCACCACGCCCGTCTAATTTTTGTATTTTTAGTTGAGATGGGGTTTCACCATGTTGGCCAGGCTAGTCTTGAACTCCTGACCTTAAGTGATCCAAGTGCCTCGGCCTCCCAAAATGCTGGGATTACAGGCGTGAGCCACCATGCCCAGTCCAGTGTTTCTAATAGAATAGAAAATAGGGACATAACAAATTTCCATCACCAGAGAAATAGGTACACAAATAATAGTGCACTGAATATCATGCAGGTTTTAAACATCACAAAAGAGCTCGAGCTCCACTTCTGATTTCCAGTGATGCCATGGAAGTAGGTAACAGATGCTTTACATTGGGTTTTCAGGTGAGAACTCTCTGTCTAGCCTGGTTTCCTGATTTTCTGTGTCACTAAATGCACCTTCTGAAAAGCAATTCAATTTATGGCCAAATGAAACTTTCAAATGTTTCTCAACAACTAGCTCACTTGTTTGGTATCCAATGTATCCTTTCATCCACCTGCCCATCAGTCTGGCCTTCCATTCATGGATTTGAGTGCCCTCTACTGAGCTGACAATTCAGTAACTTCTATGTTCCCAGTTACGTACTAAGCGTTCAACAAATCATCCTTGATTGTGATGATGCATTTATCTCCATTTTCTTCTCCAATCTTATTTATTACTGTTCTCCCCAGTGCACACACCAATCCATCCATGAAGGTTTATTTACTTCCCCCTATATACCAAGCTATTTTTCACTCCTGTTTTTGTTTTTTGTTTTTTTGTACCTATTTTCCAAAACAAAAGAGAAACCTAGGATTTTAAAACTTTGTTTCAACCTTCCTTCCTTCCTTCATGAAGATTTCTCCAACAGCCACTCCCATGGCTCTGTGCAGACTTCGTACTTTTAAATAGCAGGTCTGTTTAGCACTTGAGAATATGTTGTCTTGAGCTGTACACTAATTGTTTTGTTTCTATTAGTTATTCAATTTGGAGGCATGTGGTCAATGCTTGCTATTCTTTAGGACTGTTTACATCAGTGCTCCTGAGTAAGGCTGGCTCATAATCTGTCTTTATTATATTTAGTATTTGTTTGGTTTGGAATTAAGATCATAGTGTTCTCAGAATTTATAGGAAAGTAGCCCGTTATGTCAACTTTATGGGGTTTTTTT
>NW_012116377.1:4048298-4051606 GCF_000951035.1 Colobus angolensis palliatus
TGTTAGCCAGGATGGTCTCGATCTCCTGACCTCGTGATCTGCCCACCCTGGCCTCCCAAAGTGCTGGGATTACAAGCGTGAGCCACCGCGCCTGGCCTGTGCATGAGCCTTTTAAAAATATTTTTTGCCTGTCTACTTTTGGAGTAGATTTTAAGATGTTAGATTGTGGGTCACAGGGTTAGTGACTATGTGGTTTTACTAAATATGGCCAAATTGCTCTGCACAACAATGTGTACACAGCCACACTAACACAGTTACATGTGAAACTATAGAAATTTTGCCACAGATAGATAAGTAGTATTTCAGTATATTTTAATTTGCATTTTTCTGTTTTGAATAAAATTAAGAGGCTTTTGTCTTTTTTATTCTTGGAACTGTTCATGTGTCTACCATACCTACATGGGATTGTTGGTAGTCTTTAGAGACTTGTTATATATTAAATACATTAAAACCTTTGTAATATACTTGGCATATATTTGTTGCTGTTCACCATTTATCTTTTGTACTTTATTGACTTTATATCAATAAATATAAATGGTATATAGTACACATTAATTCTGTGTTTTCAGGCATCCTTCCTTCTTATGGAAGGGCTGTGATCACGCTCTAATCTGTGCTACATTGACAAGGAACAGCCAGTGTCAGCTGAAGTAGAAGTTTTATTTCCCAGGCTTCATGATGATTTAGTTATCTTTCTTTCAGATATACCTGAGGAATCTCTTGGATGCCCCCACAAGGCTTTCGACTTACTCTGGGGTTTGCAAAACCCGGGCCCCAAGCTGCCCAGCGGGGATGCAGCCCTGAGGAGGCAGCTAAGGGTCGTCTACAGGGAGCACCGCCTACCTCCTCCTGCAGGTCTTCACCCACAGCTGTTTTGTCTGAGCACTCATTTGAGTCACTGAGAGCATTTATTCATCAAAAAATAATTCTACTGAGCTTGACTTGTATAGTGTTTGTTTCAAAAGTTGTTTCTTCATTGAAAATTTTATCTAATGAAATGACTATAAACCAGATACTTTCTCTTTTTATTTTTCCTTTGTGTCATATGTAGAAAGCTGGTAATTTAAAAAGCCAGTGAAATGACCCTATCTGTTTACGTAAACTACGAGCCTAGGATCTAAAGTCTTTTTCCGATAGCCCCTGAGGAAGGTCGCCTAACCATACGCTTGCTTTCTGCAGGTTCCAGAAGTTTCCATGTGAAAGGAATATCTCTCCCAACTCTGCCTCACCCAGTAACCACCTCATTTAAAAAGCAGTGACTTTGTAATTTCCTAACTATACCTCACTGATTTCAAGGCACTGAAAAGCAGAAAAATCTCTTAATACACGGAGATGGGGGTGATCTGGAAATTCCCTTTGTAATTTTTTTTGGTGAGTCTAATGTAAATTATTAGCTTATGTTTTAAATAAAGTCATCTCTTAACACTAGAATATGAAGCCATTCACTTTAAAATAGTGCTAATAAGATAAAATTCGCATGCCATAAAATTTATGCACATGTAGTATATAATCTAATATAGTCACAGATTTATGCAGTCACTACCACAATCTGATTGTAAACATTAACGTAACTTTATGTGTTTATGTGTGAATTATATATCTGTATTTTTATTTTGTCATTCTGAATGACAATTATCTTCATGTAGATTTACATAGATGTAAAACACTCCTTTTTTTAAGTCAAGACATTTAAGTTTTTTATTTTTTGAGACAGGATTTTGTTCTGCCACCCAGGCTGGAGTGCAGTGGCCTAATCACAGCTAACTGCCTCTCACCTCAGCCTCCTGAGTAGCCGGGTCCACAAGTATGGCCCACCACGCCCAGCTAACTTTTGTTTTTTTGTTTGTTTTTCTGTTTTTTTTTGAGACGGAGTCTTGCACTTTTTTGAGGCTGGAGTGCAGTGGCACAATCTTGCCTCACTGCAAGCTCTGTCTCCCGGGTTCACGCCGTTCTCCTACCTCAGCCTCTCGAGTAAGCTGGGACTGCAGGCGCCCACCACCATGCCTGGCTAATTTTTTGTATTTTCAGTAGAGACGGGGTTTCACCATGTTAACCAGGATGGTCTCAATCTCCTGACCTCGTGATCCACCTGCCTCAGCCTGGGATAACAGGCGTGAGCCACCGCACCTGGTCGGTTTTTTTTTTTTTTTTTTAAAGAGACATGAATCTTGCTATGTTGCTCAGGCTGGTCTCAAACTCCTGAGCTAAAGCGATCCTCCCAGCTCAATCTCCTAAACATTTAAATGTTCCCAAACATTCAAACGTTTTTAATACATTAAACAAGAATTTCGTGCCTTAGGTATTGTTATAAAATTCAAATAATTATTTGATCTATAGAATAAAATATACTACCATTAGGTGACAGGTTTAGATTAATCCTTTGATTCCAAATCCCATGCACTTTCTTCCCACCTCTACTTCCTGGGATAGACTCTAAGCTTCTACTATGAGTTTGGCATCAATTGGGATTTTGATCCTGTTCCTGGGCCCCTCTGTGTGGAACACTTGCCAGGACAGAGACTGCAGGAACCCCAGAGTCCTTGCTCCTCAAACACTAGGATTTCAAGGAAGAAAAGTCCCCCCATTGATGCTTCATCCTTATACCTCTCCACATCCCCCAAGCCTTTTTATTACAGGAAGCCTCAGAATTAACCCTCCCCATCATAAACACAAGGACGCCAGGCTGGGCCTCCTTCTACAGTGAGCCCCACAGCTAGTTCTGGGAGGACTCTGAGAAACGAGGATCCTCTAGACAAATTGGGGCAATTTCCCTCCAGCTTTCTCAATTAAGGTCTACTATTCCACTTCAGATAATGTGGCCGAAAATAGGTAATTCCATTTCCACGTGGATAATCTCTCCTGTTACTTACACCAACCATGGCTTCTGGGTGGTGGAGCAACACACACTATAGAATGAAAGAGAAACAAGGGGCTTCGTCAGGGACCCAGCCTCAGGGTGGAGACATGGCTTCCTTCCTAGGAGGAGGACACAGTAGGGTGTGCATTGCAAGGAGGAGAAAGATAAACTCAGCCACGGCGGGCAGGACGATCCCCACTCGGCCTGGTAGGACCCACTCACTGAAATAGGTTCTTGTTGCTTCCGAACTCCTTTGCAAGGAAACAAGTCAAGGTGTTTGTTGAAGTAAACACAAAATATCAAATGAGGCAAAATCACGGCTTCAGAATCCCTTTGACCATGAATACTGTGTGACACACTTTGTTTTAATAGAATTTGATTGCTCTTGGCCGGGCGCGGTGGCTCAAGCCTGTAATCCCAGCACTTTGGGAGGCCGAGACGGGCGGATCAC
>NW_012116377.1:4052311-4053713 GCF_000951035.1 Colobus angolensis palliatus
AGGAGATGAGAGTGGGCTCCTGAAGACAGTAAGGTGTCCTCATCCCCTCTGTCCCTGCTGCTCTGATCCTGTGTGGACAGGGTTTGCTGGTTCGTGCTTTTCATCTCTGTATACAAGTGCAGCCCCTGCTGGGAACCCTCGACCTGGATGCTGTGCTCCCCGCTGCAGCATCCCCAGGCCTCACAGAGTGCCTGGCCCCTGTACCTGTGCCCAGGAAGCTCCCATAAATGGGTGACTGGATCAGAGCAGTCACGTACTCTGCAAGAAAACACCAGGGTAGAAGAATCATGTCTTCTTCATCTTTATATCTCTGAAGCTGCGCTCTTCTGTGTGGTGGCCACTACCCGGAGGTGCTGCTTATAACTAACTTCATTCATTCATTCAATTAATTACAGTGCAATGAAACACTCCATTCAACAGCTACATTTCACGTGTCCCTAGGAGTTATTTGCCACTGACCATAGCACTCAACAGCACAGAGAGCATTTCCCTCCATACAGAACACTTGGGTAGCTGCTCTGAGCCCAGCCCAGGTCTGTTGAATGAGCTCATCTACCTCACAATGTTTCCATCACAGTTGGAATTCCAGGTGCATAAGTCTGTAGCTGAGAGCTGTGACGCTGCAGCAAAAATGGGGAAGTGAGAGGAGGAAAGGAGACCTTCTGACTTGATGGTTTACAATTGTCAGCAACGCCTCATTGATGGCCTCGAACTCCATAGAGCCCAAGGAAGGTAAGAGAGCCCAGAGGACAGAGAAGGGTGATCTTGTGCCATCTAATGTGACCTCAGCGGAGTATGAGGGATGGGTGAGTCACTCTCTGGAATACCCTTCTTGCTGATGTTTGTGGCCCTGGACACCATGCGATGCGCGCAGCAGTGAGGATGGAGACGGGAGGTAGGGAACCCCACCCCAGGTAGGACCCAACGGGAGAGGCTTCTGGGGAGCATGAGGGTCACACCTGAGGCTGTGAAGCCTCGGAAGGGAGCTGTGAAAGCGGAAATAAATGTGTAAAATCTGATTCGTTCTCTCTGTATTTTAACAACATACAGAGATGGTGCCTCTGGGCTCTGAGGTGTGCTGTGTTTGCCATCATAGTCCTCACGCTGATATTTAAAGATGGTCTTTCCCAAAGCATCAGATCTTTCCTGCGTTTGCCACAGCAAACTTCAGAGCCTTTGATTATGTTTCACGTCTTGGGAATGATACACAAAAGATTTTGGTTTGAGTTTTGGGTGTTGACCTCCAGGGGAAGTAATCTGGTGACACACAACTCTCTCACAGGCAGATACCTGATCTTGGATGCAAAGTCCATCTAGTGAGCGCCGGGTGCTGGGTGAGAAGTCGGCCCTCTCCCTCTGCACTTTCTTTCTTTTCTTTTCTTTTTCTTTTTTTTTTTTTTTT
>NW_012116377.1:4057358-4075932 GCF_000951035.1 Colobus angolensis palliatus
GCAGGTGGGTGGTGTGGGGCCCGCAGGTGGGTGGTGTGGGGCTCCCAGGTGCGTGGTGTGGGGGGCCCGCAGGTGGGTGGTGTGGGGCCCGCAGGTGGGTGGTGTGGGGCTCCCAGGTGCGTGGTGTGGGGCCTGCAGGTGGGTGGAGTGGGGCTTCCCGTGTGGATGCTGAGGGCCCCTGTGCTGAGGGTGGTGGTCCCATCCTCCTCCACCCTGATGCACCTAAGGCCTGAGTGCTCAGGCTCCCCTGCCTGTTTCAGGGTTCACCGTTCACCCTGGTGACAGGTGGGTGCTGGAGACCAGCCGCCTGTATGAAATCACCATCGAAGTTTTTGACAATTTCAGCAACAAGGTCTATCTATCTGACGTGAGGGCCTGCTTGTCCTGCCTGGGGGATGAGGTAGGGTTGTTGCCTGACGCAGCTGCTGGAAACAGCCCCCAAAGCAACAGGAGCCCCCATGCAGGCCAACCAAGGAGGGGTCCTGTTTCTAGTGGCACTCCCGGGTCTGTGGGAGATAATGCGGAGGCGTCCCAGGGCATCTCCAGAGCCTGTGAGCCTGCACACCGGCCCCGCCGCGGAGCCCCTGTCGGGCTGGAGAGCAGAGGGTGCCACAGTGGCAGGGCTCCAGGAAAGGGGGTAAGGAGGAGGTCTCTGCCCGCCACTCTCCCACCCCCTTTTCCCCAAGCTGCGGACCTCGGAGAATCAATTTTCCTCCTGCGTTGCAGAGGGTCAGGGAGCACGTCCTGGCCTTCTCCCTGCTGAGCCCCAAATACCTGGAACCCTGCATGACAGAGGCCGAGCTCAGCACGCTTTCTGGTTCTGGAAAGGGGTGTCAGACAGATGGGGAAATGTGCAGGAGTCTTGGCCGCCTCTCTGTCCCCTGTGAGAAATTCCAGTCTCATCAGTGAGTGCCTCCAGGCCCTTTCGGGTGGCGTTGGAGATTTATTTGTTTGTTTTTTGTCCCCTAGGCTGGAGTGCAGTGGCATGGTCTTGGCTCAGTGCTACCTCCGCCTTCCAGGTTCACACCATTCTCCTGCCTCAGCCTCCCGAGTAGCTGGGACTACAGGCGCCCGCCACCTCACCCGGCTAGTTTTTTTGTTGTTGTTGTATTTTTTAGTAGAGATGGGGTTTCACCATGTTAGCCAGGATGGTCTCAATCTCCTGACCTCGTGATCCGCCCACCTTGGCCTCCCAAAGTGCTGGGATTACAGGTGTGAGCCACCGCGCCTGGCCCCGCGTTGGAGGTTTCAGAAGGAGGTGAGGTTCCAAGGTCAGGAGATCGAGACCATCCTGGCTAACACAGGCGAATCCCTGTCTCTACTAAAAATATTTTTAAAAATTAGTTGGGCATGGTGGCGGGCGCCTGTAGTCCCAGCTACTCGGGAGGCTGAGGCAGGAGAATGGCGGGAACCCGGGAGATGGAGCTTGCAGTAAGCTGAGATCGTGCCACTGCGTTGCAGCCTGAGCAACAAAGCTAGACTCTGTCTCAAAAAAAAAAAAAAAAAGAGGTGAGGTTCCTCTCGGTGTCCTTACAGAAATCATTGTTAGCCGGGGTTATCAAACAAGGGCTGGGATGGTCACCATTTGCAGTTAGCTGTAGAGGACGTGATGTTCTTTTTTTGCATTTACTGGTGTTGAGACCTCGGTAGGTTCCAAGCTGCCCCAGGTGCCACATGGGGAGATGAAACAGAAACGCAGGTCATCGGGCCACGCAGGGAGGGCGGCCTTGGTGGGGACAAAGGCCGTAGCGGTCAGAGCTCTGTTCCAGGGCCTGGCCCACCCGTCTGCTGCTAATGGAGGCTGCTGAGCCCCAGGGGGCCCCTTGGCCTGGCCTGGCTGCTGGTTTCAGTCCTGTAGCTTCGCGCCCAAACTCTGACTTTCCAGTCACCCCAGAAGCACCTCTCTCCTGTCCTGCCTCGCCTTCCAGAACATCCGAATTGAAACTGTGCTTCCTGCTGAGTTCTTTGAGGTGCTCTCGTCCTCCCAGAATGGGTCGTACCATCGTGTCAGGGCACTAAAGAGGGGACAGACGGCCATTGACGCGGCCCTCACCTCTGTGGTGGACCAGGCAAGTTGGTGGCTCCCGTGCGTCGTGCCCTGGCCTATGAAGCCCCCCCTCTGTAGGCAGAAATGTCAGCCCAGGAGGGCCATGAGTCCCAGGGAATTGGGCCACAAGTGTCCCTTTGCCTGTTTGGGCTACTTGCATCCTGGGTTCTTTTTTCCCTTGTCTTTAAGAAGCCCATCAGCCTTAAGGAGCAGAGCTCTGATGATTGGAAAATCGGCCTGGGTGTTCCCATTTTCCTATCCCGCACAGGAGGCCTCCCGGCCTGGAAGGGGCCGCAGGCTGTAACAGGAAGAAACGCCCATGCACCGACAGTGACTCCTGCCAGAGTCAGCCTCCTCAGCTCTGGAGGTTGGGCAGGCTGCTTTAGCTCTCAGGCCTCAGTTTCCCCATCTGTAAAGTGGGGGAGACACGACATTCATCCTGCCAGGGAGCCCTGAGGATTCAGTCAGGCAGCACTTCCAGGAGTGGCTGTAGCAGAGCCATGGAAAGCCATCCCCGTGGAGAACGAGAGAGTGGCAGGGTGTCTGGAACCTTCTTCTCCACTCTCCCACAAAATCCACCTTTGTGGCCTGATCCCCAGGGAGGGGTGGGGGTCCGGTGACTGGGAAAGACTGCTGACGACATGGTTGTCATGATGACATATGGCACTCTCACCCCTTGTAGGATGGAGGGGTCTACACACTATGGGTGCCTGTGTGGAACCAGCAGGAGGTGGCAATTCACATCCCCATCACCCTGTATCCCGGCATCTGGACGTTTCCATGGCAACCAAAGACAAGTACCCATCAGTACACAATAAAGGTACATGAGACCCCCACATCTGGGTGCATTCCTTTTGTGTTTTCATAGGATTGTGGCTTTTTGTCCATTCTACTTTTTTTTTTTTTTTTGAGACAGAGTCTTGTTTTGTCACCCAGGCTGGAGTGCAGTGGCGCAGTCTCGGCTCACTGCAACCTCTGCCTAACGGGTTCAGGTGATTCTCCTGCCTCAGCCTCTCGAGTAGCTGGGACTACAGGTGCACACCACCATGCCCAGCTAATTTTTGTATTTTTAGTAGAGACAGGGTTTCACCATGTTGGCCAGGCTGGTCTTGAACTCCTGACATCAAGTGATCCTCCCACCATGGCCTCCAAAAGTGCTGGCATGAGCCACCATGTCCAGCCTCATTCTGTTACTTTTCACATTACTCTCTAGTGGCCTACTTTAAATCACAATCTGTTGTTTCCTGAGGTTTCCATCATAGCAATGCATTTTTTGTAATCAGGAAAAGCCCAACAAAAACCAATAGTGAAAAAATAGAGAAAAGAAAATACAATAAATTCTGGAATATTCTGGAATACAGATTTGAATTTCATTAACATTTATTTTTCTAAAAGTTGTGTTTTGAAAGCTATATATATCTGTATATAGATATAGATATATGCCCTTAGAGAAAACATTCAAATTCAAGGCATAAGTATCTCCAACCCCATCACATGGGACATGTCACTGCTTTGACTGTCTTGCTTGCATATGGCATTAGCCTGCAGGACTCACCTCAGATGGGGTTCGAGTCCTCATGGTCAGTGCACGGCATGGCACATCAGGCCTGCTGTCCCTGGTGTAGTGACTGGTGTCCTGTCTGTGCACTGGCACCAGCTCCCTTGCCCGCTCAGGTGTGTCACTGTCCTGGCCCCTTGGGTTCTGGGGTTGTTTCCTCTGGTCTGGGAGCAGAGGTGTGGTCGCTGACCTCCCAGCAGATGATGAGTGGGCAGGGGTGTATGCTGCGAGCTTGTGCCTGGTCAGGGAGGCAGCGCCCTGCAGCTGGCTCTGTGGTCAGGGGTTCTTCCCACTGCAGCCTGAGCTCTGGGAGGTGCCACTAGATTCTGGGGCCTCTGTCATGGGCCTGTGTGTTTGTGTGCATCAGTCTCAAGGTCCCCAGAACATGAGGGCGGAAACAAGACAGGACAGAGAGGGCGAAGGCAGGGAGAGCCTCCAGCGAGACCCCAGCTGACGCCACGTTTTTCCCTGCAGTTGGCATCGACCTTGTGTGTGAGTGAGGCAGTGGCCACAGGTGTTTCTGAGGATGTGAGAATGGATATGTTTGAATGTGTCTATAGGTCTGTGTGTGAATGTGTAAGAAAGTGGGTATGTGTAGAGATGTGTGGGTACGTGTAAGAAAGTGGGTATGTGTAGAGCTGTGTGGGTATGTGAGGATGTGTGTGAGTATGAATGGTTAGGTCAGTGTGCATTGGCTCATGTGTGTGGGCACCTGTGTTTGAGGGTGTGTCCATGGTCAAGTGTGAGCTTGGGTGAGTGCATGTGAACTGGTGAGTGGGAATGGTGAGTGGGTGAATGTGAGGGTAAATGTGTCGAATGTGTGTGAATGGGTAAACCTGTGTGAATGTAAGCGTGTGTATATATGTGCAAGTAGCTATGTAAATCAGCATATGTGTGTGAGGGGAGTGAGTGGGGGGAGCATGTGAATGTGTGTGTGAACCTGTGGGTGTGAAGGGTATGTGATGGTGACCTTATGAGTGTGAAGGGCACATGCCTGTGTGAACGTGTGTGAGCATGTGAATGGGTGGATGATGTGTCTGAGTAGGTGAATGGGTATGAATCTGTGAGTGTGAATGGTGTGTGAATGGGTGAGCATGTGGGTGTGAGGCGTAAACTGTGTGACCATTTTGTGAGCACGTGAATGACAGGATGACAGGTGTGAGTAGGTGAATGTGTGAACCTGTGGGTGTGAATGGTATGTGTGAGGGTAAATGTGTAGGTGTGAGTGTGAGTGTGTGCATATATGTGTGAATGGATGGGTAGATATATGTATGAATGTGAACTGTGTGAATTGTATGTGAGCATGTGAGTGGGAGGGTAAATTGTGCGTGAGTAGGTGAGTTGTGTGTGTGAACTGTAAGTGTAAATGGTGTGAGCGTGTGTGAGCATGTGACTGTGAGTAGGTGTACATGTGTGAAATGTGCGTGTGAATGGTGAGCATGTGTGAGGGTAAATGTGTGTGAGTAGGTGTCTGTGGGTGTGAACGGTGGATGTGAATGGTGAGTGTGTGTCTGGAGGCCCAGAATCAGACTGTCAAGCTGGATCATTCAGACCCCACACATCTAGCCCTTTTATACAAACTGGGAGACTGAGGCTGGGCAGTGGTGGTAGGGAAGGAATCACACCCAGGGTTTGAAGGACAGCCCAGGTCACAGCCCAGACAGGAGCTCCTGACCCCTGTCCTCCCTCCCATCCGCTGCTGCTGCAGGTGTGTCTGTGCTGGGAACGTGCTGCGTCCACCCCACCTTGGTGCAGCTACGAGCATGACCGCCCCCACCCTGCACTTAGCTCACAGACCACAACCAATGGACACACTAGATGGCAGGTGCTGTGAGCCAGGCAGGGAGGGTGCTCTGATAGGAGCACCTGAGGAGGGGTCTAGGGAGGCTGGCCAGGGCAGGAGCCAGCCACGGGGCCACCCCAGCCAGAGGGTCATGAAAGCCCTCTGGGTATGTGTGGGCAGCAAAAAAGGCTGTGAGGCTGAGCACTTAGTGGGGGAGCTGCGGTCAGAGCCTTGGTAGGGGCTAGTGGCAAAGGTGTTGGGAGATTTTACCCTATGTCTGGTGAGAAGCCACTGGAGACCTTTTGGCAGAGCCAGGACCCACCACTCAGACTTCTGTGTTGGGGCTGTGCGAAGAGAACAGGAGGCCGGGGGGAAAGGGTAGAGAGGGTGGGGGCTCGGTGGCTGTGGGACCAGTTCTAGGGTAAACAGGCAGGAAGCCATGGGTTGGATGAGAGAGTAGGGAAATCAGGGAGCAGTTCCTGTTTCTGGGCAGAATCACTGGCGAAAGTTTGGGAGAAGTGGGGTCTGTGTGGGCCACACCTAGACTCCAGGTGAGAGTGGCAGGAGGAGCGGGATGCTGGGGTCTGCATGGGAGAGAGGCCGACCTCCGGCTAGAGAAATGAACCGCATCATCAGGGTACTGGTGGTGTTTGCAGCCCCAGGACTGAACAATCCCCGAAATAGGGAGGAAGGAGAGAGCCCAGCAGCCATAGAGCCCCTTCCGGATTCCGTCCCCAGAAACCCCACTGCTCACGAGCCAGAGCCTCCTCCAGACTGGCCAGGCCCAGGGAAGGGCACGACTCAGGTGCTGCGTACATGGTCTTGCCCTGGTCTCTGCTATGCCCTGGCCACTTCCAGAAGCTCCTTTTCTTATATTTGGCCATTTTTTTTGGTTGAGGATCTGGGACCTTCCCCACCTATGGTTTCTTTGGTGGGGTAATGCAGGAAAGGTGACCAGGAGCGTGGCGGGTAAGAGACACCCTGAAGGCCTCAAGACCCCAGCCTGAGTCCTGGTCTCCTTCTGGCTAACCCCCTCCTCAGGCATCAGTTGCCTCCACCATATCATGAGGGCAAGTGAAGATCCCACTTAGTTCCTGCCAGCTCCCCAAGTCTAGAATTAGTCTTCTGAGCCCTGGGCCACAGGCAGCCTCCCTCTTGATAAAAGCCTCCCTCCCCTCACAGGCTGAGGAACTGGCCCCCAGCCCACGTGCACACTGACGCTGGCGTGGGATCTGAGCTGTATCCTTCATTTCCTCCCCCTGGGACTGGACAGCACTGCCCTGCCCGCAGGGCTCCAGTCCTGTGCTGACTGCTTCTCCCCTGCAGTCCCAGGCAGGTGCCCCAGGGCATGGCGGCCAAGAGCCTGGCCACTCTCCTCAGTCCCCCAGACGGCAGCTCCACTTTGCGAGTGGCTGTGCTGGCTGTGGTGCCCAGTCCTCCTCTCTCGCATCTCCTCTCCTCAGATTTCATGAAGGAGGCTACACCTGGGTCCTGCCTTCCTCCCTGACCCTGTCCCTCGGTCTCCACTAGAGCATCCTCCCTTCCCCCAGCATGGATGACCCAGGAGTATCCCTGGCCCAGCCTGTGGCTGCAGCCAGCTCCAGAGTGGCATGTCCAGGAAACTCCTCTCCCCGCGGTGGCTGCACAAGAGGCCGAGCGATGGCCCTGTCGCCCATGGCTGGGACTCCTTCAGGGGTATCACTTCTCCTCACCCTTTGACTTTTCAGAAGACCTAAGCTCAAGCCCCTTGTATTAGTCCATTCTCACAAAGCTATAAAGAACTACCTGGGACTGGGTAATTTATAAAGAAAAGAGATTTAATTGGCTCACGGTTCTGCAGACTGTACAGCAAGCACGGAGCATCTACTTCTTGGGAGGCCTCAAGGAGCTTTTACTCACGGCAAAAGGTGAGGTGGAGCAGGTGTCCTACATGGCAGGGGCGGGACCAAGAGAGGTTCAGGGGAGGTGCAACATGCTTTCAAACAACCAGATCTCATGATAGCTCACTATCATGAGAACAGCACCACAGGGATGGTGCTAAACCCTTAGAATCCACCCCCATGATCTGATCACCTCCTATCAGGACCCACCTCCAACACTGAGGATTAAAATGGAACCTAAAATTTGGGTGGGAACACAGATCCAAACCCTATTACCCTCTTTGGCATGGCTGGGTCGCCTCCCCTCCACCTGGTTCCAGGGCCAGCTCTTTTGGGTTTCCTGCTCCCATCCCATCTCTGTACACTGCGGTCACTCCAGCTGTGGCCGCCAAGTTCCTCTCTCCAGAGTCCCCTCTGCACATCCTCAGAGGGCTCCTGGTCCTGAGCACCCTGATCAGTGGGTCCAGTACACACAGCTGGCTGCTCCTCTCATGTCCTCCACGCAGCCAGCCTGGCCTGGAAACAGCTGTGCAGTCTGCGCAGGCTCAGCTGGGTGGTGCTGTCAGAAACCCCTCCCCATTCTGTGTCAGGAAATTCACATGGGCCTTCCTCAAGCAGGTGGAGGCCTGTCTCTCAATGTCGTTCTGTGCCCTGGAGACAGTCCACTAAGCCAGTCCTTCCTAGGAAAGGCGCCCATCCTCCTCTGCAGGGACCTGGGCTGCAATCTCTCTTCTCACTTTTCTCAGGGTACCCAGTGCTCCGGGGGGCAAAGGCTGTTCCCTGGCTCCATGCCCCTGCCAGCCTCCCGGCAAAGAAACTCATCCAGGCTCACCAGACACAATTTCTTCCTCTCCAGAGCTTATTCTCTCGTCAGGGTGACAAAATGGGGTGTGTGTGTGTGTGAAAGGGGTGAGCTGGAGAAGAAGGGAGGCACTGCCAGCCCTCACCCAGAGAAGCCTGCTTGAGTCCAAGGCCACAAATGCACCCACCCACCCCCTTTTCAGGGCCTCTTGCTCTGTCCACCTGTAAATGTGCCTGTCCCTCACTCTGGGAACCCCAATTCGCCAGCGTCCTGCTCCCCCTCACCCCTCCATCGCTTTTCTATGCTGGGCCTCCGGAGACTGTTTCCTGCCTGCATCCCTGCTACCCCCCAGCCCCAACCCCACTCCTGTGCCCTACACATCACGTACCCCCAAAGGGATCCCCTCTCCTACCCGAGCATCTTACTCTGGTCTCAGCTTCCCCAAGTGGAGGCTGCACTGGCTTCGACAAAAACTGTCCTGTGCCTCCTCTGCACCCCCAATACGGAAATCAGCAGAGATCGAGCTGCCAGGCTTGCACAAGCCTCCCGGGGAGGGTGGGGCCCCGGACCCGGGACCCTCTCCAGGACATGGTCTCCTTTGCTGTGTTGCCGCCATCATTTCCCTGTGCACGGGAGAGGGGGAGGGGTGCGCCCAGGAACTAAGAGCGAATCTCTTCCCCATCCTCTCACAGGAACTCCTCTGGGGGTCAAAGCTTCACCCCCCGCCCACCCTGTCCCACCCTGGAGTCCCCATTTGGCTTTGGGAGGACCGGCGGCAGCTACTTGTGGATCACAAAATGAGACCATGGGAACATCAGCCGCAACGGGGTGGGGAGAGAGGCGAGGCAGAGTCCCCAGAGAGGCCCTGCTGTCGTCCTCCATTTCCCGGGTTGTGCCTAGGCCCCCAGAGGCACAACCAGACCCCAGGGTGCAGTTGGAGAGTGCCTCCCATCCGCCATCCGCTTTGGAGGGGGCGGAAAACCCCCGAGGATGTCCTAGCGCAGTTAACGTTGCCCCAGCCGACCACGTGAGGGCGCGCCCTGTGTTAGTTTGGACAAATTAAAGCTCCTCTTGCGGGCAGGCCTGGAGCCCCCGGGGCCGGACCAGGGCGCGGGTGCCCGTGGCCTTCTCTGGGCTGCCAGCCGCCAAGCTCCCGGCCGTGGGGCCTCCCCTGGGGCCCGCGCTATTGGCCTCCAAACGAAGTGCCCCCCTCCTCTCGCGCTCCCGCAGCCTAGGGTGCACCTCTCCGTTCGCCTTTGCTGAGCCCTTCCAGGACGAAAGCCGCCTCTCCACTGCGCCAGGAGCTCAGGCCCCGTCCGGGGCGCCCCACTGCGGGCGCCGCGGCGCTGGAGAGGCGCGATCTGAGAAGCCAGCGGCCGGAGAAGGGGCTCCAAGAAGCACAAGTTGGCGCTGGCCCGGGACCAGGCTGTTGTTGTTCTCAACGTGGTCCGCCATGAAGATATAAAAAGCCGAGAGAAGCGCCCTCCCGCCAGAGCGCAGCGCGCACGCCCAGCGAGCTCCAGAGGCGTCAGTGGAAGCTGCGGCGGTGTCTCGCGTTCGGCGGGATTTCTCTTCGCTCCAACTCGGCCTAGGTCTGCGTCCCCAGCTCCAACCGCCGGCTCGGACTCGGTCTCTGACCCCAACTCGGTCCCCTAGCCCGTCCCCGGCTCCGGGTCCCCCAACCCTCGCTCCGGCCCGGCCCGGCCCCCACCCCAGCCCTGCCGCCCGGCCCCAGGCCCGGCCGCGGCCGCTCCCGCCTGGAGCCGCCGCGCGCCCCCAGCCCCCCTGCACCCCCTCGGCCCCTCGCCTTCCTCTTCCCGGCGCGGCCCCCCGGCTTCCGCGCGCCGCCCGCCACCAACCCGCTTGCTACCATGTCTGTGGAGCTCGAGGAGGCCCTGCCGGTGACGACAGCCGAGGGGATGGCCAAGAAGGTGACCAAGGCTGGCGGCTCGGCGGCGTTGTCCCCATCTAAGAAGAGGAAGAACAGCAAGAAGAAGAATCAGCCGGGCAAGTACAGCCAGCTGGTGGTGGAGACCATCCGCAGGCTGGGCGAACGCAACGGCTCGTCGCTAGCCAAGATCTACACCGAGGCCAAGAAGGTTCCGTGGTTCGATCAGCAGAACGGGCGCACCTACCTCAAGTACTCGATCAAGGCGCTGGTGCAGAACGACACGCTTCTACAGGTGAAGGGCACCGGCGCTAACGGTTCCTTCAAGCTCAACCGCAAGAAGCTGGAGGGCGGCGGGGAGCGGCGCGGAGCCCCGGCGGCCGCCACCGCCCCGGCGCCCACCGCGCACAAAGCGAAGAAGGCGGCTCCAGGCGCGGCCGGCTCCCGGCGCGCGGACAAGAAGCCCGCCAGGGGCCAGAAGCCGGAACAGCGCTCGCACAAGAAGGGCGCTGCCGCCAAGAAGGACAAAGGCAGCAAGGCCAAGAAGACGGCGGCCGCCGGGGGCAAGAAGGTGAAGAAGGCGGCCAAGCCCAGCGTTCCCAAAGTGCCGAAGGGCCGCAAGTGAGCGTGCCGGCTGATCAGAGCGGCCGGCGTGGGCTTTTCAGTGTTTTTGTTTTCCTACCCCAAGTGACGTAGATTTTGTACGGCTCACCCTGGCCGGGGCCGCGGGGCCTGGTCTGAGCCTCAGGGAGGGGCCCCGGGTCCTCTCTGTCTTTCCCCTCCCCCAACGATGTAGCGTTTTTCGTTGTTTGCTTTAGGTTTTTGAAACAGCCCTGGCGACGCCTCTATTGGCTCTCGGCCTTGGCAACGGTCGTCGTCATGGTTACTGGCCCTTAGGCGCTGGTGGCCGAGGCCGCGCCTGCCCACCGGGCGGGGACGCGGAGGCCGCGCATCCCTTCCCGGCTCCCCACCCTCCCTGCCTTTGGGTGCGCGACAAACAATCGCTTCGGGCTCAGGGCTGCGCGGCGCTTCCCTTCATTCCATGGGCCTATTTTTGGGCACAATAAAGCGTTTAAACCTTTCAACCTCTCTCGTTTAATCTGAGTGGAATAGAGGTGGGCGCCTTCGGCAGGCAAGGTTGGAGGGCGGGCCCTTCGGGGTCCTTATACCCCAGATCTGTTGGCCAGTGTAATCCTGGATGGAGCCAGGGGCCTTCAGCAAGAGGTGGGAATTGCTGGCCTGGGACGAACTTAAAAGTACCTGGGGCAGGGAGATAGACAGGTTCGGTCCCTTAGGAGGGATGGGTGTATCTGCCCGCACAGGGGGTGTCCATCGGCCATTGCCGTGGTGGGTGGGGGGATTAATGGGTTTTCAGGGTTAATGGTCAGGGCCCTTGCCAGGGACCTCAACGTGGTCTCCAGAGAGGTAGGTCTTACAAAGTAACACCAGACTGGCCTGTAAGCCTAGTCATTCTGATTCCAGCGCGAGTTAGAGATTGTGACCAGGACGAGGTGTGGTGGCCAGAGAGTGGAGTTGCCGACCACAACTCCAAGTGTGGTCTCAGAAGGGTATTAGCTCTCCCTGAGCCTACTGGTTAAGGTGGAGTGCAAACGGGACCCAAAGGATTGCTGGGAAAATTAGTAGAAGCAGAAGGATCCCCAGCCCTGGGGCACTCTGGTGTCCAGCATATGGGATAGTTGTCTGGCCAGTTGGGCAGTAGGCCAAGGTTTATTCTGACAGATGTCCCTAAAAATGGACGACTGCAAAACAGGCCCCCAAGGGCAGTGGGAAATGGGGAAGGTTCTAAAAGACTGGGTATATACTCATACCAGTGTGAGTGACCCTGGGCTGGGGTTAGGTGAGAATGCAGGAGAGCTCATTTTACCCCCTATGTTTTACTCCCTGTGTAAAAGACAGCAGAAACTACAGGTGGGGGCAGGACCTCCTGGCCATAGACTGGAGGGGAGGGAGCATTGCTGGAGAGGAGCGCAGGCCTGCTGCTTCCCTTGATCTGGGCCTGGCAGACCTCTCTGGCGCCTGGGTGAGTTGCCACTCCATTCCCTCTGCAAATCTTCATAACCCACTGGGGCCTCCTCCCTGCTGCTTCCTGCTTCACTGAGCTGCAGAGCCAGGTGCCAGTGAGAGTTCTATCTGCCCTGTCCTGGGCCAAGCCCTGAGGACACAGCAGTAGGCAAAACCAGTCCAGGTGCCTGCCCTGCCCAAGCTCCCTGGCTAGTGTGGAGACAGTGAATGATGAGGGCAGAGGTACCATCATCAGGACACAGATGGCTGGGGTCTGGGGGTCTGGGGCTCCTGTGGACACCTAGGAGGCAGGTATCTAGGCTGGCAGCTCCACCCCTGCTGCCAGCTCATGTCCCGGTTGTCCAAATCTGAATCTCTGGGGCTGGGCCTGGGAATCAGCCTTCTGACCAGCTTCCCAGGTGGTTCTGGGATTCAGAGGGCTGCGAAGGGCTGCAGCAGGGGGCCATGGGCACCAAGGCCACCAAGGCCTCAGACATCTGTCCTCTGTGGACACTGTTCCTGCCTGCCTGCCTGTTAAGTGCTCCATGAACAGAGTTTCATCCCTCCCTGAACCTCCCTCCCTAACCAAGTCCTCCACCTTGCTGACGATCTGTCCTTTGAGGACATCCTATCATGTCCAAGTGCCAGCCCAGGCCTGCCCCATACTCCTTGCAGGGCCAGCCAATAGGCCACCAGCAGCAAGGGTCCAGAAGAGGCCTTGGCACACCCAGGATGCTAAAGAGATGGTGCTGCTGACCAGCTAAATCCAGTGCCCCAAAGTGCGCTTTGGGCTGTCCTTATTCCTCACTGCCTTTCTGTATTTCTCACCAAAATCTACCCTTTGCTGTTCACACCACCTGCCTCCACTAGTGGCCGCTTCCTCTGGTGCTGCCTCCCACCCCTGCCTCCTGTCACCATCTCTTCATTCCTTGGCATGGGCCCCAGCTTGCTGTCTTCCCCACCCTGAGGCTTGCACCCTCTCGGAGCACTTAAGCACCCAGTAGACCAGCCCTCAGTGAGACAAGCCATCCACTTTGCTGATAATATTGTGAGCTTCCCTTGGGGACCCAGCCCCAGGGTGGTCATATGACTGAAGACCTGGCCAGTAAGTGCTCAGTTTTTCACTTGGCCACAGTGATTAGGTCAGAAGTGGGTTCTTGATCCAGTGGGTTCAATGCAAGTCAATCCTGGGACTTTCCCTGGAACTGCTGAGAAACAGGTGCTCTTTCCCTGGGATCACTAAATGTTAGGGATGTGGGCCAGAGTTGCTAGTAACTATCTTTGTCAACATATAGGGAGAGCTCCCCTGAATAAGGAGCCAAGATAGAGAAAATTGGAGCCAGGAAATGGACAGATGCTTAATGACATTAATGGAGCTTCTGGATCAAGCCATGCCTAAAGCTTGGATAGCCCTGACTCCTGTCAGCCTATACATTGCTTTTTGCATACATTAGTTTGACTGGGGTTTCTGTTGCTTGCATCCTGGTCTCTCTCTCAAAGGAATGACTCACCTAACCCTCCCCACAAGCCCATCCTGGACCTTGTCGTCCTTTCAAATTGCTCTTCCTCTGAACCACCCTTCTAGTGTCCCATTCTCTGCCCACAGGCCCCTCCCCTCCCTTTTTCCCAGCTTGCTCAGTTGGCCCCTTCAGCTGGGCGGCTTTCTGACTTTATGGGACCTGTGCTACTGTGGGGTTCACAGAGATCCCACATCCCTGAGAGGTGTCCTAAGTTGATGCCACATGACCACAACCAACCACACCTGAGTACTCACTGTGTCTGGTACTCTGAGGACTCACAGGCCTGATCTCAACCTCAAAACAACCCCAATCTTGAAAAAGGGTGCTCAAGAGCCAAATTTACTGATGCAGTTGCTGAGACTCTGGGAGGCCACACAGCCAGGTCAAGATTCAAACCTGCTCTATGTAGCCCCAAAGCCTGTATTTTTCTGCCCTGATGCTTAGCTCCTACAGTGGGCTGGGGAGTCCAGGATCCACCATTTATTTACTGTGTCTCCTGGACTTGGCTTCAAGACGCCTCAATTCCAGTTGAACATTGAAGGCACTTGACACTGTGAGGCTAAGGAAGAAGGCTTTCTAGAGGAGGTGACCCTGGTACAGCAAGGAGGTAAAGGACTTGTGTGCAAAACAGCCCAGGCTTGAGCTCTCCTCTGCAGCCCAGTGCGGATTAGTATTGGAGGGCAGGTGGGAGCAGGCCCTTGCTAGAGGCTCCCATAGTGGACCTATCTCCACTATGATCTTTGGGTCTGGGGCAAGATTGTTCTCCCCAAGTCTGTTTCCTCATATATAAATGGTGCTAAGAAAGACTTTAAAATCACTCATCTGCTAACTAGGCAGAATCTGATCACACTATCTCTGGCCAAGACCTCTAGCCTCTGCACCCCCAATCCTTTGAATCCCCCTGGGGTTAGCATTCTACCTGTCGCCAGGGCTACTCTGCTTGCGATGTTGCCTCCTCCCTGTGAGCCTCCTCAACATCTCACCTCTGCCTTCTGGGTCCCCCAGTCTGCCTTCTCCCTGGCCCCAGGACAGCCCTGCAGACACTGCAAAGGCCCCATCCCAGGGTGTGCAGCCTTAGTGACTGGTAGAAGGGGATCTTCAGTCAATGTCCCTAGACCAACCCGGTCTAAAGCTGTCTCTCTGCCAGGGCAGGGCTTGGAGCTGAGCACAGGGCCTGTTGGGGAGGGTCTGAGCTCCTAGCACAAGGGGTGCTGCTATCTCACTGTCCCAGTCATCACATCTTGAGTGATGTGGCCCAGGGCATATTAGCTCTTCCAGCAGCTCCACCAGTTATGAATAGGCAAAGGTCCTGGTTTTTCCCACAGCAACTGCTGTTAGGGCTACTTACACTTGCAAGCTGGGGGCGGTGATACTTGCAGAGGTATGGGAGAATAAAACGTCTCATATGCCAAGGGTTTAGTCCACAGTCATTCATTCAACACCTCCTGGATGGGGCCCCTTCTCTTGGACTGTGCCAGGCTAGGGGTGAGTGGGAGCAGAGGCAGTGATGGGACGCAGTCACTTGCAGGAGAAGGATAGATAAACCAGCAAGCTCCTATTAGGGACATTCCAGACTGGAAACCCCACAGTAGCACAGGCTGCTGGTTTTGGGGAATGGTGAAAGGTGTAGTGGTAAAAGCAGCGGGGGAGATGTGACAGGGCATGAGGCCAGATAAATCAGCAGGGCTTCAGGTTCCCATGTCAACTCAACAGAGAAGGAAAACCAGGGAACTGGCTCGCACAATTGTAGGGGCTGATTGAGCAGTTTCTGTAAGGCTGTATCTCCAAGACTGATGGAGCTTGAAGTCCACAGGCAGGTGGTCAGGAGGGGAAGACCATAAGCACATGAACATACTGAAACCCCACTAGCACAGGGAGAACCCATGACGACAGACTGAAACCTGTGTCTATTCCTGTTGCCTCTGACCTCACTGATGAAGGTAGAAGCTGGGACCCTTAGTCACAGAGCTAGACGTGCACACACCTGCCCCAGGAGTCAGAAAAAACTGAAGGAGAGTCTAGGAAAAGCACAACAACTGCAGGTCCAGGTGCTGCTTCATGCCAATCAGGTGAGTCAGCAGATCAGTAATCCAAATGGTTGCTTCCTTCCAAATCTGGTGAGAATCTGCCTCCTGGCCCACCCTAATGGAAAACATACTAGTCAAGGAGTTCTAGAAAATATGATTCAGCCAGGCCAAGTTGGCATGTTGCAAAGCCCTCCCAATTCCACAGTTAAAAATGGGTGTAGAGGGTGGTGAGGAGGGCTTCCAGACCAGGTAGAACATTCTGGCCAACTGGAAGACACAGACGGCACATGAAGAGGGGCAGTGACTACCCAGCTCTTACTGATTGTTTTCAGAGCTTCCCAGTTCTCCAAATAATGTTAGAAGAAGCACCTCCTGAAAGTTTCCATGTCCCTCTCTGGAGGCTGGGAGTGGTCTGGACATCCAGGGAGGAATGGGGTAGGGTACCTCAGTTCAGCAGTGGTGCCTGGGTGTCGGAGGCACCTCCTCAAAATTTTTCAAAGTGGAAACTAAACTGTTTTCTGAAATTTCCCATTATTTTAAAATATGGGCTTAAAAAACAAATACCCCATACCCATTAGACTGGCTACTATCAAAAAACAGGTCTGGGCATTGTGATTTACACCTATAATCCCAGCACTTTGGGAGGCCAAGGTGGGAGGATCACTAGAGCCCAGGAGTTCAAGACTAGCCTAGGTAACATAACGAGACGCCCATCTCTCCAAAAAATACAAAAATTAGCCGGACATTGTGGTGTGTACCTTTAATCCCAGCTACTCAGGAGGCTGAGGTGGGAGAATCGCTTGAGCCCAGGAGGTGGAAATTGCAGTGAGCCAAGATCGAGCCACTGCACTCCACCCTGGGCAACAGCGCCAGACCCTGTCTTAAAAAACAAAACACACAGAACATAGCAAGTGTTGGCAAGGATGGGGGGAAACTGGAACACTTGTGCACTGTTGGAAGGAATGTAAAATGGTCCAACTGCTATGTAAAACAGTATGGCAGTTTCTCAAAAAATTAAACACAATTACTATGCAATCCAGCAATTCCACTTGTAGGCAAATACCCCAAAGAATGCAAAGTAGTGATGAGAAGAGCACATTCATGTTCATAGTAGCGCTATTCACAATAGCCAAGAGGTGGAAGCAGCCCAAGGATCCATTGACAGATGAGTAGATTTTTAAATACGTGATCTACCCATACAATGGAATATTATTTAGCCTTAAAAAGGAAGGAAATTCTGACCCATACTACCACATGCATGAATCTTGAGAACATTATGCTGAGTGAAAATAGCCAGTGACAAAAAGACAAACACTACATGATTCCACTTGAATGAGGTATCTAGAGTAGTCAAATTCACAGAGATAGAAAGTAGAATGGTGGTTATCAAGGGCCAAGGGGAGGGAAATATGGGGAGTTGTTTAACTTTCAGTTTTGCAAGATAAAAAAGTTTCAGAGATTGGTTGCACAACAACGTGAATATAATTAACAGTATTGAATGTATATTTTAAAATGTTTGGCCAGGCGCAGTGGCTCACGCCTGTAATCCCAGCACTTTCCGAGGCCGAAGTGGGTGGATCACCTGAGTTCAGGAGTTTGAGACCAGCCTCGCCAACATGGCAAAACCCCATCTCTACTAAAAATACAAAAATTATCTGGGCATGGTGGTGGGTGCCTGTAGCCCCAGCTACTTGGGAGGCTGAGGCAGGAGAATCACTTGAACTCAGGAGGCAGAGCTTGCAGTGAGCCGAGATCACGCCACTGCACTCCAGCCTGGGTGACAGAGCAAGACTCCGTCTCAAAAAAAAAAAAACTAGAACCATCTTGGATAAAATGTACGACAAAGTACTGATGAGTTTAATGTTAACAGAACTAGAAGTCAACAAGAAGACTAGCAACAAGCCTTTGGATAAGTGAGTTCTGCCTTAGCTTTAAGAGAATGGGAGGAGAGGAAACAGGTACGGAGAGGGCAGACCTGCTTTCAAGAACAGACGAACAGTGGGAGAGGATGACTCAGAGGTCGCGGGAGCAGAGCTGCATTTCAGTGGCAGGTGACCGGGAATCGTCCCACAGCAAGGCCCTAATATCCCAGGAGAGGGTGGGATCGAGGGCACAGGGAGTGGGGACAGATGAGGGCTGGCTGTAGGTGTGGTGCCAAGGGAGACATTGGTTGTGATGGCGACCGTGGTCCTAGGCTGGAGGGGGGGTCATGTAACGTGAAGGTTTAGGAGGTGGGCTTGGAGGGCACAGCTGTTGGCAGTGATGTTCTGGGTGAGGACAGATGGGGAAGTGGGGCCAGAGCGCAGGGGCCAGACCTGGTGGTTGTCCAGCAATCAGGGACGGTGACGGGAGCCCGTGATGGAGGCCATGAGTGCAGGACAGCCCCAGGGCTTGGAGGCGGGCCAGCCAGTGAGAAGGGTGCACCCCCCCCTCCCCGGGGTTTCCAGCAGCATGGAAGGAGCATGGCCTGGAAGTGCCAGTGGGCAGAAGGGAGGGCCTCGCCCCACGTGCAGCCCCAGGGGAAGGGTCACGAAGTGAGCGGTGGGCCTCTTCCCCATCCCAGGCAAGCATGGGCACCCTGTGGTGGGTTTGGAAGGAGAAACCAGGCAGTGGCCGGGCCCAGGCCTCGTGCAGCAGCCCGGGAAGTTCAGGGTAAGAGGAGTGCAGGTGTCGGGACCACCTAGCAAGAACGTTTAAGAGATGGAGGTTTTGTCAACCACAGACTGAATTCAGAAAGGTCAATAGAAAGGGCTGGAGGGGACAGAGATGACAGTTGGGCCATGTGAGAATGAGAGACCGAGCAGTGATGGGGGACAGGCTGGTGAGCTCTGGTGAGGGAGGTCAGCTCGGTCAGCTCAAGGGATCTGAGACATTGTGAAATGATGGTCTCTCAGGTAAATTTGTGAAGGTATATTAAATTGGAAAATGCCCACACCTTTGACCCAGTAAGTTCCATTCACTCATGTGGAATTATTTCTAGTACTGTTCTCCCATACGTAGAAAATGCCGTAAATGTCCTTCAATAAGGAAACAGAAAAAAAAAAAAA
>NW_012116377.1:4075982-4080093 GCF_000951035.1 Colobus angolensis palliatus
GTTCAACCCTTCCCATCACTTGTTCCTCACTCTGGTTGAGAAGGAAGAGGCCCAGGTAAGAATGGGGAGTTTCTACAGGCCCAGGAATCTAGGAGTCTGAGGTCTCACTTATTGCCTCTGGTTCCCCCCACAACACCCACCCTCTGGGCTCTTCTTGGCAACAAGCAAAATCTCATCCAACTTCCCCAAGCTGATACACTTCTCCCAAGTCAGGAGTCCTGTGGACTTGTCCTTAACTTACCTATGTCAAGCCGTATTTGCTTGCCTGGGTCTGCTTCCACCTCTATACAAAGCAGGGTTCAGCTTTAGGTATATAAGCGTTGCATGAGACAATGGATTAACATGGACTGCAGACGGGACTGAGGGGCAGGCACCTGTATCCATCAGGACCAGAAATCCCAGGGACCCTCTGCCTCCTCTAAGGTTACAGTGCAGGGAAGCATACCCTTAAGGCTTAGAGCCAAGCCTGGTCACTGCTAGAGGGTGAAAGGGAGGGAGGTAGGAAGGACTGCTATCTGGGAGCCAAGCAGAGGGGCCAGATGGCCACATCCTAGGCCTGCCCCCACCTGCTCCAGAGAATGGTAGAGGGCCAGGCTCTACCTGGCCACACCCAGACAGGCAGGTAGGAGCTACCCTGTTAGGTCCCTGAGATTTGACTAAGAACAGAAGAAAGGGGAAGATGCTCCATTGCTCTAGTAAGCAGGATTCAATGTTGGCAAGGTGGGAAAATGAAGATTCTTATGCCCCTGAAATACGTGAAAATTTGGAGAGTAATTTGGCAATACCCAGTAAAGCCGATGACTTAGAGAAAAAGAAGTTGCAGAATGCCCTTCAGTTTATGTAAACCTGAAACTCATAAAATGATACTGCATGCTCTCAGATGTAAGGACTTGCTTTTTTTTTTTTTCCCCCTCAGATGGAGTCCTGCTCAGCTGCCCAGGCTGGAGTGCAGTGGCATGATCTCGGCTCACTACAACCACCACATCTCCTGGGTTCAAGCGATTCTCCTGTCTCAGTCTCCCAGGTAGCTGGGATTACAGGCACCCGCCGTCATGCTCAGCTAATTTTTGTATTTTAGTAGAGACAGAGTTTCACCATGTTGGCCAGGCTGGTCTTGAACTCCTGGCCTCAGGTGATCCACCTACCTCGGCCTCCCAAAGTGCTAGGATTACAGGAGTGAGCCACCTCGCCTGGCCAGGATTTGCTTCTAACATCACATTTATATGAAAGTATAAAAACCTGAATGAAAAGGAAACGAGCCCCTGCAGGCATTATATTCTTTCATGTTAAAATGGAAAGACCTCACCAAACTAATTTGCAATCATGAGAAACAGTGCGGAGATGGTAATGAAAAACAAAGGGAATTTCATTTTTGTCATTTATTAAACCGGAAGCAAATATGACAAAACAGTCATACTAGTAAGTCATCTAAATTTTTTAAATCTCTTAATAAAACCACCAAATCCCACGCAAATCAGTCCACAAGGGAGGCCCCTTCTTCACAGTGCGGGGTGACTGAGTGTGTAACTACGGGCCAACCTCCACCTCTCCACCGGAAGGGAGGGCACTCAAAAGAGGAATTTAGAGAAAAGGCGAGGAGGGCGGGCCTCGGGGAAGGGTCGGGGCGGGAGCCCCACCTGGCCCCCCACCCCTCCAGCGGAAAAGCCTGTGGCGTGGCGCTGCTGTCTCCCATTAACAGTTACAGGGCCGAGGCTTCCCACTGATTGGTAGAAATTCCGATCTTCTGATCCCTGATTTGCATAGAGACTGGCCTGCACCACCCCACCAACAGCAATCGGTCGGGTCGCCGCAGCGAAGGCTGCGCCAGGAGCGTTCTGGGCTCGGCGCCGCCCAGTCCTCCTGGTCATCTCGAAAGCTGTTGGGACAGCTTTTGTGAATGCCTCCCTTCTAGATGCTCGAAAGAGGAGTGGCCCGACACGGCTAGAAACTGATCCTTTCCTTCCCACCTGTGGTAAGGACAGGTTCTGCTGTGTCAAGCACTCAACTCAGGCTGGTTTGAAGCTAAAGGATTCAGACAACTTGCAAGTATCAAGAATGAAATAAAAAGAAACATAATAAGGAGCCCACCACCAAGACTTGTAGTTATTTCCTCAGAAAGCCCCCATGCCCCGTTTGTGACAAAACCCATTCCTGAGGACTGATTCTAGAAGAAAAACAAGTAAGATCCAGAACTTTCCCCACCAGCATCATTTTCCAAAATGTAGGCAGTTTACCAAACATAATTTATTCAGGAAAAAAATACATTTTAAGAACTTATTCTAAAAAACTGAAAGAGCCCAGTGGCTGAGCAGAAAACAGCTTACTACAAGGAGTACCAGATCAGGGCAGAGACTTCCCAGCTGGGTAAGGCATGCTTTGAGGGAAGACTCCACTAGCCCCGCCAGGAAAGGGCAGCAGGCACAGTGCCCCTATGGGGCCCACATGGCTGGTGACAGCAGCAGGACACCTCTTCCAAAGCTGTCCACCAGCCCCACTAGGGGCTCCTACTCATGGCCAAAAAGGCTACTTCCCCATGAGCCCACAGCAACTGTCAACACAGTGCCACCTCCTCCCAAAGCAAACACACACACATACAATGTAAGAACCTATTATCAGAACAGCAGTGAGGCAGACCCTGGCCTTGGTCTCTGAAAGTCCTGTGTCACTGGCTGTAAGGACGCTTGGCCACAGGTTCTTCTTCCTTCTCTCGCTTCAGCCATTGCTCTAGGAGTCCTGCAGTGCCTCTCTTGGTAGGGAGTGAACTCTTCTGCAGGAACTGACTGGACCACTGGGGAACATATGACTCTTCCTTTTGAGGTGTTTTTGAGTCTTCCTTTTTGGGTGACTTTGTGGCCAGCCACTGCAACATCCTCTGGCTACTGCCACTTGCCTTGAGCTCCTAAGGAGAAAGGAAAACGCTCAAACCATTCAGCTCAAGCTTTTGGGAAAAGGCCAAGTCCGAGGGAAGAAAAAGGGGAAGAGGCATCAGGTACTTACCCAGGCTTGGAAAATGTTACTAAGGGCCAGCTGGGACCCACCAGTAAAGAGTGGAAAGAGAGGAGTGTGCTTTAAGGGGCAGGAAAGTAGCTCTTAGAGAAGGTTTCACAGAGGATTGTGTGGGACCAGCCAGAGAAGAAAACTGAAAGGCATTCCAAATGTGCAGAGAATGAAGCATTCTCAGGGAAAAGAATGGAATTCAGCATGACCCGGGGGGAGTGTTGGAAAATGAGACTGGAGAGATATAGAAGAATTTCTAACAGCCACTGTGATGTGGCTACATTGTTTCCTCTTCGTGCAGACAATCGGTACAACCTCTGCTTGACTGTCACTACTCCCTACTGCTTCCTTTACATCACACCCCAACCCTGAACTGAAAGGTTCTGAATTGGCACAATGCCACCTCTCCAGAATGTGACATCTTTTGGAGGAAACACCATGGCAGGATTAGGTGCAGTGGTGCATGCCTGTAATCCCAGCACTTTGGGAGGCTGAGGTGGGAAGATCAAGCCCAGGAGTTTGAGAACAGCCTAGGAAACACAGGAAGACCCCCATCTCTATAAAAAATT
The DNA here is from genome assembly GCF_000951035.1 of Colobus angolensis palliatus. NCBI lineage: Eukaryota > Metazoa > Chordata > Mammalia > Primates > Cercopithecidae > Colobus > Colobus angolensis. The sequence continues at coordinate 4,079,549 of NW_012116377.1, forward strand.
TTAAAAAATGAGTCAGGCATGGTGGTGTACGCTTGTAGGCCGAGCTACCTGGGAGGCTGAGGTGGGAGGATCGTTTGAGCCCAGGAGTTCGAGGCTGCAGTGAACTATGATCATGCCACTGCAGTCTAGCCTGGGCAACAGAGCATGACCCTGTCTCTAAAAAGGAAAAAAAAAAAAACAGATCATGGCAGAAATGGGTAGTGTCTAGTCCAAAATGAATACAGGTTGAGTATCCTAACCCTGAAAATCCAAGATCCAAAATGCTTCAAAATCCTGAACTTTTTGAGTGCTTACATGACTTTGAAAGGAAATGCATTGTTGGTACATTTCAGATTTGGGATATTCAGCTAGGAAGTATATAATGCAAATATTCCAAAATTTGAAAAAATTCAAAATCTAAAACACCTCTGTTCCCAAGCATTTTAGATAGGGATATTCAACCTGTATATAGAATTAGTTTTAGAGCTATCTAATTTTTTTTTTTTGAGACGGAGTCTCGCTCTGTCGCCCAGGCTGGAGTGCAGTGGCCAGATCTCAGCTCACCG
>NW_012116377.1:4080143-4083887 GCF_000951035.1 Colobus angolensis palliatus
CACCTATAAGGTTCATACAAAAAATATATAAATAAAACCTTAAATACCACAAGTGGCTCCTTTTAGTGCTAGTGGTGGTTAGTTCACTGGTTTCGAACATGGTGACAATTTTCAAAGCTTTCTGCTATTGGGAGAAGCCACAAGTACAGATGAAAATGCTGCTAAAGAATTTCTAGCAGTGATACAGAAGTTAATTGGAGGAGAAGGCTATACATTGAATCAAATATTCAATTTTGATTAAAGAGTATCTATTACAAATGCATGCCTCAAAGGAAATACGTTCAAAGGAGAAAAAATGTGCCCCAGGATTTAAGACTGCAAAAGATAAAAAATTCTACATAACCTTCCTTCCACAGCTTCACAATAACTCATGAGATGCATTTCTTCCAACACCCACTTCCACAAGCAAACTTCAGGTCTTGCCAAGGTAAAGTGCCATATTTATTGTAGTATTTATTTATGTATTTATTTACTTATTTTTTGAGATGGAATCTCATTCTGTCACCCAGGCTGGGGTCCAATGGAACGATCTCAGCTCACTGCAAGCTCCACCTGCCAGGTACACGCCATTCTCTCGCCTCAGTCTCCCAAGTAGCTGGGGCTACAGGCACCCGCCACCACGCCCAGCTAATTTAGTTTTTGTATTTTTTAGTAGAGACGGGGTTTCACCGTGTTAGTCGGGATGTTCTCGATCTCCTGACCTCGTGATCCGCCCGTCTCGGCCTCCCAAAGTGCTAGGATTACAGGCTTGAGCCACCGTGCCCGGCCAAGCTATCTAATTTTTAAAAAGTGCCACAGTTGCAGGAGTTTATCAGAATCACGACAAAAGAAAAAAAGATGACGCTGACTGTGGGTATGGAAAAAACTTTAAGAAAAATAGGGGACAGCTGTTCTAACAATCATCCTTAACATGGCATTCTAAAATGTCTATTCTTGGAACATTCCAAGTATGTCCTACTTTAAGTCCCTCCATGCCACCTAAAAACAATCGCTACTCTTAAACCCTTACCCACAAATGTCAGTGGGGACCAGCTTTTTGCTCTGGAACTTCTCTCCCCACTGCAGGCCTTCTGCTTTGTTTGCCTTCCCTCCCTAAAATACACCCTCTGGATCCTTGCTGATTCTAAGAAGTTAAGGTTCATGGTAGCAATGCTCTCAAATCCTCCTGAAGGAGACTAAGGACTGGAGCTCCTCCAACTTGTAGTTCAGAAAGCAAAGATACGGAAAAGAGACACCAAAAATCACAGCTGGTTGGGGATGGAGACACAATATGGTCAAGGGCTCCTTTGTCTTTCTCACAATCACTGTCTAGATTAGAAGTCCTCAAACTTAGTTTATCAGACTCATCAAAGAAGCTTTTTTTTTTTTCCTTTTTGTGGAGAACGGGGTCTCACTATATTGCCCAGGCAGGTTTGGAACTCCTGGGGTAAAGCTACCCTCCCACCTCTGCCTTCTAAGTGCTGGGATTACAGGCATGAACCACTGCACACAGCTGAAGCTTTTTTTTTTTTGAAATGGAGTCTGTCCAAGTCTAGCTCTGTCACCAAGCTAGAGTGCAGTGGCCCGATCTCAGCTCACTGCAATCTTCACCTCCCGGGTTCAAGTGATTCTCCTGCCTCAGCCTCCCAAGTAGCTGCGATTACAGGCGTGGGCCATCATGCCCAGTTAATTTTTATATTTTTAGTAGAGACTGGGTTTCACCATTTGGCCAGAATGGTCTCGATCTCTTGACCTCGTGATCCGCCCGCCTCGGCCTCCCAAAGTGCTGGGATTACAGGTGTGAGCCACTGTGCCCAGCCTGAAGCTTCTTAATTATACAAAAGCCCAAGCCTAGCTCTAAATGTTGATTCAGGATGTCTGGATAGGGTCTAGCATTTACATTTTGAAACAGTTCTTTTCCTGGGAGCTCTGAGTCATAGCCAGGTTTGAGAATCACTGCTCTACACTACCTTGCCATGTACAAGGAGCATGAGAGCTTTTGATGGTCCAAATTAAAGGGCTGATCATAAAAGGCCACATCCTAAAAGAAAGGGCACACTGACAGAAGACAGAAAGCTCAAAAAGGACTGTACCAGTCACAGGCCCCTACCTTTTTGACCACCAAGTTGACAGGAGCCAGACACTGAGGAGTATTGTTTCGTGAGTTGTTCACCACAGAAGAGACTGCATGGAAGGTGATGTTCTCTGTCGAGTGGATTAATTTCAGAGCTTCCTGAGTTGAGACTTCACCAAAGTCAAGCCATTTAGAAACTGCCTCCTCTCCATCTAATATGGCAGGCATCCTGGCCAGGGAAGTCAAGACAATGGTTGGGAGAAGTAGTGTGAGAATAAGGAGAGAAGGGAGAGAGACTTGAGTCAGCTGATAGCTCAGATATCACAAGGGGAGCCTGCCCTCCCTCTGCACCTCACATGCTGATTGCTGCCATGTGTTCTCTGAGCACAGGGTGACAGGGCACCAGATTCAACACTTGGAGAGCCACGTTATAAAGTTTCATGGCAAAGACAGTGATGAGTACTATGACTGGTCTAGCGTACTCCAGTGTCCACTCTAGCAAACTGGTAAACTTTCTATGACACTCCAGCCTAGAATGCAGGGAAAATAGTTCTTGAAAACTTGTCTATCAAAAGTAATCTCAAGCCTCACCACCTCTCAAAGACTTACACTAAGAAAACTGTGAACAAAAGGAAATGATGTGTCAGAAAAGCAGAGAAGGTGTGAAACATGACTCCTGGGTACCCAGAGGATGTAAGGAAAATATACTAGGTTTAGCTTCCAGTTTTATGTCCCAAGTCAATGCAAAGTGTGGCGCACACTTTATTGGGTGGTACAGTTGATTCAGATACAGAGAAATGTTCATTTGTCTCCTAAACATATATATAACATACAAAATAATGTTAAACACTGTAACATAAAACAATGGTACATTTTAAAATGAATGGTGATTTAGAGTAAATGAAATGTAATTTTTAAAGGTTAATTACTACAAGAGAACTATATCACATGAAAGCATATTTTCACAGATATAACCTAGGACAAGGCTAAAGCAGGTAATTCTGACAGATGTCACACTGCATTCTTTTCAGGAGAACTCCAAAAAATCACTTCAGGGAGTACTCAGCTCTGACAGAAATTATAAAGGTAGAATACAAGTATAGTCAGTTCTGCCAATGCTTATGTTTAAAATGCAAATCTGTTCCAGTGCCACTAATATATTAGAGAGTAATTGGAGCACAATGCAACTTTTGTGTTTGCTTATGCACAGTTTCATCTGTGAGAAACACAAGGTGAACACAGAAAATGGCACCCAGCTGAACTGAGCCTTGTAGAAATACACAAAGTGCATACATCTCAAACACTGACTGCTACTTTGGCTCACTACATACTATTTCACAAAATTGTGTATTGCTCTTCTTTTGCCTTTCTGAACTTTTCTATATATATAAAAAGATACACATTTAACATCTCAAACATGTCTAAGCTTCCTGGCTCAAAACATGGTAGGCAGTGCATGTGAATGGAAACATTTTAAATATTGAAGAGAAGCTTGAAATAGTAAAGAATCCTGGAAGAAAAATCAGAACATGTGATTATTTCCCGAGCAAAGGATATCAAGGAGTCCACATCAGTGATAATGCTACAAAAAAAACCCAAAATGGGCCGGGCGCGGTGGCTCAAGCCTGTAATCCCAGCACTTTGGGAGGCCGAGACGGGCGGATCACGAGGTCAGGAGATCGAGACCATCC
>NW_012116377.1:4085872-4086561 GCF_000951035.1 Colobus angolensis palliatus
TGCCTGTAGTATTTATTTATTTCTTAACCACCTAACATGAATAAAGCAGTGCTACTGTTTTATTAGGTTTCCATTATTTTTAATGTGTCACTGACAACATTTTAAGTGTTGTCTCAACCCCATTTTCTCCTTAAGTTATGTGGTTTTTATTTTATCCTTTTACATAGTACAGTGATTTTTAGGAATGTATGTCATGTTAAAGTCAAACTGATTGTAACTTTACCTTGTAAAACGACTTGGTTTCCTACTCTCTAAAGCTACCTAAAAGCAGAGGACAAACTCTCCTTTGGATCCTTTTGGATCCAGGGGTAAGAAGTATGACTTGCCTGTGGTGGATGTCACTCAAGCCTTTGCAAGAATCCACTGTGATGATGGTATAGGAATACAGGACATCTCCTCCCTCTGGGGGCTCCCAGCAGTCAAAGATCCCAGCCATTGTCAGCAGCCTCCAGTTGTCCCAGACTTTCTCCCAGTTCTCAGGACTATCTGCAGCACCAGTGCTACCTGACTGGAAGCAAAATATATGGGCAGATTAGATGCACTCAGCAGACTTCTTCTACATGCAGGTTGGGTACTACTTCAGACTCGAGAGCATGGAAATAATTTTAAAAGTAATTCAGCCCATGTCTTACTAACCCCTCTGTCACCAAAGGAAAGAAGATTCATGGCTCTTTAATACTTTCGGAATT
>NW_012116377.1:4088341-4090009 GCF_000951035.1 Colobus angolensis palliatus
AAAAAAAAAAGAAAAAATTAGCCAGGCATGGTGGTGCGTGCCTGTAATCCCAGCTACTTGGGAGGCTGAGGCAGAATTGTTTGAACCTGGGAAGCAGGGGTTGCGGTGAGCCAACATTCACCACTGTACTCCAGCTTGGGTGACAGAGCGAGACTTCATCTCAAAAAAAACCAAAAAAAAACAAAAAAAAAGAAAAGTATCCAAACTGAAACAGAGAAAAAAAGAAAGAAAAATGGAGAGAATATCCAAGAATGATGGGACAATTAAATCATCTAACACATGTCATTAGAATCCCAGAAAGAGAAAATGGGGCAGAAGAAATATTTGAAGAAGAAAAAGCCAATAAATTTCCATAAATTATGAAAGATATCAAACTGCAGATCCAAGCAGCAAAGAGAATACACACAATGTATTCCAACACAAAACACATACACACAATGTATTCAAACAGCTGCCCTAAGAGAAAATCTTAAAGGCAGGGGTGGAGGGAGGTGGAGGGGAAGGCAGTGAGAGAAGCACATATTTATGCATTACATACAAAAGAGAAAAGACAGTGATATACTAGACTTCTCAAAAGAAACTATGAGAGCCAGAGACAATGAAGTGTATTTTTTTGAAGGACTGAAAGAAAACGAAACACCACTAACCCAGAATCTTATACACAGTGAAAAATACCTCTCAAAAACAAAGACAGTGGTTGCCAGGGGTTAAAGATAGGGAGGTATGGAAAATGACTACTAATGGGTATGGTTTTATTTGGGGTTGATAACAGTATTGTGGAATTAGTGATGATGGCTGCAAAACATTTTGTGGGTTTTTTTTTTTTTTGACAGGGTCTCGCTCTGTCACCCAGGATGGAGTGTAGTGGTGTGATCTCTGCTCACCGCAACTTCGACCTCCTAAGCTCATGTGATCTTCCCACTTCAGTCTCCCAAGTAGCTGGGACCACAGGCATGAGCCACCATGCATGGCTAATTTTACAGGTGTGACCCACTGTGCCTGGCCAAGGTTTTGAATATACTAAAAACCACTGTACATTTTTAAAGGGTGAATTTTATTATATGTGAATTATATCTCAATAAAAAGCATCATGATGATTTTTTAAAATAGATACTTTTTCAGACAAAAAAAAAAAAAATCAGAATTCATTACCAGCAGATCCACACCACAAGAAAACTTAAAGTCCTTCAGGCAGAAGGACTGTAATACCAGAGAGAAAACTGGATCTATACACATAAGTGAAGATCCATGAAAATGGCTAAAATGAAGGTACATGTACAAAGACTTTTATTTTTTACTACTCTAAAACATAACTGACCACCTACAGTAAAATAATAGCAATGTATTGTAAGTTTATAGCATGTGTAAAAATAAAATGCATAACAGTAGCCCAAAAGACAGGAGGAACTGGGAGAATACTGTTGTAAGGTCTTTTTAATAGTAGTGTAGTGTATAAAGACAGAATGTTATTAACTTAAAATGTATACTGTAAGCTGTAGGGCAACTACTAAAAACATTTTTAAGAGGTAAAAATAGGCCGGGCGCAGTGGCTCAAGCCTGTAATCCCAGCACTTTGGGAGGCCGAGACGGGCGGATCACGAGGTCAGAAGATCGAGACCAACCTGGCTAACACAGTGAAACTCCGTCTCTACTAAAAAATACAAAAAA
>NW_012116377.1:4090979-4099454 GCF_000951035.1 Colobus angolensis palliatus
CCTGGCTAGTTTTTTGTATTTTTTAGTAGAGACGGGGTTTCACCATGTTAGCCAGGATGGTCTCGATCTCCTGACCTCGTGATCCACCTGCCTCGGCCTCCCAAAGTGCTGGGATTACAGGCTTGAGCCACCGCGCCCAGCTGATAGATGTTTTTATAAATTAATCTTGTCTTGTACCAAATCATCTGTGTGTTACTAGATTGGCTAGACAGGGGATTTTCTTTTTTAATTTACATTTCAGTAGGCTTCTGGGGAACAGGTGGTATCTGGTTATATGAATAAATTCTTTAGTGGTGACTTCTGAGATTTTGGTGCACCCATCACTGATAGGGGATTTTCTGAGGGTGAAGCAAACTCTCTTGACTACTAAAACTGTGCCCCAGGAGTTAAAAACAAACAAACAAACAACAACAACAACAAAGCACCAATGACTAAATTATTGGGCCTATAGGATAGCACATGAGAAAAGAAACAACTTGCTGAAACAGTGAAACTCCCTCCGCCTGTAAGATAACAAAACTCGCTGAATTGGTTGGAACCAATATAACTGACTAGAGTATATGCAAAACAAGCTTGCTTGTATCACAGCCTGAATTTTCACCACGTTTCATACTAACTCCCCCTGAATTTGCACATGAGACCTATATGGAGGCAGGAAGAGATAACTGCACATACCTGAAGACTTTCCAGGCCTCCCTTTTCCTTCCACCAATCACCTACTAATCCTAGAATCCATTCCGTAAACCCTTTTTTAATAAAAGTACTACCTTAAAGCCAGCTAGGGAGACAGAGTGGAGCTGGACTCCTATCTTCTTGTTAGTTGACTTGCAATAAAAAACTTTTCTCTGTTACCCAGGCTGGAGTGCAGTGGTGCAATCTGGGCTCACTGCAACCTCCACCCTCTACCCCAGGCTCAAGCTATCATCCCACCTCAGCCTGCCAAGTAGCTGGGACCAGCTACTCAGTGTCATGGTATTGGCTTCTAGCACATTGAGTAGCAAGTCCCTTTTACTCGGTAACACTGTTTCCAGTCCTCAAAATTAGATGACAGGTGAACAAACAATTCCCAATTTTAACAAGCAAACTGCTAAGAACTCAGGTGTTTTAGCAGTGTCAGACTACATAATCTAATTAAAAATAAAACATGATGTTGGCATGTCTGATTTGTTTGCAATCTCCTGATAATGTTTTAACATGAATAGCTCAAATTATATCTTACAGTGAAAGAGTTTTGTTTTGTTTTTGAGATGGCGTCTCACTCTGTCACTCACGCTGGAGTACAGTGGCACGATCTTGGCTCACTGCAACCTCTACCTCCTGGGCTCAAGTCATCTTCCCACCTCAGCCTCCCAAGTAGTTGAGACCATGTCCGGCTAAGTTTTTTTTTTTTTTGTGAGACGGAGTCTCGCTCTGTCGCCCGGACTGGAGTGCAGTGGCCGGATCTCAGCTCACTGCAAGCTCCGCCTCCCGGGTTTATGCCATTCTCCTGCCTCAGCCTCCGGAGTAGCTGGGACTACAGGCGCCCGCCACCTCACCTGGCTAGTTTTTGTATTTTTAGTAGAGACGGGGTTTCACCGTGTTAGCCAGGATGGTCTCGATCTCCTGACCTCGTGATCCGCCCGTCTCGGCCTCCCAAAGTGCTGGGATTACAGGCTTGAGCCATGGCGCCCGGCCCCGGCTAAGTTTTTGTATTGTTGGTAGAGATGGGTTTTAGCCATGTTGCCCAGATTGTTCTTGAACTCCTGAGCTCAAGCAATCCACCTGCTTTGGCCTCCTAAAGTGCTGAGATTACAGACATGAGCCACCTGCCTGGCCTAAACCACTGCGCCCAGCCACAACGAAAGTTTTATGAGGGAAACGTAGAGTTATGATATGACCTAGCAATTCCACTCCTAGGCATCTATCCAAGAGAGATGAAAATATGTATCCATGCAAAAACTTGTAAATGAATGTTCATAGCAGCATTATTCATAATAACCAAAAAGTAGAAATAATCCAAGTGTCTATCAACTGATGAATGAATTAACAAAATGTGGTACATCTTTACAAAAAGGAATGAAGTGCTGATCCATGCCAAACATGGATGAATCTTGAAAACATTATGCTAAATCAAAGAAGCCAGTCACAAAAGACCACATAGTCTATGATTCCATTTTTATGAAATGTCCAAAACAGGCTAATCCAGAGAGACGGAAAGTAGATTGGTGTTTGACAGGGGCTGGACATAGTGGAGAATGAAGAGTGATTGCTAATGGATGTGGAGTTTCCTTCTAGACAGACAAAAATATTCTAAAAATAGAAGTAATAATTGCATACTTTGAATATACTAAAACATTCCTGAATTGCACATTTTAAAAAGGTGAATTTTATGGTCAATTATCTCTCAATGAGCTCATTTCACTTTATTTTGACAGACTCTTTCTCTGTCATCCACCAGTGCACTGGTGTGACTATAGCTCATTACAGCCTCTATCTCATGGGTTCAAGCGATCCTCCCACCTCAGCCTTCCGAGTAGTTGGGACTACAGGCACACGCCACCATGCCCAGCTAGTTTTGTATTGTTTGTAGAAACGGGGTTTCGCCATGTTGACCAGGCTGGTCTCAAACTCCTGGGCTCAAGCAATCTTCCCATCTTAGGCTCCCAAAGTGCTGGGATCACAGGCATGAGTCACCGCACTGGGCTAAAGCTGTTATTTTAAAACAAAGAAATAAAACTACGAGGGAAGAAAAAAAATGTCCTTTGATTAATTTGTTTCCCGGTGCCTTTCCAAATATATATTGTGAATGCTGATAATGATACCTTCTCTGTCTTGATTTGAGGAAAATAGATGAAGTATGGCTGCCTCTGGTTTGTTCCTTGACATCGCTGCCACTCATAGAATCCATCTGCTAAAACGACACAGCGTCTTCCCTTTCCCAGAGGCACCTGAGGGAACAGGTGAGCAAGATATGGTCTTAGTAATACAATCATGTTTCATAGACTGCCATTACTTGGTGAACTTGAGTTAAAATCTGAGGTTTGGGCCAGGCGCGGTGGTTCACAGCTGTAATCCCAACACTTTGGGAGGCCGAGATGGGAGGATCACTTGAGGCCAGGAGTTCAAGACCAGTCTGGCCAACAAGGTGAAACCCCACTTCTACTAAAAATATAAAAATTAGCTGGGCATGGTGGTGCACACCTGTAGTCCCAGCTACTTGGGAGGCTGAAGCATGAGAATCACTTGAACTTGGGAGGCAGAGGTAGCAGTGAGCCAAGATCGTGCCACTGCACTCCAGCCTGGGTGAAAGAATGAGACTCCATCTCAAAATAAATAAAAAAAACAAACAAATAAATACATAAAATCTGAGGTCTGCTAATGTATGACCTTAAAACAGTTACTTAATTTCTCTGTACCTCTCTTATGTATAAAGAAAGTCATAACTCACACAGATGTTGAAAAGATTAAATAATGTACATAAAAGCAATCACCTCTTTTCTAACAAATAGGTACTTGTGACAGCTAGTCTTCAAAGGTGCCTTGCCAATGAAGCATGCTTCCCAGTATTCACACCCTATGTAGACACCTCCCACACTGAATTTGGGCTGGCTCTGTGTAACCCATAGAATGCAACAGAAGTAGGCCAGGCATGGTAGCTCACACCTATAATCCCAGCACTTTGGGAGGCCCAGATAGGAGAATCACTTGAGCCCAGGAGTTTGAGACCAGCCTAGGCAACATAGCCAGACTTTGTTTCTATTAAAATAATAATAACAACAACAATAATAAAAGAATACAGCATAAGTAATGCTGTATGACTGCCAAGATTAAGTGATGCTATAAGACAAAGCCTTATATCTTCTGTCCTGCTCTGTTGGATCATGAGCTCTGGGATAAATGAGTCACCATGACAGAAGCCTGGCTACCCTGACACTCTCGAGTTAGGCATGTGGAAAGCCTTCTAGTTGTTCTAGTCATCCCAGCTGAAGTGTCAGATGTGGGTAAAGAAGTCATCTTGGACATCCAGCCTCAGCAGCCATCTAATTGCAACATGAGAACTTCCAAGTGAAAACTGCCCAGATGAGCCTAGTCAACCCAGAGAATATAGAGATAATGTTTATCATTTTGTTTCACACTACTGTCTGGTGTGGTTTGTTATGTAGTAACAAAATAGCATTCCACATTAACAACGGGGAACATTCTTTTTTATGTTATTTATTTTTGGTTGTTCTCTGTAGGCTAGGATGGAAACACCCTTTGGAACCTGATTTCTCAGGTATACAGGGCACTAATAGCTACCAGCCACTTACCTTAAATGACCGTTTCTCCATTATGGTATCACTACGACAGTTGGTAGTATTGAACTGCAGCTTGGAAGGATCACTTTCTTTGAACCAAGAAGGCACCAAGCCCCAGCGCATGGGAGCAATGATACGCTCAGATGAGTCTGCATCCTGCCACGGAAAGAAGATCTAGTGAGGAGATCATAATGAAATTCTAATTTAACATATGTATTCAATACATTATTTAGTAGTACTGAAATATAAAGAATTCAAGATTATTTTTAAAAAGGGAATCTACTTGAAAACAATTTTTTTATTGTTTTTGAGATAAGGTCTGGCTCTGTCATCCAGGCTAGAGTGCAGTGGCACAATCCTGGCTCAATGCAACCTCTACCTTCTGGGCTCAAGTCATTCTCCCACCTCAGCCTCCCAAGTAGCTGGGACTACAGACACATGCCACCATACCCAGCTAATTTTTGTATTGTTTATAGAGATGGGGTTTTGCTATGTTGCCCAGGCTGGTCTTGAACTCCTGGGCTCAAGTGATTTGCCAAGTAGCTGGGACTACAGACACATGCCACCATACCCAGCTAATTTTTGTATTGTTTATAGAGATGGGGTTTTGCTATGTTGCCCAGGCTGGTCTTGAACTCCTGGGCTCAAGTGATTTGCCCACCTTGGCCTCCCAAAGTGTTGGGATTACAGCTGTGAGCCACCACAACCAACCAAAAACAATTTAATGATTTATCATGATGTAGGTAACTTGAGTTTTTTAGCATTCATATTTACTGGAACGTAAGACATTCTGCTTGAATAAGGCAGAGGGATGCAAAGAGGTTTAGTTTCTTTAAACTTTTTTGGTTTTTAGACACAGGTTTCACTTTGTTGCCCAGCCTGGAGTGCAGTGGCACAATCATAGCTCACTGCAACGTTGAACTCCTGGGCTCAGGTGATCCTCCTGCTTCAGCCTCCCAAGTAGCTGGGACTACAGGTGCACACCACCATGCTCAGCTATTTTGTAGAGATGGGGTCTTACTATGTTCTTCAGGCAGGTCTCAAATTTTTTTTTTTTTTTTTTTTTTTGAGATGGAGTCTTTGTTGCCCAGGCTGGAGTGCAGTGGCATGATCTCGGCTCACTGCAACCTCTGCCTCCTGGGTTCAAGCAATTCTCCTGCCTCAGCCTCCCGAGTAGCTGGGACTACAGGCTTCCACCACCACGCCTAGCTAATTTTTGTACTTTTACTAATGACAGGGTTTCACCATACTGGCCAGGCTGCTACTGAACTCCTGACCTTGTGATCCAACCACCTTAGCCTCCCAAAGTGCTGTGATTACAGGCATGAGTCACTGTGCCTGGCCTGGTCTTGAACTCTTAGGCTCAAGCGATTTTCCTGCCTCGGTCTCTCAAAGCACTGGAGGATGCTATTTTTAGGAAAACCTATATAGAAGGTTGGCCCTCAATTAACATCTCAGAACTAGATTTTGAGAGTGTTCCCACTTTTCCCCAACTCATAAGGGTGGTTTATTCTGCCTAGTCTATGTAGACAATACAGTTTATGCCAAACACCTGTTTTCCTTCTGGGAGTCTGAAATTTTGGTACCTGCTAGGCAGAGTGCCTATATGATCAGCCTCCAGTAAAAACCTTGGACCCTGAGTCTCTAATGGGTTTCTCTGGGCATAAACATTGTACATACTAACCTGGGCAACATGGCAAACTCCCGTTTCTACCAAAAAAAAAAAAAAAATTATCCGGGTGTAGTGGCATGCACCTGTAGTTCTAGCTACTTAGAAGGCAGAGGTAGGAGGACCACTTGAGCCTGGGAAGTTGAGGCTGCTAGTGAGCTGTGATTGAGCCACTGCACTCCAGGACCTGGACCATACAGCAAGACCTTCTCTCAAAATAAAAAATAAAAAAAAAAAACACTGTACATACGTTACTACATTTTTCGTTGCTGGAGAAAATGACATGCTTGGAGTATCCTCCCACAGGAAGGAGAACATAAGGAAGCCTGTGCATGACTTTTTCCAGATTTCTACTAGTGTCTTTTCCCTTGGCTGATTCTATTCTGTGTCCTTTTACTAATAAACCTTATACACAATATACCTTATATGCTTAGTCCTTCTAATGAATCTCTAAATATGGGGACAGTCTTGGGGACTCCCAACGCATGGTTGTCAAACTTTTTTTAAGTAATGGGCCCCTTGATAATTTGATGAAATCTAGATTAAGAAGCACATACACATTATTCTTCATGGCACAGTACACTCTGGGTTGGGAGAGACCAGTGAGCAGAGAGTGCATTTTGGGGTGTTACTACAATGGTTCAGGGGTCTGGTGATGGCAGTAAGAAAAACAGTGACATCCAAAAGATTAAAAAAAAAAAGAAATTGTAGTACAAATGGATTTGGATGAAAAAAAGCAGGATAATTAAGTTTTCAAGCCCAGAAGAGTGAAATAATGATGGTACTACTGAATAGAGAAGAAAAAATGCTGATGAAAGGTTTTATGAAGATCATGTGTTAAATTTCTGATACTAGTGAGAAGTCTGTGGCAGTTTTCAAAAAATGGTTGCAAAATCTGACACTCTTCCCATTGAGAGTTGGGAATCTATGTTCATTCCCCTTGAATCTGGATGGGCTTGTAACCAACAGAATGTGGCACAAGTGATACTATATGATTTATCTCATAGTTATGAAAGCTGGGATTAAGGTGCCAGCAGATTGGGTGTCTGGTGAAGGCCCACTTTCTGCTTCATAGATGGTACCTTCTCACTATGTCATCACATGGCAGAAGGGGTGAGCTAGCTCTCTGGGGTGTCTTGTATAAGGGCACTAATCCCAATCATGAAGGCTCTGATTCCCAAAGGTCCTACCTCCTAATACCATCATCTTGAGGGTTAGGATTTCAACATACACATTTTTCAAGGACACAGACATTCAAACCATAGCAGCTGTGGTCTAATAAGACTTTATACAAACAGGCAGTAGGCCAGGTTTGGTCTGAGGACCGTAGATTGCCAATCTCTGGTATAGAGGAAAGAGCAAGGTCTTTGTAAGGAGATCCTGGTTCAAAAATCCTTTCTCTGAGCCAGGCATGGTGGCTCACGCCTGTAATCCCAGCACTTTGGGAGGCTGAGGTGGGCGGATCACCTGAAGTCAGGAATTTGAGACCAGCCTGGCTAACGTGGCGAAACCCTATCTTTCCCAAAAACACAAAAAGTAGCTGGGCGTGGTGGCATGTACCTGTAATCCCAGTTACTCAGGAGTCTGAGGCATGAGAATCACTTGAGCTTGGGAGGTGCAGGTTGCATTGAGCTGAGATTGTGCCACTGCACTCTATGACTCTGTGATGGAAAAAACAAACAAACAAACAAACAAACAAACAAACAACCTTTCTCTGCTACTTATGAGGTTGGACTAGTCTCAATTTCTTGGGCCCTCAAGTTTCCTTATCCAAAAAATAGAACAAACAACAATTACCTTGTAGGATAATTTTCAAGATTGAAAGATAATATAGTTAAAATGGGTGGCATGGAGTAGGCATTTAATTGTAGTATAATATTTTTCTAAGGTAAGGATTAAAAACAAATCATAAAATTGTCTATACAGAGATGACTATTAATGCCATGAAGATAAAGTTTCTTAGAAAGTATATAATGCACAGGATTTAACCAGGGGGTACAAAAATTTTTGTTAAAAGAAGAAATTAGGGTAAAGGCAGAGTTCCAAGTAAAAGCACCTACTAAGATAAGAGTAGAATGAAGAAAGTCAGGAGAGGATGGAATCTGAAGAAAGGAATCATCAGTAGTGGCAGTCTCAGCAGAAGGGCTTCCTTTTGTTTAAAAGCTAATCCCTCCACAGTGCTCCTGATAAAATCCAGTTCTGCTTCTTCCAGAAGCCTGCCTGCTGTATCCATTAATTCTCTCTTTTTTTTTTTGAGATGGAGTCTCACTCTGTTGCCCAGGCTGGAGTGCAGTGGCATGATCTCGGCTCAATGCAACCTCTGCCTCCCAGGTTCAAGCAATTCTCTTGCCTCCGCCTCCCAAGTAGCTGGGATTACAGGCATGTGCCACCACGCCCGGCTAATTCTGTATTTTTAGTAGAGACAGGGTTTCACCATGTTGGTCACGCTGGTCTCGAACTCCTGACCTCAAGTGATCTGCCTGTCTCGGCCTCCCAAACTGCTGGGATTACAGGCGTGAGCCACTGTGA
>NW_012116377.1:4099919-4101527 GCF_000951035.1 Colobus angolensis palliatus
ATCAACTGATCGATGTATGACCTTGTTTTATGTTGTGTTTCTGTTTAAAGACATCTAATTTAGTCTTACTCTTGATTCGTTTACACCAAATTCAAGACCAAGAGCACTATAACTCATGTCTGACTAAAGTTTATCTAATATATTTTCTCTGTAAGACATATCACAGCCTTCTTTAGCTTGGGAATACCAGCCAGCACTTTAGTGCTATGCTTGGGGTCATTTTAAACAGTGAAATCACACATGGCACTAAACTGGCTGCAAAGAAGATACTTGTTTGTAACATATGAGATGAGAAGGCAGAGCTTTGCCTCAATCAACCTCAGCTGGAAACATCAAGCTACTCAAATTTGTCACCTCTCTGTATGTGCACCTGATTTGTTTTTCTAAGACCACCAGAGCGAGCACAAAAGAACCAGCGACCAGGCAAGGGTAGGAGCAAAACTGCAAGTTTATTTTTGGTCACCTAAGGTGTGGGGAAGAGGTCTGTTGGCCTCCGGCAAAGGCGGCCAGCCGAGTCCCCTGGTGGGGCTCTCGGACGGAGTTCCTGCTGTCCCAACATCCCGACAGGAGTGAGAGACTCAGGAAGGCCGTGTGGCTCACTGGCCAAGAGCAGCTTTTCTAGGAGTGGGAGGGCAATAGGCGGGGCACCCAATGACTGCAAAAGCAAAGTGAGTATGAATTTAGGGGTTACAAATAAATTTTAGTGAGTAGGTGAATTTGGAAATATGGAATCTAAGAATAATGAGGACTATTTGTGTGTGTTTGTGAGAAAGAAGAGTATCCTCTTTCTCTTCCAGAATCAAATTTGCCTTCTGGCCAGTGGCAGCAGCTCAAGCCTATAATCCTGGCACTCTGGCAGGCCAAGGCGGGAGGATCCCTTGAGCTCAAGAGTTGTTTTTCCTTTATTGAGACGGAGTTTTGCTCTTGTTGTCCAGGCTGGAGTACAACGGAGCGATCTTGGCTCACTGCAGCCTCTGCCTCCCAGGTTCAAGCGATTCTCTTGCCTCAGTCTCCCAAGTAGCTGGGATTACAGGCATGCGCCACCATGCCTGGCTAATTTTGTATTTTTAGTAGAGACCAGGTTTCTCCATATTGGTAAGGCTGGTCTTGAACTCCCGACTGCAAGCAATCCACCCGCCTCAGCCTCCCAAAGTAATGAGATTACAGGTATGACCCTCTGCAACTGGCCTGAGCTTAAGGGTCTTGAGACTGGCTTGAGCAACATAGTGAGAACTTCCCCCTCAAACTGCCAAAAGGCAAAGCCTGTGATCCCAGCTGCTGGGGAGGTTGAGGCAGCAGGATCACTTGAGCCCAGGAGGTCAAGGTTGCAGTGAGCCATGATTTATCGGGAGAACCCGCTCCCGATGTTTAACGTGGGTTCTTTTCTATTTCCTAAGTGTCTCGGCTGGGTTGAGAAATAAAGGGAAAGAGCAAAAGAGAGAGAAATTTAAAGCTGGGTGTCGGGGGAGACATCACATGTCGGCAGGATCCGTGATGTTTCCCGAGCCGAGCTGTAAAACCAGCAAGTTTTTATTAGCTATTTTCAAAAGGGGAGTGCACGAATAGGGTGTGGGTCACAGAGATCACATACTTCACAAGGTAATAAAA
>NW_012116377.1:4102407-4104456 GCF_000951035.1 Colobus angolensis palliatus
TAAGAAATTATAAAAGTATTAATTTGGGGAACTAATAAATGTCCATGAAATCTTCACAATTTATGTTCAGTGATTACAGTAAAGACAGGTGTAAGAAATTATAAAAGTATTAATTTGGGGAACTAATAAATGTCCATGAAATCTTCACAATTTATGTTCTTCTGCTGCGGCTTCAGCCGGTCCCTCCGTTCGGGGTCCCTGACTTCCCGCAACAATGACTGCACCACTGCACTCCAGCCTGTGCAACACAGCAAGTCCCTGTCTCAAAAAAAAAAAAAAAAGTCTTCCAAGCAGAAGGACCCCCAGCTCAGTGCATAAATGAGAATAAGAGACATTACACAAGACAACATTACACAATGGTCAACTAAATGATCTTTCATCAGAAATTTGCAAGATAACAATACTGAAAAATCCGTGGTTCTCAGTACGGGACAACTCTGACACACCCCTCCCCATCATCCAGACTTCTGGTAGTATATGGAGATATCTTTGGTTGTTCTGATCTGGGGGATGCTACTGTGGGGGATGCTACTGACATCTAGCACGTAGAGAATGTTGCTAAACGCTCTACAATGCCCAGAATAGCTCCCTATAACAAAAAATTACCCTGGCCAAAACTGTCAATAGTGTCAAGGTTGAGAATTCTGCTCTCACAAATTCCACTGATCATCTTTGAAAGTGTACACTTGACAACTGTAAACTAAACCCAAATGTGAGAATGACGAATAGAAAGTAGTTGAAAAGCCAAAATACTAAAACCATTGCTCAGTATTAGTCATCTTTCCTCTATCTACCCTTTTGGACTTATGAACAGAACAGCTGGTAGCACTGGGGTGGATAAATGAAAGAGGAAGTAATTTGCAAATCTGTGGTTTCAAATGAAAATGTTGCAATCTAAATACATATGCAGGCTGTTGATGATTTGAATGAACTGCTAAAATGGTTCTAAGTTTGCTTTATAATTTATAGGTTTGAGAAAAATGAGATACCTAATATTATCAAAATTAAGAAACCCTAGCAATCTTAACAAAACTTGTTAGAGATGTGAAATCAAATACTATATCAGCAAATTCATACCACTGGCCCAACTGAGGGCTGTATTTGCTAGGAGCTCCACCTTCCCCATTCCTGGTTCCAGGATGCATCCACTGGAGTGGGGACAGTGGTCTGGATCTCAGTTCTAGTTCTGTCCCTCACTGATTAGGTAACCTAGGTAGGACAAGTCATAATCTTTCTATACTTCTATCTTTACATATGTTACACAAATTTTTCTTCCAGCTAACTTTCTATAATTCTAAGAAAGTCATATAAATGACTAAGGTTCTTTTTGTTGTTGTTGTTGCTAAAAACAGGGTCTCATTTGCTCAGGCTGGTGTCTTAAAATCCTGGCCTCAAGCAATCCTCTGGCCTCAGCCTCCCCAAAGTGCTAGGATTACAGGCATGAGCCACTAGGCCCAGTCAGGCTCATACACTTAATCCTGCTCTCTATTCTCACTCTAAATTATGCTTTCCTTTGAAATATGTTTTATGCTCTCTTTTCCCCTTCAAGGTTCTCCAGGATATTTTATTTTGATTCCCCTCTCATTTAAAACAAAAAACTTCAATAGGGAAGTATGCATCCTCTAAAAATGACACAAAAATAACTATTTCATATAAATGGCTTTATTCAACCAAGAACATTAATGTTATTTGATATCCTTTTTTTTTTTTTTTTGAGACTGAGTCACCCAGCCTGGAGTGCAGTGGAACATTCTTGACTCACTGCAATCTCCACAATTTTTTTTTTTTTTTTAGTATAGACAGAGTTTCATCATTTTGGCCAGGCTGATCTCGAACTTCTGACTTCAAGAGATCCCCCTGGCCTCAGCCTCCCAAAATGCTGGGATTACAGGCGTGAGCCACCACACCCAGCCGTTATTTGTTATCTTTATTTCTTTTTGAGACAGAGTCTCACTCTGTTGCCCAGGCCGGAAGGAGTACAGTGGCGTAATCTTGGCTCACCTCAACCTTCGCCTCCTGGGTTCAAGCGATTCTCCTGCCTCAGACTCC
>NW_012116377.1:4104531-4106815 GCF_000951035.1 Colobus angolensis palliatus
TTCACCATGTTAGCCAAGCTGGTCTCCAACTCCTGACCTCAGGTGATCACCCGTCTTGGCCTCCCAAAGTGCTGGGATTACAGGCCTGAGCCACCATGCCCAGCCTGTTATCTTTATTTCAAAATAATGTGATACCCTATAATGCAGAAATGAGTCCTTTTTGACTATCATATTATCACAAAAGTTTAAAGAGTATGTACCAGAGGTATAACCCAACTTTATAAAGTGATTTCGGCATTATGGATCAAATAGAGTTAAAATTCAGGAAGGAAACAATCACAATTATTATTATTATTATTATTTTTTGAGATGGAGTCTCGCTCTGTTGCCAGGCTGGAGTGCAGTGTCACGATCTCAGCTCACTGCAAACTCTGCCTCCCGGGTTCAAGCGATTCTCCTACCTCAGCCTCCCGAGTAGCTGGGACTAGAGTAGCTGGGACTACAGGTGCGTGCCACCATACTCAGCTAATTTTTGTATTTTTGGTTGCGACAGGGTTTCACTATGTTGGCCAGGATGGTCTCGATCTCTTGACCTCGTGATCTGCCCGCCTTGGCCTCCCAAAGTGCTGGGATTACAGGCGTGGGCCACCGCACCCAACCAACAATCATGATTTTAAAAAACACGTCAAGGTCATTTAAAACATTTAAGACATAGAGAAACTATTACTTTCTAGAACGAAGCATTTTTATTACGCACAAATACACAGACACACACTCTTTCAGGAGATAAGGCAAAGAACTAAAACACGAACGTAAGTGACTGGTAATTCCAACACTATAGGGATAAATACTACAAACACAATGAATGCAATTAAACTTCAGATAACCAAACCAAATACATGTTTCTAGCTTTAGTAAAAGACAAACATAAAAATATTGAAAGCACAAGCAGAAAGAATAAAACTTTTCAATGTTCAAGAAACATTAGAAGTGTTTTAAATTAACTGATCTTAAACCTGTCCTGGGCCTAGAAAGTCTGATTAAGCTGGCCTGGTAAGGGGCATAGAAATATTCTTAAATTTTAAATTTTTTCTTTAGGCAGAGTCTTGATCTGTCACCCAGGTGGGAGTGCAGTGGTACAACCATGGCTCATGAAGCCTCGACCTCCACAGCTCAAGTTATCTTCCCACCTCATTTTTTTATTTTTTGTAGAGATGGGGTCTCCCTATATTGCCCAGGCTGGTCTCAAACTCCTAAGCTCAAGTGATCCTCCCACCTCGGCTTCCGAAAGTGCTGGGGTTACAGGCATGAGCCACGGCGCCTGGCCTTAAATTTTTTTATTATTTTTTTTAAGATACTCCCATGACCCTGATGTGATCAGTGAAAGCTGCTATTTTAAAACACAAAGCTCATATAAATTTGGCATATATTAAGGCTAGTATGCCATGTATAGCAAAGGCATTTAAATTGAGCCTGAAAAATGCTGAAAAATAAGTCTTTATCAGTGTTAGAAGACATTGCTAAAACTTTCATGAGGTCTAGAGAGGTTCTCAACGGGAAGTCAGAATATAGCAGTAAACGCTGGTTTTTAATGTCATCCCAAGAGGCTGAGCACACACCAAACCAAATAGGAGATAACCATCGAGAGGCTGGGCGAGGGGCTAGCATGGTGCAAAGCTGGTTACCTTCTCAAAGTGCAGGCGAGACAGAAGCACTGGGCTGTCGGACTGAGGACTCTTGTTGTAAGAGGGGCAGTACTTATCAGGGTCCCTCCATTCCGGGAGCCGCTGCTGGCCCCGCCGATCCTGGTAGGCGCAAGCTCTCGTGAGAACATCTCTAGGTAAGTGACAGGATGTTCGCCCACACATTCTTCAACACCGTCCCTCGCAACCTTTAAATTACAAAACGTAAGGAAAAGGCTTACGTATCTCAAATATTAGGTCTTATTCCTTGAGTCCCCGCCTTCTCTTTCCGTTCCCACAGGGCCGTGCCCCTCCGTGACCACCGTCGAAAGTCTTCCCCAAGAAGTCCCACCAAGGACAAGGATGTGCCCATTTGCTTCGCTCCCTGAGCTCACTGCCCAACTCCGTGCAGGGCACTGAGGCAAGTCCCCAGAGGAGCTCTGCAAATGCCTGCCTGAGCGCAGGAAGAGCCGCAGCGGAGGGGGCTTCGAGGTCCAACCAAGCAGGGCAAGAGCAGCTTTTGGGGTCGCCTCCTCCGGGTGACTCGGTGCCCCCAACTCCCCGTCCTTCCCCAGTCCCCGCTGGGGTCAGCGCCCCACGCCAGCCAGCACCCGCTCACCTCGAGGGCGGCCACTGGACGGCCCGGGGCCGGGGAGCAGAAT
>NW_012116377.1:4107296-4112483 GCF_000951035.1 Colobus angolensis palliatus
CCCGCCTCACCCCGCCTCACGTCAGCCCCGCCTCAGCCCGCGCTCCCGGCGCTAGGCCCCGCCCCCTGGGGGGGCCCTTGGTTATCTCGGCGCCCTCGGGCCCCGGAGGTGGCGTCTTCTCCTTTCCGATTTGGGATGAATCTTTTCCCGTTTCCCCAGGAGACAGTGACTGCCTTCGGGGATGCATCCATCCCAAGCTTCTCGGGACTCCACTTTCTTCCATATTGGCCGTTCCCTGGCGGGGTTACCCTTCCTCCCCGCCCCCAGCGCGCCTCAGGGCCGCCGGCGGGGAAGGTTCCCGCCGCCCTGAGTCTAGGGCACAGGGTCATCGAAGGCGGGAAACCAGGAAACTCCACTCCTTACTTCACAGTCCTGCCAGCTGTCTCACAGTGCGAGGCAAAAATGGAGGAACACTGAATAAATGGAAGTCAGGAGAACTTCCAGGAATCGCGCACTTAGCCCTCAAACGATAGTGGACACTAGAATGAGCCTTTCCTGCCCCCGCACCCCAACCCGCCAGCTGAATCTCTAAGGGTGAGGCCCAGATTTTTAAAACAGTCCTTACGGGTGTACTTTGGCCTCAAAGTTGGTAAAATAACCTGGCTTGAGTTTAAAAGCCTGCTCCCCTTGGGACCTGAACCGGAGATTTCTTCATCTGCAACCAACAGAGAATACTCTAGAGGGCTGCTCTTCGCCTATGCTGATTCGCTGAACTGAACAGGGAGCAGAAACCTCAGGGCACACTCCACATAGGACCTGATGCTGGAACGGCCACAGGACCCAAGCCCTTTGGAGCCTCCGTTTATCGACTATCAAAGGAGGATGCGTTGCGAAGAAGCACGAGTGGGAGGGAGTGGGAACGCAGTGCCTGTTAGCTGATTCACTCAACCAACCTGTACCTGTACCGCTCCCACCCCTGGGCTTGGTGCTGGGACAGCGATGACGGGGAGAGGGTCCTGCCTCACAGGACTACAACAGCCAAACGGCTGTGGGTACAAGGGGGACGGGGCAGGTGTTCTGCCTCTTGGGGGAGGCCTTAAAGGGGAAGGTGTAGCTA
The DNA here is from genome assembly GCF_000951035.1 of Colobus angolensis palliatus. Lineage (NCBI taxonomy): Eukaryota > Metazoa > Chordata > Mammalia > Primates > Cercopithecidae > Colobus > Colobus angolensis. Next base: position 4,108,354 of record NW_012116377.1, read on the forward strand.
TCATTCAATAAATACATGCTGATTTATTAGAGGGATAAGATGGTTTCTTGGGGGATAAATTCAAGAGGAGTTGAGAATGTTTTATTCATTTACAATGTCCCTTTCCTGGAAGGGAGAATAGCAAGATTTAGGACAAGCTAAAATCATTCCCTATTAAAAAAAAAAAATCACCCCCAAGTAGTCCCAGGTGGGGGGTAGGGGCAGCATAAAAAAAAAAAATCTGCAATGATTCCTAATTGTTTTTGAATACAGAAGCTTGGGAAGGGGTTTCCGCCAGTTTCATGAGGAAGGCACAACTTCCAAGAAGTGTTGGGGGGGAAGGGCATAAGGTCCTATGCAGGCTGGCCCCTTATCCCACAGATGCCAAGATGATGTCTACTGGCAGCTCCTCCAAACTTCTGGCTGTCACCTGCATTGTCACTGTGTCCAAAAGCAGCAGCCGGGAGCGCACCAGGATGTCATGACCACCCCGGAACACACCTAGAAGGGAAGACAGAAGTACAGGTATATATGGCAGAAGGGACTGTACAGGGCAGGCTAAGGATGGCATTTGCAGCAGCCCATCAAGACAGCTCTGGTGTAGTGAAATGGACAGGAGAGCTGGGCTGAAATCCCTGAGTGAGGGATTTCACTGTGAGTCACTGACTCTCGGCTGGGCGCGGTGGTTCACGCTTGTAATTCCAGCACTTTGGGCGGCTGAGGTGGGCGGATCATGAGGTCAGGAGTTCGAGACCAGCCTGGCCTGGTTTCCATTTTTAGTGAAACCCCATCTCTACTAAAAATACAAAAATTAGCTGGGCATGGTGGTGGGCGCTTGAAATCCCAGCTACTTAGGAGGCTGAGGCAGGAGAATCACTTGAACCCGGGAGGTGGAGGTTGCAGTCAGCAGAGATTGTGCCACTGCACTCCAGCTTGGGTGACACAGCTAGACTCTGTCTCAAAAAAAAAAAAAGTCACTGTCTCTCTGGGCTTCGGTATCCTCAACTACAAAACGGCGGAGATGATAATACCATATTCAGGCTTCTGCTAAGTTCAAACAAATTGATGGACATAAAAGGCTTGTATCTGACGTCACATAGGCTCTTGCACGTTGGCTGAATCTGAGAGCACAAATGAAGGGGACAGCCCCACCATGAGAAAACCACAGGGCAGGTGTCTGCAAGACCCAGGGGACTGGGTTGTTTCAATGTGGCTACAAACTGTCAGCTGTAGGCAGGGTACTGAAGCAGAGCCTCCTTTCAACCCTGTTTATAAACACTTAGCCAAAAAAAAATCCCATTTCCTTTTGTTAACTGTTTTAGGTATGATAATTGTATTGTCCTTTAAAAAAGGGCAGGGGTCATTATCTCTTAGAGAAACATAAAAATACAGAAGAATTTACATATAAAATGCTATTTCTGGAGTTTGCTAGTAAGTAATCTGGGAAGGAGAATGAGTGCAGGTACACTCAGCCAACCCTGTAGAAAATAAGACAAAGGATATGAAGACAATGATCAGAAAAGGAAATACAAATGCCTCAACATTTGAGAAGATACTTAACTTCAATGAAAATACAAAAACTACACTAAGATATCATTGTCCACACAGACTGGCAAAGATCATAAAGTGTGGTAACATATTGTGTTGTCCACAATATAGGAAAAAAGGTACACAATTCTATGAAAGGCAACTTGGAGTTATTTATCAAGATGAGAAACACAAATCACTTTGACCTGGTGATGCCTTGGAAAATTTATCCTACAGATATTCTCAGTGTACACATGCAAAGTAAATGTGTGTGTGTGTGTGTGTGTGTGTGTGTACACGATTATTTACTGTAACATCTGTAATAGCAACAGATTGAAATCAAACTAAATGTTCATCAGTAGCGGCTGTTCCATAGAATATGGGGTGCATCCACACAATGGAATACTAAGCAGCTATAAAAAAAACAAAAAAAAAAGGATTCAGTTTGGGATGAAAAAAGTTCTGGAGATGGATAGTGGTCATAGTTTTACAATAGTTTGAATGTACTTAATGCCGCTGAACCACACACTTGAAAATGGCTGAAATGGTGAATTTTATGTATATTTTACCACAATTAAAAGAAAAAGAGCCGGGCGCGGTGGCTCAAGCCTGTAATCCCAGCACTTTGGGAGGCCGAGACGGGTGGATCACGAGGTTAGGAGATCGAGACCATCCTGGCTAACACGGTGAAAACCCCGTCTCTACTAAAAATACAAAAAACTAGCCGGGCGAGGTGGCGGGCGCCTGTAGTCCCAGCTACTTGGGAGGCTGAGGCAGGAGAATGGCGTGAAGCCGGGAGGTGGAGCTTGCAGTGAGCTGCTGAGATCCAGCCACTGCACTCCAGCCTGGGCGACAGAGCAAGACTCCGTCTCAAAAAAAAAAAAAAAAAAAAAGAAGAAAAAGAATGAGGAATCTCTACATATTGGCAGGAAAGATCTCTTAAGATGCATTGTAAAATGAAAAGCAAATTGCAGGACAATATATATACCATTTGTACATAAACATTTGAGTTAAAAAAAGGAAATGTGCTCCTATTAGCTTTTATAGCAATAAAATAACTGCAAGGTTATACAGGCATTGTTTGTAATAGTAACACTGGTCGCTTCTAGGAAGGGAATCTCAATGGCTGGCAGCCAAGGTAAGGAGGAAACATTTCGCTGCAGATTATTTTATAGTTTGCGAATTTTAAATGCTGTGAATTTTGACTCCCCGTATTTACAGTGAAGTCCTTAGCCCAGGATCCAGTGGACATCCAGGCTATAAGCTATCCAGGCCCTCCCAACCTGGAAATGCCACTTACCAGCCAGAAGCAACGTGTGGGTGTTCTTGTTATCCGGCACTTTGTCTGACCTCTCACAAGGGTGCATTCCCAAGAACTTCACAATATTACCCACAGCCTCTATAGCGAGAAATCCCAATATTGTTAAGCCATCTTGTCTGCCCTTTGTGCCACCACCACTCCCCCATGTTCTGAAGGGCTTTTAATGAAATGGCATTTGACGTATGTGCTCCAGACTTGGCCCTGGATCCTTGGAGAGAAAAGGTATGAGCGGGCGCGGTGGCTCAAGCCTGTAATCCCAGCACTTTGGGAGGCCGAGACGGGCGGATCACGAGGTCAGGAGATCGAGACCATCCTGGCTAACACGGTGAAACCCCGTCTCTACTAAAAATACAAAAACTAGCCGGGCGAGGTGGCGGGCGCCTGTAGTCCCAGCTACTTCGGAGGCTGAGGCAGGAGAATGGCGTGAACCCGGGAGGCGGAGCTTGCAGTGAGCTAAGATCCGGCCACTGCACTCCAGCCCAGGCAACAGAGCGAGACTCCGTCTCAAAAAAATAAAATAAAATAAAAATACAAAGGAAAGCTGCTTGAGTCCAAGGGAATATTGTTCCCATTAGGGCCCCTGGGCCTAGACTCACCTCTTCAGCAACACCAAGATACTGGGTAACATCTCTTCATTCTGGGCTCCAAACTTGGCCAGAGCACTCACAGCACCTGTGTTTAGGAAGCGAATGTGATTTACCCAATGCACCCTGACAACTCACTGGGCACTTCCAGCACTCAGAATGGATCTTCAGGCAGAAGAGCCCCAGAGGCAAGAAGTCTCAAGCCAGAAGGCCCAAAGTCACTATCAACACAGTGAGTGGCTTTGGGTGGATCTTGGCGCCACCCCAGTCCTCAACTTCCTTATCTATTTAATGGAGAAGGGAGCCAGATGGGATCAGTAGCTCCCATCCTAAGGTTCCAGGAGCTATTTTCAAATTAACCATGATGAGGTCACAGAAGCTGGCTATAATGTAAAGCTCCTCACCTTCCATATCCAAATGGCGTCAATTTGCAGTTAAGGCTTAGAATAATATAAATGAGAAAGGGAAAAATTACTTAAAGATTATCAATTGTCGAAAGAAGAAAATCTGTCCAGTGGGGGCATGAAAGGAAATTAAAAATAAAGAATAGGATGGTGGCTCACTGAATTGTAAACTTACATAAATGTGTGAATTTTATGGCATGTGAATTACACCTCAACAAAGCTTTTTTTTTTTTTTGAGAAGGAGTAGCTGGGACTACAGGCGCTCGCCACCACGCCCGGCTAATTTTTTGTATTTTTCAGTAGAGACGGGGTTTC
>NW_012116377.1:4112533-4118148 GCF_000951035.1 Colobus angolensis palliatus
AAAAAAAAAAAAAAAAAAAAGAAAAGGTATGAGCACTTCAACAGTACCCAAAGATCTTGAATGGCAAGTAGGCCAGAGATGGCATTCCCAGGATTTTACCTTCAAGTGTCTTGATGGTAGACAAGGTGAATGTTTCCTCCTTCTCAAATTCATCCCCTACCTCATCCCAGGCTGCTTCGAAGTTCAGTTTCATGACCTTTTGAATGTGATCAGCTACAGTAACTTCCAAATCTTCCAGCTGGAGAGATGGAGATAGAAATCAAGCACCCATCCACACACTCTGCTCTGAACTCATCCACACATCCCTTCCTGCAACTCTTTCTGCAGGTGCTTGCTCAGCACTGAGGACTGTGCTAGACTCTGGGGACACAAAACAACTTGACCAGGTACCTATCCTTGAGGTGCCCACAGGCAAGTGATATCCCTTCAACAGAAAATGCCCTAATCCCAAGTACCAATCTACTAACTCATCCTAGAGCTGCCTGCTGTGAGATCATCTCTTCTAAGCCTGCCTAGTGTCAGTGCTTCCAGGATCTGGCATACAGGGAATTACATAGCATTCTCAGAGGTCTGCTTCCTATGCCTGTCATTTCTAGGGGATGATGAGCTCTTCAGGAGCAGCAGCTGTTTCTAGTTCAGCAGAAACTAGCAGAAACCTCCTACCCCAGCTGTGTCCTCTGGATTTGACAGATCCTGAATCTCTGTCTCCATTTCAGCTGTGTCTTCTCTGAACTTGACACATAATACTCCCAATTGAGTCTACATGAAGGTTCCCCATTCATTCTCCCATCAGATTTTCACCGAGGCCCTACTCCTGTGGATGTTTACAGTGTATATAAATACAACTTCAACCCAGCTCTTTTTTTTTTTTTTTTATCATCTCTGGGTGGGCTCAAACAGACCCAGCTCTCTCAAGGAGCTCACTTGGTCTTAAAGCAGCTCCTGCCTCAGGGTCATTTCCAGCTTAAGGAAGGTCCATCCATCCTCAACTGTGACTCTAGGATGACACAATGGCGAATGTCAGCTGTATTCCACCATGACTGTCCCTCTAGTCAGGAGAAGTTGTAACAATCCCCATCCACAGGCTGAGCATAATGGTCTGCACTCAGATGGCCCTGAGCCACTGCCCCAAAGTCAGACCCCAGAAGGATCCTGTACTTAGTTCCATCGAGCTAAGATAGGATAATTTAGAAGGGCTATTCCAGTGCATGAAAGGACTGCCCAGCACAGCAAACAGGTCAAACGTATCCAGAAAGCATTTGACAAAAGGAATCAAAATGTCTTAAAATCATGCTTACCCTTTGACCCAATTATTCTCCTTCTAGGAATCTATCCTAAAGAAATAATCTAAAATGCAGATAAAAATTTGTATCTAAAGGGATATTTAGTGCAGCATTATAAATAGTGAAAATATGGAAATCCAAATGCCCAACATTCAAGGAGTGAAAGGTCAATCAAGTTTTGACATAGTATATAGTATTTTAAATCCACTAAAAAAAATTGTGTTTATGAAGTATTTGTAATGACACTGGAAAATACACTGGTTTTAAAATAGCAAGGTCTACATTGTAAGAATGATTCCAATTATACCACTGCCCCCCAAAAGTAACTCTGAAGATTATGAGTAATGTTTTCCTGTTGTTCATACTTTTGTTTTGTATTTTGTTTTTGTATTTCCCAAGTTTTCTTTTTACACATGAACATGTATTTCCATAATTTTAAAAAGTTATTTTAGGCCAGGTGCAGTGGCTCATGCCTGTAATCCCAACACTTTGGGAGGCCAAGGTAGGTGCATCACGTGAGGCGAGGAGTTCGCGACCAGCCTAGCCAACATGGTGAAACCCTGTCTCTACTAAAAATACAAAAAATTAGGCAGGCATGGTGGCGGGCACCTGTAATACCAGCTACTCGGGAGGCTGAGGCAAAAGAATCACTTGGACTCCGGAGGCAGAGGTTGCAGTGAGCCGAGATCGTGCCATTGCACTCCAGCCTGGGCAACAAGAGAAAAACTTCATTTTAAAAAATAAAATAAAATAAAATAATAAAATAAAATTTTAAAGACCTAAAAAGTCAAAAACAGCCCCAGTCTGTCTGTCAGTTCCTGAAGGGAGTTGCTTCGCAGCCTCAGCACAAAACTGAGCTTCCTGACACCAGGCTCTTACCACATACTCATCCTCATAGCCTTCGTCATCGGTCTCCCCAGTGGTGGGATCACAGTCCTTGACAGTGAACTTCATCATGCAGCTGAATGTGCAGGCCACTGTGGGGAAGAGAGGCTGGGTAGTTAGGAAGTCCCCAGACTGCAGGGGACGGGCTCCTCCTGCAGGGAACAAGCAGGCAGGGGTCACAGCCTGCTTTCTAGGCCCCTGCTATGTTATTAGTAGCAGCAACAAGCCATACAATCCTACAAAGCTGGACAGAGGGCGTCACCTTGTAGGACAAGAAAGTCAAGTCATGAGTTCTAGTGAGATCCTGTCTCTTTAAAAAAAATTTTTTAAAGAAGAGCATTTGGGACTCAGCTATTCTTCTTCTTGGGACTGAAATCAAGGAGCTGAAGCTCAAACAGCTGGTGCCCAGTCGCCCACCTCCTGATCCCATGAGCTCCCATGAGGATAGGGTGGTATCTGGAGAGGGGCTCACCAGCTGTGGGGTCTTCTTTGGGCAGTGCCACCAGTGTGTAGCAGGTCCCAGGCTGGTTGTAGGGCAGGCTCCGGGCAGGCACGTAACAGAGCACTTCATAGGCCTCAGTGGGCTCCATCTGCACTGTGACATTCTCCAAGGTCTGGTCATTGAGTGTGTTTGTGCAGTCAAACTGAACAGGTTAGAGAGGGGAGCTTAAACATTGCTCTAGGTCTGAGCCATGCAGCAGAGCAAGAGCCAGGAGGTCCCACCTCTTTCCTGTTGACCAAGGTGATTCCCATCCCAGTCCCCCTGCCCCAGGCTCCCTGTCTCCATGCTGATAATCAGGAGCCATGGAGGCCCTGGGTCAAGAGACATGTGAGACAGGCATGTTGGGGACACATCCTGTCATCAAGTTGGGCTCCCAACCAACACAGTGTGGGGACCCATGTCCCTAAAGGACCTGCCAGACCTGGGACAACTCCCTGGGCGCATGCCCCAGCAGGGCCTCAGCCCACTTTGCTCACCTGAAAAACCATGTGGTTGGTGAAGGTGTGTTTGGTGCAGCGGATGACATACTCCGTCTCTGACTCAGTGAGGGCCACAGGCTCAGGCGAGGACTTGAAGAGGGGCCCAAGTCCCCGGAACTCTGGCACTGCCGCCAACTGCTCTGAAATCCACAGGCCACATTCACTCAGCTTCTAGATCCCCAGACCAACTTGTGATGGTTTCTAATAAATTCCTATGACCATTCTCAAGGTGTTCCACCCTACCTTAGATGGATAAATATGTTTACCCAACTGGCTACTCATTATTTCCTGAATATATCCATGCATTTTCTCATCTCCCTGACTTTGCTCATGTGATACAACCCCCAACAAATACTTTCCCCATCTCTGTACCATGAAAGACCTCAGAAGCAAAACACTGATATGAGACCACAAAATCCTAGACCTAATTGGAGATTCCCCCAGTTTTAGAAGCTTAGCAAGGATTTCCACCCCCTACCTCAGCAAGGATTCTTAAAAGAAGGTGACAATTAGGAAAATAAGATCAATTAGGAAAATAAGATCGATACTGCTATAGCTACAAAATCAGACAAAGTAACAAACTGGTCCTATATATTTGTCAGTTAAGACAAATGGACAATAAAGAGATATTTCAGAATGAGAGTGCTGCAGAAAACCCAACTTAGAATGGTCTGTGTCTGGTTAAGACCTATGCCTACACCCTATGGCCAGGTTCAAGCACTGGACCCTGGCTGGTCCTGGCATTCCTTGCAGACTAAAGGGAATAACCCAAGTAAATGAGGCATCTGGTAGATGTGTGCACGTGGTGTCCACCTATAATGGCTACAGCTACCACTCTTGCACCTATTCTATGGCAGGATTCCTCGCACTATGACCATGGATCACCTGTATCAGAATTACTAGGGGTTGGCGGTAGAGCTTGCTAAAAACTCAGATTCCATCCCAAATCTACTACACATCAGAATCTCTGGTTTCAGGATCAAGGAATTTGCATTTCTAATATGTTTCCTCAGATTATTCCAATGTATACTGATATTTGAAGACCCCTGCTCTAAGATTCTCAATTTGTCTTCCCAATTAATTGAACTCCATGAGAACAGGAATTGTGCTTTGAGGCCAGGGATCTGATACTTTTCCCTGTACTTAGAAGGTACTCAATTCACGTTTCAGATATAGAGAAAGGTGGGCCTTATTGTTATTATTTTGCTTTTTTCCTCCACAAAAAGTCAGCCTATGCGACCGCTTCAGCCCTCCGCAGCCTGAAGACTGAAGACTGAATCTCATGAACACGCAGACAATAAAAAGCCCAGAACAATCTAGGCTAGATATTAGGGGCAACTTTTGGGCCACCATGACCATCAACCACCAAAGTGCTTTTCTATTGCTATTTATTTTCTTGGGAGCCAGAGTTTTGGCCTGATACTTACTGATACTTACTACCTGGGGGATTCTGTTGATAGGGTTTCAGACTCTTCTTCAATAAAACTGATACAATTATCTTGATCACAGTGTTGTTGTAAAGACAAATGAGGCAATAAATGTCAAGATCTAGGAAAGTTCTTGGAACTGAACATGTATGTGATTAGTAAATGTGAGGCTTTTGGATGATTGTTTAAAAATGGAATTGTTACCCTTTAAGGGGCTTAGGAGACTTGGAAGGTGTGGCAGAATAATGACCCCAAGATGCCCACAAGCTAATTCCCAAAACCTGCAACTATGTACCTCGCATGGTCAAAGGGACTTTGTAGATGTGATTAAATTAAGGATCTTGAACCAGGGGTTATCCTGGATTATCCGGGGGGAGCAGTGTAATCACAAGGGCCCTTCTAGGGCAGAAGGTCAGAGTAGAGTGATTTGAAGAGGCCACACTCCGGGCCTTTTCAAATCTCTCTACTCTGACCTTCTGCCTTAGAAGGGCCCTTAAAGACGGTGGAAGGGGCCACGAGTCAAGGATACAGGCCACATCTAGTAGCTGGAAAAGGCAAGGGGGCAATTCCTGGAGCCTCCTGAGAGAACTCAGCACTGCTAACAAATGAAACCCACTTTGGACTTCTGACCGCAGAGCTATAAGGTTATAAATGTGTTAAGCCACTAAGTTTGCAGTAACGTGTTACAGCAGCAATAGAAAACTGATATAAATGAAAAGTTTCATGTTATAGTGATTCCAATTAGCTCAGGATCCATGCTATGTTGATAGAAGACATGATTCTGAATGGAATGGGGAAGGGGGGATTTCATTTAATTCAACACTGATTGGGAACCTACTGTGAGGAAGGCAGGCACTGGGCTCAGTGCTGTGATAAATCCAGAAAATAAAAGACAGAATATGTGACGAACTATTTAGCACAGAGAACTGTTTAAAAGAAGACAGAAGCCAGGCGCGGTGGCTCAAGCCTGTAATCCCAGCACTTTGGGAGGCCGAGACGGGCGGATCACGAGGTCAGGAGATCGAGACCATCCTGGCTA
>NW_012116377.1:4121863-4127675 GCF_000951035.1 Colobus angolensis palliatus
AAAAAAACAAAAACAAAGAACCATTCAACTAGATGACATGTAAGGTCCTGCCTACAATATTATGAAAAACAGCTTATGCAGCAAGAACAGTGAGTGCACAAGTCCCCACTGGAGGCTCAGGTCCCTTTGCTGGGACATTTATTCAAGGGTAGTTAAGTTTCCAAGTTCAGCCCTGGCTCAGACCTACCTGCCCGGACCTCCTCATGCTCCAAGACCACTCGGTTATAGATGAAGCGGATGTACTTTGAGGGGTTGGTGGTCTTGGGCCCCTCCTGGCCCAGGAGATGTAGAATACGGGTGGCCAGCACTGTGAACTCGCAGTCCTCGATGAACTCGCACAGATGTGACAGCCCTGTCTCCTTGCTCTCTGAGTTCTCCTCAATGATGCTGATGATGCAGTCCACGATGGCACGCTTGTACTCAAAGCCACCCTGCAGAGAGAAGCTGAGCTGAGCAAGGAGCCTGCTCTCTCCAGAAAAGAGCTGAAGACCTGAGCTGGACCAAGTACAGTTGTCCAAACACAGAATTTGGAGACAGGGCACTTGGTTCTCTGGGCCTCTATCACTCTTTCCTATCAAACAAAAGGCTGGTCAGGCGCAATGGCTCACACCTATAATCCCAGCACTTTGAGAGGCTGAGGTGGGTGGACCACTTGAGCTCAGGAGTTCAAAATCAGCCTGGGCAACATGGAGAGACCCCATCTCTACAAAAAATAGAAAAATTAGTTAGGCATGGTGGTGCCTTCCTGTAATTCCAGCTGCTTGGGGGTCTGAGGTGAGATAATTGCTTGATCCCAGGAGGTTTAGGCTGCAGTGAGCTGTGATCATGCCACCACACTCCAGCCTGGATGACAGATCGAGGTCGGGCGCCAGTGGCTCACGTCTGTAATCCCAGCACTTTGGGAAGCCAAGGTGAGTGGATCGCCTGAGGTCAAGAGTTTGAGACTAGCCTGGCCAACATGGTAAAACCCCATCTCTACTAAATATAAAAACGTAGCCGGGCATAGTGACAGGCACCTATAGTCCCAGCTACTCAGGAGGCTGAGGCAGGAGAATCGCTTGAACCCAGGAGGTGGAGGTTGCAGTGAGCTAAGACCACGCCACTGCACTACAGCCTAGACAGCAGAACAAGACTCCTACTCAAAAGAAAAAAAAAAAAAAAACAAAAAACTGCTATCATGCATAGTGTCTCCAAAGTGCTAGGCCTGGCCAGGCATGATGGCTCACACATGTAATCCCAGCACTCAGGTAGCCAAGGTGGGAAGATCACTTATAGCCAGGAGTTCGAGACCAGCCTGGGCAACCCAGCAAGACCCCATTTCTACTTAAAAAAAGCAAACACAATCACCAAAGTGCTGGGCCCATTAGCTGACGACTCACTAAACATTAGTGCCTTCTATAACATTCTTGGGAAACGCAAAGACACTCAAGGCAATGGCTCCTCTACTGCCCAGTCCATGGGCCACTCTGGGGCTGGGTGAAAGGGGTACCATGTATCTGAGGAACAAATCTACTCCATGAACATTTGCTATTGCTCCTAAGAATTAACCCGTTTTGTTGAGACATCCAAAAAAGGTGGCATAAGTGAATCAGAATTCACATCAGGAACAGAAATAGAACCAATGATGCATTATTAGCACCAGTTTCACAAGAAACCACCCCTCGAACTCCTGGAATGGTCCAGAACATTTCTGCACTAGAGTCCATGAGAAAAGAACATGCACTTTCCCATCTTCTGCACAAGCATCACCTCAGGACATCCAGTTTTTAAAGTCAGGCTGGTGAGTCATATTTATTACTGTAATTACTAGCAACTGGTACATGTTTACATGTCCACAAGGAGTTTAAAGGGTTGCAGGCACCATGAAAACCAGTTGGTTAACAGGCTAACATGAGCACACGCACAAAGTTGAGCATGGAGCCAGTGGTCAGGTCACTCCCTGCACCGAGACCTGGCATCCCCCAAATGCCCCGACTCTTACCTCTTCCCGCAGCATGGTGAACAGGAAGTTCATGAGGACTGCGTGTTTGCGAGGATATTTCTGACACAGGGCACTGATGGCCTGGACAACCACCACCTGAATGAAATAGACATGCATGAGCAGCAGGCCCTGACACCAAGATGGGGTGACTCAGTTCCCTGAGTGCCCACTGAGTCCTTCCTTTGGTAAGGCCAGGCCTTGGGCATGACACAAGGGCAAGGAGACCAGAGGAACTCAACTCCACGCTTGTAAGGGCACAATTCCTGAGCCCACCCAGGGCAGTGCCAACAGCCCCAGTGTCAGACTCTCAGACTCTGGGTCCCCCAAACTCTGCTCTTCTACTAAGGCTTCTTAAGTCTCTGAGTCCCCTCCACCCAACCTGTCCTGCTTCTCTTCCTACCATTGGCCCCCACTGATGGTTCCCACCCATCATCTCCTCTGGTTCCTCTTTGGTTAAGCCTGTCTCTGGGGTATTCTGTCCTTGGCCGCTTCTCTTCTCACAGTCTCTTCGGCAATCTTATCCCCTCCCATGGCTTTAACCACCTCTTATATGCCACTGACTCCCAATATTTATTTCCTGTCTGAGCTCAAGACCTGCCATTTCCAACTGCCTGCAAGACAACTCGACCTGGTGCCCACAGCACTTCAAACTCCACATGTCTGCAACCATAATCATCTCCATCTCCTTCCCCTTCCCTCATCCAATACCCCATCTTTTCCTCCTCCCACAAACTAGTCAAGAGCACCACTGTCAGCTCAAAGTAGAAAATAGCATCATCTCTGTTGACATCCACCCCTCAACCCTCAAACCAACCCTGCCAATAGGCATTATTCCTCAAAAAGCTCTTGCGCTGTCCCTCCTCTCCTACTCCCGCTGGTTTAGGCGCCATCCTCTCCTTCTGAATTACTCCAACAGTCTCTTTACCCAGTCACCCCTCCACTCTGCTCCGGAAGGACCTTTTTTTTTTTGGACAGAGTCTTGCTCTGTCTGGAGTGCAGTGGCATGATCTCGGCTTACTGCAACCTCCACTTCCCGGCCAGGTCAAGCGATTCTCCTACCTCAGTCTCCGGAGTAGCTGGGACTACAGGTGTGAGCCACTATGCTGGCTAATTTTTGTACTTTTTTAGTAGAGACAGGGTTTCACCATGTTGGCCAGGCTGATCTCAAACTGCTGATCTCAAGTGATCTGCTGACCTCAGCCTCCCAAAGTGCTGTGATTACAGGTGTAAGCCACAGCGCCCAGCCAATTTTTTTTTTTTGAGACAAGATCTCACTCTGTCACTCAGGCTGGAGTGGCAGTGGCATGATCATGGCTCACTGCAGCCTCGAATTCCTGGTCTCAAGTGATCCTCACACCTCAGCCTCCCAAGTAGCTGGGACTACTTGGCATTACCACACGTGGCTAATTTTTTAAAAAAATTTTTGTAGGTCGGGTGCAGTGGCTCATATCTGTAATCCCAGCACTTTGGGAGGCTGGGGCAGGCAGATCATGAGGTCAGGAGATCAAGACCATCCTGGCTAACACGGTGAAACCCCGTCTCTACTAAAAAAAATACAAAAAAACTAGCCGGGCGAGGTGGCGGGCGCCTGTAGTCCCAGCTACTCGGGAGGCTGAGGCAGGAGAATGGCGTAAACCCGGGAGGCGGAGCTTGTAGTGAGCCGAGATCCCACCACTGCACTCCAGCCTGGGCGACAGAGCGAGACTCTGTCTCAAAAAAAAAAAAGAAGACAGAAGAGCTAAGATGGAAGTAAGGGCCCATGAAGGAAGAGGGGTCTATGCTAGTCCCTGAGTAGGAATTCAGTGGATAAAACAATCTGCAATTAGATACACAGCCTCTCCCCTTAAAAATGCAACACCAGAGGATAGATGGATACCTGAAGAAAACCTTACAAGACAAATGTGGACAGAACACACGTGGAACCCAACAAAAAGTACCACTGTCTTTGAACCCCAGCACTGCTCTCTCAGACATTCTGAACTGGCCTGGGTTCCAGGGACCTGAGCCCTCCAAATTGAGGCCCAGTAGCAGCACTGAGCCAGTTTGATCTGGATCTTAATTCCAGCTCCTCCTACCACTTTCTCTCTCTGAACTTTCAATTCCTCAGATATTGAAGGAACCTAACAACCACCATCTGAGGGTCAAATATGATACTAGGTCTAAAGCATCTCAAGGGCCCAGCACTCAGGAGAGACTAATAAATGACAGTTCTTACTCTTGATCCCCCTGAAGAAACTGAGCCCAGGTCCCAAGCACCCCCCAACCACTGTGACTCACCCTGGAAGATCTCCTGCCTGGTAGCTGCCACTTTCTCAGGCTGTTTGACTGCTGTGATGGGGGTGCTTTCTGCAGGAGCAAATTATACACATGATCACCAACGGCTGCAGTCATGGGGCAGTGTGGTGGTGACCCCAGTGCTGTTACTCAGGGATTATAAATACTAACCCTCCTGAGAGTGGAAAGCACAGGACATGTGAGAGCACACATCTGAGTGTATGTGTGTCTCTATTTTCGGGAGCCAGAGGCAGAAAGGATCATTTCCTCCTCCCAGCATAACTCCCACCCGTCCCAGTTAGGTTTAGTGGCTTTGCAGCCAATACAGACCCTCTGACAGAGGCCTGGCCTTGGTGGCCTCTGGGAGGAGTATAGGTGTTACCTGTTCTCTGCTCTGCCATGGGCGCTGTGGCCAGGGGCACGGACTTGAGGTCAAAAGGTTTTTCTGATGGTTCTAGAGTGTACTGCTGCAGAGCCCTCTCCAGACCAGGGATGGACACAGTCAGACCTAGAGGCAAAGAGAGGTCACCATGTCTGGCAGACAGAGCAAAATGCTCACTAGGAACCACCATGGTACAGAATGGAGGCCCTGGGTCCCGAAGTTACAAGTCCTAAGTGGTATGACTCTGAGAAAATCACTTTATTCTCTAAGCCTTTTCATTCTCAGACACATCCTCCCTTACAGGGTAGGTGTGAGGAATAAACATATATACAAAGTGACTTGTAAAGGGTAAAGTGCTGTAAAAATAAAGTTTTTATTAATGATGAGAGTTTCAATTCACAATTCACAATTACCACCCACACTGATGTGACCTGAATGACCCAGGACCTCCTGAGGTCACCGTGATGCCATGTGGTTACCAGGCAAGTCCAGCCAAGAGCATCTTGCCTCGGATTTCCCCTGCCCAGGGAGTGATGAGAAGAACCACAGCTCCAGTAAGGTGCTGAGTCCAAGGTAGCCAGGGAATGACTCACCATTTAGGATATAGCCTGCATTGAGGGCCTTCTGCTTCTGCTCCAGGACATTTAGGTAGAAGGTGGCTCGATCCCTTACTTCGTTGTCATCATCCATCACACACCTGCAGCCGGGACACAAGGTGGTCCTGACTGGGGCCCAGCAGGGATGGCAGGAGGGATCCTGCAGGGCTTCATTAGAGGTAAGTCCATAGGGATAACAAGTAGACTAGTGGTGGCCCCAGGCTGAGGGTGGAGGGAGGAGAGGCCACATTCATGAACATTGAGTTCCTTTTTGGGATGATGAAATGTTTTAAACCCAGGTTGTGGTGATGGTTCCATAACTCTGTGAATATGCTAAAACCCATCAAACTACACAT
This sequence comes from Colobus angolensis palliatus, assembly GCF_000951035.1. Taxonomy (NCBI): domain Eukaryota; kingdom Metazoa; phylum Chordata; class Mammalia; order Primates; family Cercopithecidae; genus Colobus; species Colobus angolensis. Next base: position 4,127,453 of record NW_012116377.1, read on the forward strand.
CTTAAATGGGTAAATTGTATGGTATGTGAATTATATCTCAATAGATTTTTTTTTTTTTTTGAGATGGAGTCTTGCTCTGTCACCCAGGCTGGAGTGCAGTGGTGTGATCTTGGCTCACAGCAAGCTCCGTCTCCCAAGTTCACACCATTCTCCTGCCTCAGCCTCCCAAGTAGCTGGGACTACAGGCACCCGCCACCACATCCGGCTAATTTTTTGTATTTTT
>NW_012116377.1:4127725-4134545 GCF_000951035.1 Colobus angolensis palliatus
CCCGGCCGAATTATTTCAAAATATAAGCTCAAAAAATACATCCTTCCCCATCCCAAAAGAACACCTTTCCAATATCTTCCTTGCAATCAAAACCCTTTACCTGACCATGGGCCTTACATGATTGAGCCCTGTCTATTCTGACTTTGTCACCTGCACTGGCCCCACAGCTCTTCCGCCCACTGGCCTTCTCTCTCCTTGACTTGTTCCTGCCTTTCCTCCTGGTTCTTTGCACTGATTCAGGTTTGAGCTCAAATGTTACCCTCCAGAACGGCCTTCCCAGACCATGCTCCTCCTAGGATCATCCCTGCTGTATTTCTACACTCTTGACTGCAATACCCATGCCTGAGATGATCTCGTCTACTCCTTTCTTAACCTGTTTACTGTTCCTCTCCCATCCCTAGAAAGGAAGCTCCAGAAGGGCAGGCACCTGCCTTGTTCACTGCTATGTTCCCCTCTTGTCACTCTACATAGCAGACAGCAAGTGCTCAAGAAATACTTGGACAACAAATCAAGGAACCCTTAACTGGCCTGGAAACTACTGTTCTTTCAGTACAAGCGGACGATATGGATGACGGCCTGGAGGCAGGACTACACACATATCTCTGAAGGCCAAGCAATGTGCTGGCCTCCTCTTGAGTCCTCAAGGCTGACCAGCCCCTCAGATCAGTCCTCGCAGGAAGGCTGTGGTCACAAAGAGCAGGGATAGAGCTCCTTTCTCTGGAGGCCATGGGAGTCCCGGGAGTAGCAGGTACCTTGAATTCATCCGAGATCTCTGACATGAAGGAGGAGATCTGCTTCATGAGGCGGTCGATGCTGCTCTCGCTGCCCGTCTTAAGGAGGGTGGTGATGGCCAGCGTGGCAATGCTGCGGTTTGAATCTGTGACCAGGTTCTCCAGATCCAGATTACAAGCTGTCACAGCTGACGGATGCTTCATGGCAACCTGTTTTGGGAGGACAGTGACAGAGAGGGCAGGACCCCAATGTTGTCTTTGATGGTTTGGCCCAGTCAGAAGTCCTTTGGATGAGATCATCCCACCATCCAGAAGAAAGTAACTGTGACCAGGGCTATTATCCTTCCCAGCCAGGTCAGAGGCTAGGACACACCTCCAGTTGGATCAGACAGCTTCCTGCAATCCCCAACCTGGACTCTTACCTTATTGAGGGTACGAACAGCAGCATAGCGGAGAGCAGCCTTGGGTGAGCTGCAGAAAAGCTGGAGCACTGTGGGGAGATGGATGCCACATGTCAGGCTGCTTTCACTGCTGGACAGCTGGGAAAACCAGGGGCAGCTGTTCTGACTCAAATCCTCTGCTCAGCTCATTTCCCTGCTAACACCCCCATCCCAACCTAAGACAGAGAGCTCCCCTCACCCTATGCACCTGAGCCATGGACAGAGTCCATAATGTCTGTGAGTGCCCAGGGGTTCCCGTGAGGGCTGTTATTCACTGTGTGCCAGGTGCTGTGCTATATGGTGGACATGCCTCACTTCTATAGCTTGCAGCCACCACTAGCCCACTTTACAGGTAAGGAGACTGAGGCACAAAGGGGAAAGCAAACAAACTTTAGGTTGGCAGCCAGTAAGTGGCAGAACCAAGATTAAATTCCAAGACTGCCTGCACCTGCAGCCTGAGCACTTAACCTCTGTGAAGTAACATTCTACACCTGTCTCCTATTGTGTCTACAGACAGAACTTCTCCCTCGGCACTAAGTCCTCTCTTAAACAAATGGTTTATTTCCTTTAACTACATGACAGCCATTCGGATACCACATCCCTCCCTTGCCCTGGCTGCCAGGAAGCTCAGAGCTAAATTTGGCACTCAATCACAGGAGCAAAGATGACTACTGTTTTCTGGAATATCTATGTTCCTTTCTTCATAACTTGGCTTTTATTCTCTAATACTTAAAAAAAAATTTTTCGTAATGTTTATCTTGAAGACCCTACTTTATTTACGTCTTTCGTTACTCTGGAATTATGGGGGATATAAGAAGAATGAATGGATACCCAAATCAGTGAGTGAATTCATTAATTCTTTTTTCTTTTTTTCTTTCTTTTTTTTTTTATGGAGATAGAGTCTCCCTCTGTTGCCCAGGCTGGACAGCAGTGGTGCAATCTCGGCTCACTGCAATCTCCGCCTCCCAGGTTCAAGCGATCTTCCTGCCTCAGCCTCCTGAGTAGCTGGGATTACAGATGTGTGCCACCACACCCGGCTAATTTTTGTATTTTTAGTAGAGATGGGTTTCACCATGTTGGTCAGGCTGGTCTCAGACTCCTGACCTGGTGATCTCCCCGCCTTGGCCACCCAAAGTGCTGGGATTATAGGCGTGAGCCACCATGCCTAGCAGTTCATTCTTTCTTCATTTCTAAAGAGGAAGGGAGACTTCTGTCTCCAAACATGAACTTCATCTGTTTCCCTGACCAAGTTTACACTGTTATAGTAGAGAATAATAGAAAAACAGGAGGCCCAATCATTTCTCAAAACCTGGAAATCTAACTCTCCTGCCACAACATCTTTGCTTTCCATTGGCCTGTTCTAAAACACTCCCCACTTCTCTTCCACTTTGAATCCAGGTTTCTCACCCTGAGCGCCTCTCCTTTTCTAGCCTCTCAACATACCCACTTTCCAGTACCAACCACTTTGCACCTCTTCACAGGCTTTCTCCTCCCTGACAGGGGGATTCCCACACTGACAGCAAGGCCCTGCACAGAGACATCAAAGACTCCAGGACTCAAGGCTGCTGGCTTCCCCTTAATAACAGCAAACAATGGCTGGGCGCAGTGGCTCACACCTGTAATCCTAGCACTTTGGGGGGCCAAGGAAGGTGGATCACAAGGTCAGGAGTTCGAGACCAGCCTGGCAATATGGTGAAACCCCGTCTCTCTAAAAATACAAAAATTAGCCAAGCGTGGTGGCGGGCGCCTGTAGTCCCAGCTACTCAAGAGGCTGAGGCAGGAGAATCGCTTGAACCTGGGAGGCAGAGGTTGCAGTGAGCTGAGATTGCGCCACTGCAGTCTAGCCTGGGCGACATAGCGAGACTCCACCTCAAAAAGCAAAAACAAGAAACGGCAAACAGCAAACAACAAACATGTTGCCTTCTAAGCAATTTGTCTAGATCACACATTTTCTGGCTATATAACCCTATGTAATAGGCATGAGCTATCATCCACATCTGAGAAAAGAAAAGGAACGCATGGAGAGAATGGGTGGCCTTGCCAGGCTTGCCCAGTTGGTAAGGGGCAGAGCCAGGGCTCTATCCCAGGCTGCCCTGCTCCTCTAGCTAGAGGCTCAGAACGACCCTCTATACTATTCTCTCCTTCACCTGGAAAAGCTCAGCCCCAGTTCACACGCACCAGTTTCATAGATCCTGGGTTCCTCCACCAGGCCTCCTCCTATGGCCAGCCAACCTAACAGGCTCCAGACCCGAGCCTTACCTCAGCGGCTTCAGCGGTCAGATGAACTAATAGCAGCCCACCCCCAAAACGTGACACAAGTGGGGCCCCAGCATAGTGTCTAGGGCAGGTGCTTCCTAGGTACGGACTCCTTAACACCAGTGTGTGGCCTATTTGAGAGCATTTTCTTTCTTTCTCCCAGCCCCTGACCCAGGTCTAGTTCCCAGCAAGCATAAACATGTGAGGCTGGGTGAAGGAACGCCCAGTGACCTGACACAGCCGGGGCCAGCTCTTTGGCACTGCAGCCTGGCAGATTGACGATGGCCGAGGCGGCTTCATACACCACCATCTCGTGCTTGTTGCGCAAGCAGCTCTCGATGAAGTCAAACAGTGGGCTGTCACGGCTACAAAAGAACATAGCATGGCAAGAAAACGTTGGGGATAGCCCAGCATGGTAGGACGAGTGAGGCATCATCTGGCTGGTGAGAGATGAGAGCCGTTACCTTCCATCCTCCTCTTCCAGCTGCTTGCTGGCCACCCGGATCATCATGCAGTAAGCAAAGGGAGACTTAAGGCCATGCCGTGTGACCTTGCTGATCATCTTATTGACGGCCAGGCGGTCATTCTTACGCACATGGTACAGGAGCCCTAGTGCGTGGTACTACAGGACAGGAGACAGCAACAGAGTACAAACGTATCAGTTTTGGGTATACTGGCCGTGTGGCCTTGGGTGGGTCCTTCAGCCTTCTCTTTTCTAAGATGGGCACCGTAGCAGCTACTACACAGAGCGGCTATGACAATTGCCCCAGGTACTCTGTGTACACAGCCCTCCGCACAATGCTTCACAAACCACAGAATTATAACTGTGGTTCTTGTTCCCACCCTCACTTCGGCAAGAGCCCTAACAGGCAGCATAAATACAAATATGGAAAGGGATAACAAACAGCACAAAGATGAAAGCAATGTGGGAGACCTGGTGCTTTCAATCAGACAATGAGAGAGAGAAGGTGAGAGCCAGACCCTGAGCACGGTCATGTTTTATAAGTCACTGTGTGGCACACCTTAGCCATGAAATCTTGCATTACCCACAACAACCCTGAAGGTAGACAGTTTTATCTCTGCTGACTTGCCCAAAGACTCCTGGCTGGTATTGACAAAGCTAGGTCTGGAGGGCCAGAAGTCCAGGGACTCCCTTTCTAAAGATGTGAGGTCTCATAGTTATTTCCTGTCCTCGATACTCTTTTTTTGTTTCCTAAAGGAGCGACATTTGAGGGTGAAGATATGGCAGCTGCGCATGCCTTCTATGTGGGAAGCTTATCTGGCCCTCATAAGTGTTTTAAGGAGCCACAGCTGGCCCTGAAGACAAGCATCATGCAAAGGATGAGAAGATAGATGAGAGATGAAGGGAATACATAAACACACAGGGAGCGCCAACAGGCAGGCCCCAGATGGGTCATGTGTTACATGCATGATCTCAGCTCATCCTTGCTGCTTTGTGAGGCAGTAACCTTCATTTGTATTTTACAGACAAGGAAATCACGACCCAGAGAGATAAAAGGAACGGCTGGCCTAGGTCACCAAGGAAGAGTAAAGTGGATGAAAGCCTCATCAAGATAATTCCACACATCATAACAAAGCCAGGCTGGCAAAGGCCTAAATTTAGGCAGCCCTCTGCCTGCCTTGGCCAAGTTTGCCACATCATCTGCTCCAAAACAATACTCAGCTGGTTATCAAAACACTTGAATATTTCAGCACCAGCTGGTAAGCAGTCTCTAACCCAAGCCCCCGAAGTGGTACCCTGGATTCTGTAACCCAGGACCTCCCAATTCTTCCCATGATCCAGTGACAAAAAGATTAAAGCCTGCTATGGCCAGGGGTCACAAGGATCTCAGTGGCAAGTGTCCATGCCAACTGGCCAGTGCCTTACCACCTGCCTGAGTGTTTTAAATATCACTCCCTTGCTCACATCTCACCTGGACCATGATGTTATCACTGGATGCCGCCTCCTGAGCCTCATTCACCCAGCGTTTGACCACGTCAAAGCTGCACTTCAGCAGGTGCTGTGGGCAACAGGGCACATTAAGGGGCAGGTAGGAAGTGTCCCCATCACACCTTCTGGGCCCAGTTCTGGTCCTCCCTCAGACATGGCTCAGGGGCTCACCACTGTCCTGGTCCTCAGAGACTATGGACAAACTCAGGATGCTCCCACCCTCATTGTCCCTGCCTAAGGCATGGGTCAATGCCATCCACCCACGACCCTCTTCAATCACCCCAGAATTCCTTGGCTCTCTTCACAGAGAAGGGTGGGACTCTCAGGCTTACAGATACAAAAATACTTTATTTTGGCCAGGTGCAGTGGCTCACGCTTTGTAATCCAGCACTTTGGGAGGCCAACGTGGGTGGATCACCTGAGGTCAGGAGTTCAAGACCAGCCTGGCCAACATGGTGAAACCACGTCTCTACCAAAAATACAAAAATTAGCTGGGCGTGGTGGTGCACCCCTACAATCCCAGCTACTCAGGTGGCTGAGGCAGGTGAATGGCTTGAGCCAGGGAGGCAGAGGTTGCAGTGAGCTGAGATCAAGCCATTGCACTCCAGCCTGGGCAACAGAGCAAGACTCCGACTCAAAAAAAAAAATTTGTAGAGATGATGTCTTGCTACGTTGCCCAGACTGGTCTCAAAATTCAGGCCTCAAGTGATCCTTCCTCCTTGGCCTCCCAAAGCACTGAGATTACAAGCATGAGCCACCGTACCCAGTCCCAGAAGGATCTAATATTCAAGTCTCACTGTGTCATTTCAGCCTGCAAAGTATTCTCGTAACCCACAGGCAGAGTAGACTGCTGCCTACTTTGCATAATCCACACTACAGAATTTACCACAATATATTCATATTATTGTCTCCTCTGACTAAAACTCTCTGGTGACATACTACATGTTCTATTAATTAACAATTGTGAAATAACAGAATTATAGAAATTGAGAACAAATTAATGGCTGCCAGGGGTTAGGGATAGAGAGGTGGGAATGGGCGTGGTTATGAAGAGGTAACAGGAGAGTCTTGTGGAGATGGATAGTTGAGTGTCTTCACTGTGGTGGCAATTTTGAAAGTCTCCACGTGACAGCTTGCAAAGAACTTCATATATATATATTCACACACAGGAGTTGCCTGTGTAGCTGGTGAAATCTGAATGAGGTCTATGGATCGTGCCAGTGTCACTTTCCTGGTTGACATTGTCCTGTGCTAGCGTGGGATGCTGGCACTGTAGGAGAGGGTTGATGGAGGGGTTCATAGGACTTCTCAGTATATTTCTTTGTAACTTCCTATGAATTATTTCTTTTTTTTTTTTTTTTTTTTTTTGAGACAGAGTCTCGCTCTGTCGCCCAGGCTAGAGTATAGGGGTGCGATCTCGGCTCACTGCAAGCTCCGCCTCC
>NW_012116377.1:4134595-4138001 GCF_000951035.1 Colobus angolensis palliatus
CTACTCGAGAGGCTGAGGCAGGAGAATCACTTGAACCCTGGCGGCAGAGGTTGCAGTGAGCCGAGAGCGTGCCACTGCACTTCCAGCCTGGGTGAGAGTGAGACGCTGTCTCGGTTAAAAAAATAAAATAAAATAAAAAAGAAGGAAACACTTTCTTTTTTCCTACTGGAATGTGACTCTGAAATTTTCTTCAGTTTTCTACCCCACCCCCAGCAGGGCTCCAGCAGCAGCTACACACCAAGGAAGACACGAGGGCAGAGCTGGAGACACTGGGCACCTTGTCCACAATGGCTTGTTTCATGTAGCGCTCAATAGCCTGCAGCATGGTGCTCTGTGGGCAAAAGAAGCAGGGTGGAAGGAGATCCAGTCAGTCCTTGGCAGCTCTCAGGAGTGCAGAATTGGGGGCAGATAGGAGTATGAGGAGGAAGTAAGTGTTTCTCATGTGCTCCTGCACACCGCCTCCACCCCACACCACCTGGCTCAGTGAGATAGGGGACACCCCAAAGCATGCAAAAGATGATGCCGAGAGCCTCAACTGAGAGGCCAGGAAGCAGGGAAGGACCGGCATGACTCACATCGGTGATCTGGCAGAGGGCTCGCACGGCTGGGCCCCGGTAGTTGTCTTCTTTCCCAGTCATGTCTTTTGTTAGGCTGCAGGGAAGAAGGCATTGTCAGCATGTAGAAAGCCTGAGCCTGCTCACTCCTCTTCAGCTCCCATCACCACCCTTGCCCACATTACTACACAAGCCTCCTAACCAGTGCTCTCCCTCTATTCTTGCCCCTCTAAGTCTAACTCCATACAGCTGCTGGAGGGAGTTTCATAAAACTCAAAAGCAAACAAGTCATTCCCCTGCTGTTGCTAAAAAGTTTCCATAGCTTCCTACTGCCAGTGACCTGAATGTAACTCCTTGAACTTCCCCAACTGGCTATGCTCACTCCTCTCCAGCCTTTGCATGTGCTATTTCCTTAGCCTGTAGCACTCCTCACCCCTCACCTCCACTCTGTCCTACTCTTTTTTTTTTTTAATTTTTTTTTTTGAGACAGAGTCTCACTTTGTCACCCAGGCTGGAGTGCAGTGGGGCGCAATCTTGGCTCACTGCAACCTCTGCCTCCCAGGCTCAAGCTCTACTGCCTCAGCCTCCCCAGTAGCTGGGATTATAGGTGTGTGCCACCACACCTGGCTAATTTTTGTATTTTTAGTAGAGAGGGGGTTTCACTGTGTTGGCCAGGCTGGTCTTGAACTCCTGACCTCATGATCCACCCACCTCGGCCTCCCAAACTGCTGGGTTTACAGGCATGAGCCATCGTGCCGGGCTTTTTTTTCTTCTTCTTTTCTTGAGACGGAATCTCATTCTATCACCCAGGCTGCAGTGTAGTGGCACAATCTCAGCTCACTGCAACCTCCACCTCCCCAGTTCAAGTAATTCTCCTGCCTCAGCCTCTCCAGTAGCTGGGATTATAGGTGCACGCCACCACACCTGGCTAATTTTTATTTCAGTAGAGACGGGGTTTCACCATGTTTGCCGGGATGGTGTCAAACTCCTGACCTCAGGTGATCCGTCCATTGTGGCCTATGGATTACACTGTGGATACAGTGTTGGGATTACAGGTGTGAGCCACTGCGCCTGACCTGTCCTATTTCTTCTTACTCATCCTCCAGGACTCTACTTGGATCATTCCCCTAGGAGGACTTTCCTAATTCAAATCCAGCTGGATGCTCTTCTGGTCTGCTCTCATAGCCCATAATACTTCCGTGATAAACCATATTACACCCTACCTTAATGGCCTGATGCCTGGTTATTTCTCCATAAATTCTAGGGCTACAGAGGCCATGTCTATCTTTGTTGCTGCTACATCCCCAGAGCCACACACAGGGACTGACAGACAATATTTTCTAACTGAACCTACAAATCAATGTATGACCCCCCCACCCTAAACTGTGGCAGGAAGATATAAGAGAACGGAGCCCCAGTTCTTAAGGGCAGTGATTACACTTTAGTCACATCTGTCCCTGAATCATTTAGCTTAAAGCAGACACCAGTCACTTAGTAAGCAGTATACCGCTTGTACTCTTTTTTGTGTGTGTTCTTTCTTTATACTCAAGAAAGTCTTTGGGAAAGTTCTAAGCTGGTTTGGTTGACTAAAACAAATCAAGAAAAGGAAGCATTTGTGTCCAAGTCAAGGCCAGAGAATTAAAACAGAAACAGCACATCTGGAGGCTGCCACGGGGTGGGCAGCAATAACAGGGAAGCTGCCACGCGGTAGGCAGCTGGCAATATGCAACCAAAAGTCTCACTGTCTGGTACACACAAGAAAAAATGGTCTGTCAATGGAACCCATCAGAGGAGCCACCCACAACCCCATGACTTGCCTGCTGGTGACAATGATGACATCCTCTGCGATGCAAGACATCTCCTTGATGGTCAAGTAGCACATCCGACGGAGTGTGGGCTGGGAGACAGGTGGGAAAAGCCCTATCAGCCCGGGCTCACCAAGGGCCAGAGTTGGGAGAAGATACCTCCTATCTCCACAAAGGCAGCCCACACTAACTGGTGGGGCCAGCTCTCCTTGGCCCTCCCACCACCTTGTCACAGCTACCACCTCTCAAGGAAAGCTGGGTCGAGGCACTTACATCATTAGACTGAAAGAGCTTGGTCATGGCAAAGAAGGCCTCAGTCGCTTCCGTGGTCCCCAGGTGCTCCCCCTGTGTTAATCAAGAAAGAAGTCTCAGCTTGGGACAGAGGGTCAGACAGCAATTCCTGCAGGATCAGCCCATACCAGATCCCCAGACCCCAAAGAGGTTCAAGGGCAACATATGAGACTTGGATGCTGAGGGGACCCAGAGCTGAGCTGTTGTCTACAACCACATAGAGGCCATCCAATAGCCTAAGAGTGATCATGATTTGTCCACTCCCCTCCAATCCCCCAGCACCATTCTCCCTACCCCCAAGCTTCATCCTGTTACCTGGTTTATGAGGTAAAGAATCTTGGTGAGGATGTGGGCACATTTCCGAGGGTTGATGGGAGTTTCATTAAATACACGGGCCTAAGAAGAAGTGACCAAGGATGTTACCTTCTAGCCTAGTTCATTTCCCTTCAAGTATATTCAATGTCTGAGAAGTCTCAGGGTAAACTGACTTGCCTAAACAGGGCTTTCTGGGTATGCAACAAGCTTATTTTCATAAGGAAAGGGTTTGTTTTTCTTTACTCAACTACTAATTATTCTTGGACTCTTGTGTAAATATTAATTAGGGATGTGCTAACCTATTGACTAGTAGATAGTTAGCAAACATCTACTAACTGGAAACAGAAACAATGAATGGCAACAATCAAGAAAGCAGCAGCTGGACGCAGTGGCTCACGCCTGTAATCCCAGCACTTTGGGAGGCCGGGGGGTGGGGGGGGG
>NW_012116377.1:4138856-4144886 GCF_000951035.1 Colobus angolensis palliatus
AGTAAAGTTCAAACTCCTCAGGAATGGCAATCAAGCCTCTACAATCTGTCTAGGGATCCTACTAGTCTCCTGCAAGTGGGTGGGCTCCACTCTACCCCAAACCACCCATTCTCCCAGCAGCCCTCGAACAGTCCTGTGCTTCTCATGGTGCCATGTCTTCTGTTCATTTATATAACTTGTAATTAACTAAGTTCCTATGTGCCAGGGACCACCATCTCGCTGTAACTAGTTCCTTCATAGCAGATGACACATTTGCAAATAATTACGCGTGTGATTATCTGGTTGATGTCTGTCTCCTCCACCGTGGGTGCAACCATTCTAATATTCCCAGCTTAGGCACTGAGTGTCCCACTTGCTCTGTTGCAGTATCCAGGACACCATACAGTGCCCGGCATACAGTAACCGCTCAATATACTTTGCTGAATAAATGAATGATGGGGTCAGAGTTTCCAGTCACAGGACGCTGGCTCCGCGGATTACGCCCCAGTTTGGCCAGCACCAACGTAGCCCCAGCGAATCCCAAGGGGTTGGACGAAGAAAGTGACAAGAGAGCATTCGGCCTGGTCCCCTCCTTTGACAGATGGGTAAATTGAGGCCGGGGGGAGGCGGTGACGCGCCCAAGATCACCCAGAAAATTGCAGTCCGAGCTTACAAGCGTGAGACAGCCGAGCATGCTCGGGCTCTGCGAGGCCTGCCACTGACTAGCTGCGGACCCTGGCACAAGCCCCTGCCCCTCACTGGGCCTCAGCCTCCGGGTCAGGACAGAGAACCCCACGGAAGGCTCGGCGGGTGGGGGCCCGGCCTCCTTTAGACCCAGGCCTGGTCCCCTCACCTGACTCCTCGTCCTTCTTGTCGAATTTCTTCAACATAGTGGAGTCGGTGGAGCGCAATGCAGCAACGCAATGCTCGACGGGCGCGGCACGGAGCAGCGGGGCGACAGTGGTTCTACAGGGACCACTTCCGGGCCCCAGCTGTCCACGTCGCCCTGCGCTCTGCGCAGGCGCTTTCCGCGCTCTGCGCCTGCGCTCATTCCTGTCGCCGCAGCCACGTCTAAAGTTAACCCGGCGTCCGCCGCAGCGGGAGTGGGGAAAGCCAGAGGGAGGGGCGGGGGCTAGCTGCGGGGGCTACTGACTAGCGTCCCAAGTCTGCTCTCTACGTCTCTTTCCCTGTACCAAGGGAGGAGGAGGAGCCCCTGCCTCTTTGCGCTGTGGCGTGAGTCTTTGTGGCTTTCGGGTGTGAGGTTGGTGGCACACACTGGCCCGCAGTAAACACCCAGTTGATGTGACCGGTCTATGACTGTTATTGCCACCTTCCGAGGGAGCCTTGCCAGCCACTCCTCGCTTTCAGTTTCTTTCCCTTGCCTGATTTCCTTCTCAGCTCGAATCGCCATCTAACACTTTATTTTTGCTTTCTGGCTTTTATTTATTTTGAAACAGGGTCTCGTTCAGCTGCCCAGGCTGTGGTGCAGTTGTGCAATCTCGGCTCACTGCAGCCTACACTTCCCTGGCTCAAGCGATCCTCCCACCTCAGCCTCCCGAGTAGAGCTGGGCGCACCACCCCCGACTAATTTTTTAACTTTGGTAGAGAGGAGGTCTCACTATGATGTTGCCCAGGCTGGTCTTGAACTCGTGGGCTCAAGCGATCCTCCCTTCCTTCCAAAGTGCTGGGATTACAGCGGTGAACCGCCGCACTCGGCAACTTTCTTGCTCTTTTGGGGTTTTTTGGTTTGTCTTTTATTCACTTCAGTGGATAATGTTGACACATAGTAGTTGCTCAGTGAGTTCTCATTGAATGAATGCATGAAATTGCATTTTTAATTTATATCTGCCGGGCCCTATCTTGTCTGCTCCTGATGCAAATTGTCTTGTACATTATCAACTTTAAGAGATCTAACTAAACAGCATGGAACTTCAACGTTATTTTGTAAATACTTTGGATGTTTATGGAGTGCTAACTAGATCCACTGCCTACGCGGGGAGATGGAAGGGCAGTAAATGAAGCATCACCCAGGGTTTATCTTCCTGGGGACCTATGCAGGACACCCTGAGGCTAAGGTCAGTGCATACCAACAAGCCAGATTGCACTGGCAATGGCAAAGTCGTGATGGCCAAGCGCTGTGGCACGGCCCCAGCTTGTCTGGGGAGGGGAAGCCCGCAGCCCTGTCGGCAGGAGGAGTGGGCTTGTGGAGAGAAGAGGCAGCAGAGGCCCCAGGTGAAAAGGGTGACGCAAAGCTGGTGGAGGGCAAGATGTCGCTGGGGCCAGCCTTTAGGGTCTGGCTTTGCAGAGGCTAAGGCCAGGGACAACAGATCTTACAACATGCAAAATTGTCAAGAGTCAGAAAGATGTTCAAAATCTTTTATCAGTAACCCCACCCCTAATCAGGAGAAAATTGTTCAAAAGAAGAAAATGAGGCCGGGTGTGGTGGCTCAAGCCTGTAATCCCAGCACTTTGGAAGGCTGAAGTGGGTGGCTCATCTGAGGTCAGGAGTTCGAGAGCAGCCTCACTAACATGGTGAAACCACATCTCTACTAAATACAAAAAAAAATATTAGCCCAGCGTGATGGTGTATGCCTGTAATCCCAGCTACTTGGGAGGCTGAGGCAAGAGAATCGCTTGAACCTGGGAGGCAGAGAGATTGCAGTGAACTGAGATCACGCCATTGCACTCCAGCCTGGAGCCTGGGCAACAAAAGCGAAACTCCATCTCAAAAAAAGAAAAAAAATGAAAATGAAGTTGCCTGCTGCTGCAGTTTGCAGCAAAATAATTGTAAACACCCTAAATGTCTATCAATAGAGGGATGATTAAGGAAGTTATGGTACATCTGAGGACTAAACTCTGATTTTTGTCTTGTCTCAGCTACTCCAGGAGCCTGAGATGGGAGGATGGCTTAAGCCTGGAGGTCAAGGCTGCAGTGAGCCATTATCATGCCACTGTACTTCCATCTTGGGCAACAGAGTAAGACCCTGTCTCAAAAAATATATAGGCGTGACCAGGCACAGTGGCTCATGCCTGTAATCCCAGCACTCGGGAGGCCGAGGAGGGTGGATCACCCGAGGTCAAGAGTTTGAGACCAATCTGACCAGCATGGTGAAACCCCATCTCTACTAAAAATACAAAAATTCGCTGGGCATGGTGGTAGATGCCTATAATCCCAGCTACTTGGGAGGCTGAGGCAGGAGAATTGCTTGAACCCTGGAGGCACAGGTTGCCCTGAGCCAAGATCGGGCCATTGCACTCCAGCCTGCATGACAGGGCAAGACTCTGTCTCCAAAAATATACACACACACACACACACACACATATATAGGTGTACAATTCAGTGGCTTTAGTATATTAAAAAAAAGTTTATGCACCTGTCCGCACTGATTGGAGAACATTTTCATCACCCCAAAAAGAAACCTCCTATTCATTAGCAGTCACTCCCCATTTGCCCATCTGCCCAGTCCCTGGCAACTACTAATCTACTTTCTGTCTATAGATTTGCATATTCTGGGTATTTTATATAAACCGAATCATATGCTATGTAGTCTTTTGTGTGTTTTGCTTCTTTCATTTAGCATATTTTCAAGACATGTTATAGCATGAATCATTCCTTTTGTAGCTGGATAATATTCCATTTTATGGATTTACCATATTTTGTTTGTTAATCAGTTGATGGACATTTGAGTGGTTTCCAGTCTAGCTCTTGTGAACAAAGCTGTGAATGCTGGGAATATTAATATACAAGGTTTTGTGTGACCCTATGTTTTAACTTCTCTTGGGTCTATACCTAAGAGTGGAGTTACTAGGTCATATGGTAACTATGTTTAACTTTTTGAGAACTGCCTAACTGCTTTTCCAAAGCAGCTGCACCATTTTACATTTCCACCAGCAGTGTATGGGGGTTTCAATTTCTTCACATCCTTGTGAACACTTGTTACTGTCTTTTTGATTATAGCCATGCTAGTGGGTGTGAAGAGGTTTCAGTTTGCACTTTCCTGACGGCTACTGATGTTGAGCGTCTTTTCATGTGCTTATTGGTCATTTGTATATCTTCTTTGAAAAAATATCTGTTCATATCCCTTGCTCATTTTAAAATTATTTTATCTTTTTATTAGAGTTGTATGAGTAATTTAAGTCTAGACCCCCCCTTTTTTTTTCCCAGTGTAGCTCTGTCACCCAGGCTGGTGTGCAGTGGCGCAATATTAGCTCACTGCAACCTGTCTGCCTCCCAATTTCAAGCGATTCTCATGCCTCAGCCTCCCTAGTAGCTGGGACTACAGGCTCATGCCACTAGGCTCAGCTCATTTTTGTATTTTTGGTGGAGACGGGATTTCACCATGTTGGCAAGGCTGGTCTCGAACTCCTGACCTCAAGTGATCCTCCCATCTCGGCCTCCCAAAGTGTTGGGATCACAGGCATGAGCCACCATGCCAGGCCAGCAGAGATTATTTTTATGATACTTTCCAATGACCACCACCTTCCATACTCTAAGGATTTCCCCAGCCCTCCTCTGAGATGCACCCTCTTGCCCTCTAGGTGGCACCAACTCTCTATTTTTACCTCGAGTTTTTTAGAGCAGGCATAGCTGGAAAAGGCTTGAAGCCCCCATGCCAGGCCCTGTCTGTCCAGTAGAGTGACCCAGGGCAGTTTCAGAGTCCGGGGACTAACCTGAGCATTCCCTCAGTATAACAGGGAGACTCAGGGCTACCCTTGCTTTAGGGGCAGCTTCCAGCCTCATAAAATAAGTTTTCTAGTCAAAGTAGCAGTCACCTGTTTTCTTCTCCACCCACGCCCACTTTTGAAACCATGCTCTCGCTCATTCAGCATTTGTTGAGCACCCACTGTTACATAATACTTGTAAAAATAGCAAGTACTCTATACATATGAGCTGTTGTTAACAAAAATTCAACTTTTTTAGGATGAGATCATGAATATAAGCGCCCCTGCCTTTGCAAACTGTGAAGGGCAACATTGTGCTAAGGTGTGATTATTATTAGGGCAGGAGGACCACAATACAAGTGCTAGCGTTTATCAAGGACTCACCAGACGAGAAGCACTTCATGTGTTTTATCCTGAGCCCACCTAATGAAAGTTCAAAGTAAATATCATGCTGACTTCACTGGAACAAACCTGAATCTCAGAGACATTATGTACATTGATGAAGGACACACGCCAACTGAATGACACAGCTGGGAATCAAACCAGTTTCTTGGGTTTCCACAGACTGCTACTTACCCTGAATCACAGGCCATCAACTAAAAGGAGAGCTCAGGGTGAAATCAAGGTTTGACCTGGACACATGGTTATTAGACAACCTGGGGGGTCCCGTCAGCCTCATAAACATGTTTTCCTTACACCATTTTTCTTTTTTCCCCTTTTATGTATGTATACATTTATTTATTTATTTTTATTTATTTATTTTTGAGACAGAATCTCGCTCTGTCCCCCTGGCTGGAGTGCAGTGGCACGATCTCGGCTCACTGCAACCTCCGCCTTCCTGGGTTCAAGCGATTCTCTTGCCTCAGCCTCCTGAGTAGCTGGAGCTACAGGCGTGCACCACTATACCCAGCTAATTTTTGTATTTTTAGTAGAGACGGGGTTTCACCATGTTGGTTGGCCAGTATGGTCTTGACCTCGTGATCTGCCCGCCTCCGACTCTGAAAGCGCTGGGATTACAGGCATAAGCCACCACGCCCAGCCTTATTATTTATTTTTTAAAATAGAGACAGGGGCCTGGGCGCTGTGGCTCACGCCTGTAATCCCAGCACTTTGGGAGACCAAGGCAGGTGGATCACCTGATGTCAGGAGTTCGAGTTTTTTTGCTTGTTTGTTTGTTTGTTTTCATTTTTTTGTAAAGACAGGATTTTGCTATGTTGGCCAGGATGGTCTTGAACTCCTGGCCTCAAGCCATCCTCCTGCCTTGGCATCCCAAAACACTGGGATTACAGGCGTGAGCCACCATGCCCTGCCCTGAATAATGTTTGATCAAATATCTAGGCAAGTTGACACATAAAATTAACTGTACTTGTGTTTTTTGTTTTTTTTTTT
>NW_012116377.1:4145866-4146409 GCF_000951035.1 Colobus angolensis palliatus
CCTCCTGGGTTCAAGCAAATCTGCCTCAACCTCCTGATTAGCTGGGATTACAGGCACATGCCACCATGCCCAGCTAATTTTAGTAGAGACGGGGTTTCTCCATGTTGGTCAGACTGGTCTCAAACTCCTGACCTCAGGCGATCCACCCGCCTTGTCCTCCCAAAGTCAGCGTTTGTTTTTTATCTTCTTCTGTTTACCTTTGCAATGTAAGTTCCTTGTCTGCCATATCCGCAAGGCATGGCACAAAATAGGTACTCAGTACATATCAGTTAAATGAATGAATGCCAGAACCAAGATTCCAGGCCCGTGGTCTGAGCAACTACAGGTTTATTCTTTTTCTGCAATAAGAAATTCCAGGCTGGGGCCGGGCGTGGTGGCTCACGCCTGTAATCCCAGCACTTTGGGAGGCCGAGGTGGGGCGATCACGAGGTCACGAAATCGAGACCATCATGACAAACACGGTGAAACCCCATCTCTACTAAAAATACAAAAAAATTAGCTGAGTGTGGTGGCGGGCACCTATAGTCCCAGCTACTTGGGAGG
>NW_012116377.1:4147651-4150082 GCF_000951035.1 Colobus angolensis palliatus
GAGCTTGCAGTGAGCTGAGATCCGGCCACTGCACTCCAGCCCGGGCGACAGAGCAAGACTCCGTCTCAAAAAAAAAAAAAAAAGAAAAACATAATATAACATATAAAGTCTAATCAATATCTATGTGCAAATGGTTGAGTTTCTTTTCATGTGATAAAGTTGAAAGAGCCCTGGTCTGGGGATCTGAGGGCACTCTACCCAGCTTCTTATGGATCCTAAGTTCTGAAGCAACGAAATTAACACCATCCTGCTCTTCTGAGTGTGTGACTGTAAGCTGAAGAGGCTGCAGCAAAGCTTCAAGGTTCCTAAGAACCAGCTTTCCAGCCACTGTAGAGTAGGAGAAGCAGCTGTCTGCAAGCTCTCCCCACCCTCCAGGAGGACTGGAGGGCTGGTGTGGTGGAATAGCTATTAGTGACTCACCAGGAGCTGGTGACAATGAATAGGAAGGGTTTGGAACATCTCCACCCACCAGCAGACTGAGAATAATGACAGTCCAAAAAACCAAAAGGGAGTGTCTATGATAAGGTCTTCCAGGCCCATGCCCCCCTACCCCAACCCCTCAGTAGCGCTTCCTTGTTTAAACCATCATACACAGGAAACATTGAGTTGTACCTGGGTCCATACATTTTGTAGTCAAAATCTCCCGGAACAAGTCTGCTTTTCCATAATAGCTAAAATCTGCCTGATATCATGGAGTGTACACAAATCACTTCGTGTGAATAAAGCAACGTGCATTTGTTGTGCAAGGACTGCCCACTTCGCTGCACCTTGCCCTGATCCCATTCCATCAGCTCCCTGAAGGGTGTTTATGGAGCAATTTGGGAAGGGCCTTGAGCTTAGAAGTCCCCAGGAAGTGCAGCCACTGGGTGACTGTTTTCTCATGCAAAACATGTCACTGGGGACTGGAAGAGCCATAAACAGGAGTTGGTGGGTAGGGGAGGAAGGGCACAGAGCTGGATTGCCCAAGAGACACAATAAACAAGTATTTGCACCCCAGCCAAGCAGGGGAACCAAGACGAGAGAGCAAGGAAGGGAGGGAGAATACTTGAAATAATTAAATATTTGATATTTACTCCCCAAAAAAGACTCAAAGTAGTCATCAGGAAAAAATACCAGGATATTGCTGGTTTATGTTAGTTGTTATTTTGCTTCAGAACTAGGCAAGCCAACAATGCATCCTGGGTAACATGCAAGCTCTGGAGCCATCCAGCCTGGGTTGTGGTCCGTGCCCTGCCAGAGGTGTTTCTTTCCCATCATAAAAATAAAAAGAAAACAAAACCCTCTCTCTATCTTCTACTCCTCATTTCTCTCTCCTTCACAAGAAAGAATATAGACAACCTATAAAAATTCTAGGGATGGCTCCTTAAAAAGAGCAGCCCTTACTCACTCCCTGTCTCTACCTCTTCTAGGCCAGCCACTATCCCCACATCTGCACTAGGATCTGCTCTGCCCAATGTCCCCAGCCTTCTCTTTTGTATTTTATCTTATTTATTTATTTACTGAGACAAGGTCTGGATCTGTCACCCAGGCTAGAGGGCAGTGACTCAATCATGTTTCACTGCAACCTCAACTCCTAGGCTCAAGCGACCCACCCACCCCGGCCTCCCAAGTAGCTGGGACCACAGGTGCACACCACCATACCCGGCTAATTTTTGTATTTTTTGTAGAGATGGGGTCTTGCTATGTTGCCCAGGCTGGTCACAAATTCTAGGGCTCAATTGATCCTCCCACCCTGGCCCCTGAAAATGCTGGGATTACAGGCATGAGCCACGTGCCCAACCATATGTTGTTTTAGGCAACTAAGTTTTGAGATCATTTTTAAGTAGCAATAGATAAGTAACATACCATTTCCTTTGGTGAATTCCAAGAAGGGCGTGGTCATTGGTTTCAAATGTTGCTGAAAGGTTGAGCAAGAGAAGTGAAACAAAGTTCCCCCGGAGTCATCAGAAAGAGAAAGCTGGGGCTGGGTGTGCTGGCTCACGCCTGTAATCCCAGCGCTTGTGGGAACAAGATGAGAGGGAGAATCGCTTGAACCCAGGAGTTGAGAGCAGGAAACATAGTTAGACCCCATCTCTACGAAAAAATGTAAAAAATTAGCTGGGCGGGGGGGTGCACGCCTATGGTCCCAACTACTCGAGAAGCTGAGGCAGGAGGGCTGCTTGAGCCCAGGAGGTAGAGACTGCAGTGAGCTATGATTGTACAACTGCACTCTAGCCTAGGAGACAGAGAGACCTTGCCTCAAAAAACAAACAAACAAACAAACAAAAAAAACACACAAATAGACCCTACAAAAATCCCTGCACATTTAATGAGATGCTACCTTATGCCCATTAGGATGGTCACTGCCAAAAAAACAGAAGATAGCAATTGTTAGTGAGGATGTAGAGACATTGGAACCCTTTACACTGTTTTGTTTTGTTTTGTTTTGTTT
>NW_012116377.1:4150937-4152983 GCF_000951035.1 Colobus angolensis palliatus
CAGGATGGTCTCGATCTCCTGACCTCGTGATCCGCCCGTCTCGGCCTCCCAAAGTGCTGGGATTACAGGCTTGAGCCACCGCGCCCGGCCTTTCTGTCTCTTTTTTAAGAATCAAGATCTTGCTATGTTGCCCAGGCTGCAGTGCTACTAACAGGCACTATCACAGGGCACAGCAGCCTCCAAACCCCAGGCTCAAGGATCCTCCTCTGTAGTAGCTGGGACTATAGGGATGTGCCGTTTTCCCCACTTTCAACAGTAACATAAACTTTAGAAGTCCTTTCCCTTCTCTTAACTTTACTAGAAGAAAAGCAGTAATGCAAGAGAGATGGTGAATACTATCTGCTAAGCCTCTGGTGGCAGGGATAGGATAGGGAGAGGTAGGAACTGAGGAAAATAGGAGATGCACACCTCAGGTAACGGGATGGCTGTGAGTCACTGCACCTGGCTGTTGGTATGTAGGAATTCAGGCCCAGAATGGCCAATCTTCACATTTTTCCAGAAAAACTGGAAATGGAGATTTCAAAAGAAATACCCCGTTTTTAAAATTTTTGGCAACAAACTCAACATGTTTTAAAATATTGTGCATGCAGGCCAGGCGTGGTGGCTCACACCTATAATCTCAGCACTTTGGGAGGCCAAGGCAGGCATATCACTTGAGGTCAGGAGTTCAGAGAACAGTCTGACCAACATGGTGAAACCCTGTCTCCACTCAAAATACAAAAATTAGCTGGGTGTGGTGGTGCATGCCTGTAGTCCCAGCTACTCGGGAGATTGAGGCAGGAGAATCGCTTGAACCTGGGAGGCAGAGGTTGCAGTGAGCGGAGATCGTGCCACTGCACTCCAGCTTGGGCGACAGAGCAAGACTCCATCTCAAAAAAAAAAAAAAAAAGAAAGAAAAGAAATGGTCAGGCATGGTGGCTCACACCTGTAATCCCAGCACTTTAGGAAGCCAAATTGGGAGCACGGCTTGAGGCCAGGAGTTTGAGACCAGCTTGGGCAACATATTGAGACCCCTCTTGATAAAAAATTTTTTTTTTAATTTTAAAAATAAGGCTGGGCATAGTGGCTCATGCCTATGATCCCAGCACTTTGAAGGTGGATTGCTTGAGCCCAGGAGTTCGAGACCAGCCTAGGCAACATGGCAAAACCCCATATCTACTACAAATACAAACAAAAATTAGCTGGCCGTGGTAGTGCGCACTTGTAGTCCCAGCTACTTGGGAGGCTGAGGTGGGAGGATCACTTGAGCCTGAAAGGCAGAGGTTGCAGTGAGTAGAGATTGCACCACTGCACTCTAGCCTGGGTGACAGAACGAGACCTTGTCTCACACACACAAAAAATATGTTTTTAATGGTTAGAATGGAAAAATTTCATGTTATATGATTTTTACGAGAATCAAAGAAACATAAACACCACTCTTATTGTCTTCTAGTTTCTGTGGGTAGGGATCCAGGCATAGTTCAGCTGGGGCCTCTGCTCCAGGGTCTCTCATGAGGCAGCACAAGGGCTGGAGTCTCATCTCTAGGATCAGCTGGAGAAAGACCCTCCTTCAATATCACATGATCATTGGCAGGACTCAGTTCCTCACCTGCTGTGGGACTCAGGGCCTCAGTTGCTCACTGGTTGCTTACTGGCTGTTGGTCAGAGGTTGCTCTCAGTCCCTTGCCACATGGGCCTCTCCAACGCTGCAACTTGCTTCTTCCCAGTGTGCCAACCAAGAAGGCAAGAGAGAGAGTCTGCTGGCAGAGGGAAGTAATAATTTTTGGTAACCTTATTACAAAGGAGCATCCCATCACCTTTAGTCATAGTCTATTGGGTAGAATAAAGTCACTAGGTCCAGCCCACTTTCAAAGGGAGGGGTTGACACAGGCCATAAACCCCAGGAGGCAGGGATCACTGGAAGTCTCTCAGCCTTTCCACCATGTGAGGACCCAGCAAGAAGATACCATCTACAAACCAGGAAATGGGCCCTCACCAGACTCTGAATCTGCCAGACTTCCAACCTCCAGAACTGTGAGAAATAAATGTGTGTTATTTATAAGCTTT
>NW_012116377.1:4154843-4156455 GCF_000951035.1 Colobus angolensis palliatus
TGTAATCCCAGCACTTTGGGAAGCCAAGGCAGGCAGATCACGAGGTCAAGAGATGGAGACCATCCTGGCTAACACAGTGAAACCCTGTCTCTACTAAAAACACAAAAAAATTAGCTGGGCATGGTGGCATGCACCTGCAATCCCAGCTACTCAGGAGGCTGAGGCAGGAGAATCGCTTGAAGCTGGGAGGCGGAGGTTGCAGTGAGCTGAGATCATGCCACCGCACTCCAGCCTGGGCGACAGTGCAAGACTCCCTTTCAAAACAAGAAAAAAAGGCCGGGTGCAGTGGCTCACGCCTGTAATCCCAGCACTTCGGGAGGCCGAGGCGGGTGGATCACCTGAGGTCGGGAGTTCGAGACCAACCTGGTCAACATGGTGAAACCCCTTCTCTACTAAAAACACAAAAATTAGCCAGGCATGGTGGCAGGTGCCTGTAATCCCAGCTACTCGGGAGGCTGAGGCAGGAGAATCGCTTGAACCCTGGAGGCAGAGATTGCAGTGAGACGAGATCGCACCATTGCACTCCAGCCTGGGGGACAAGAGTGAGACTTCATCTCAAAAAAAAAGAAAAAAAGAATTGTGCATGCCAAGATCATGCAGACCAAAGAGAAGGAAAAAAAAAAGAAACAAAGAAAACAAAGTTTTCTCCAACCCTGTAATGCTAGCAAATACCACATGGTACTCTCTTCTCTTTTCCTCGGCTTCCGGAGGTCACCTGCTCTGGTTTCTCACTTCCCTTTTTTGCCTGCTTCATCTCACACTGTTTTGCAGGGTCCTTCTTTCTGCCCATTGAATGTTGGTATTTGCTTACGGCTCAGCCCTGGGCTTCCTCTTCTCACTCAGCAAGCTTCTCTGGGTGATCTCAATCACTTTCAACCAACCTACCACTGGTGTGCTGATGACACCTAAATCTAGACCCACCACCCAGCCCAGAGCTCCCAACACAGCACAACATAGGAACTGACTCCCTAACTCCATGTTTCCCTAACCAGATTCGTCAACCTGTTCCAAGTCCCTGCAGACCAGCTCACCTCTCTCAATGACACCACTAAGTTGCATAAGCCATAAACCTAGAGCCATCCTTGACATTTTCTTTCCTCTCATTCTCCACATCCAATTCATCCACATCCTTCTTTGTCTCTTCAGCAAATATACGTAGAATTCTTCCTGTAGACCAGGCTGCGTGTCTGGGGATGAGAAACAAACAGGACCGGGAGTCCCATGCTGTGGGCCAGTAGCTAATTATGCTCTTTCACTGCAGTAGTCTGGGTTCAATTCCCAGCCAGGAAGTGATTCCTTTTAAAAAATTTAAAAAAATAATAATAAGCCTGAGTGCAGTGCCTCATGCCTGTAATCCCAGCATTTTGGGAGACTGAGGTGGGTGGATCACCTGAGGTCAGGAGTTCGAGACTAGCCTGGCCAACATGGCAAAACCCCATCTCTACTAAAAATACAAAAATTAGCCAGGCATAGTGGCATGCGCTTGTAGTCCCAGCTACTCAGGAGGCTAAGACAGGAAAATTGCTTGAATCTAGGAGGCAGAGGTTGCAGTTGAGCTGTGATTGTGCCACTGCACTCCAGCCTGAGCAACAGAGTGAGATTCCTTCTAATA
>NW_012116377.1:4157630-4163958 GCF_000951035.1 Colobus angolensis palliatus
GCCCGGCTAATTTTTTGTATTTTTAGTAGAGATAGGGTTTCACCGTGTTAGCCAGGATGGTCTCGATCTCCTGACCTCATGATCCACCCACCTCAGCCTCCCAAAGTGCTGGGATTATAGGCATGAGCCACCGCACCTGGCTGTTCCTTGCTTTAATAAGCCAACATCATTGATTGAAATGTATAAACCTCGGACAGCACCAGGTTGGGGGAACAAGCTTCCCAGGAGAGGTGTTCTGTAGCCTATTTCCTGCACAGTCACTAGGATCCACCCTGACCCTCCCTCCCTGTGCCCCCTGGTCCCAGCCTGCCTCCCTGGGCTCCTGAAGCAGCCTCCCCGCCATCTACCCCTGTCCAGTCTTCCCTCCACTCTGCAGCCAGGACGGCCTTGTGCACACAAACTTCCAGGCACCCCTGGTGAGCAATTAATTGCTCAGTCTAAGAGTTGAACAAGTGCTTATTGACCGACAGGTTTATAGGCTGTTGCAGCCAGAAGGAGCCTTAATAGCCACCTATAGTCATGAGCCATGTAACAACATTTTGATCAATGATGGATCGCATATGCAACAGTGGCCCACAAGATTACAATGGCTCTGAAAAATTCCCATCACCTAATGATGCTGTAGCTGTCTTAAAGTCATAGTGCAATACATTACTCATGTTTTTGTTGTGATGCTGGTGTAAACACACCTACTGTGCTGCCAGTCATAGAAAAGTACAGGACATAATACTTGATAGTGACAATAAACAACTGTTACTGGTTTATGTATTTGCTTTTTTTGTTGTTTTTAAGACAGAGTTGCCCAGGCTGGAATGCAGTGGCTCAATCTTGGCCCACTGCAACCTCTGCCTCCCGGGTTCAAGTGATTCTTCTGCCTCAGCCTCCTGAGTAGCTGAGATTACAGGCATGAGCCACTAAGCCTGGCTAATTTTTGTATCTTTAGTAGAGATGGGTTTCACCATGTTGGCCAGGTTGGTCTCGAACTCCAGACCCCAAGTCATCCACCCGCCTCAGCCTCCTAAAATGCTGGGATTGTCGGCGTGAGCCACCATTCCCAGTCTGTATTTACTATACTATACTTTTTAATATGTAAAAAGTAAAGATGGGGTCTCACAGTTTGGGAGGCCGAGGTGGGTGGATAACCTGAGGTCAGGAGTTCAAGACCATCCTGGCCAACATGGTGAAACTCTGCCCCTACTTAAAATACAAAAATTAGCCGGGCATATAGGCCGGGCATAGGGGCTCACGCCTATAATCCCAGCACTTTGGGAGGCAGAGGCGGGCAGATCACGAGGTCAGGAGATGGAGACCAGCCTGGCTAACATGGTAAAATCCAGTCTGTACTAAAAAAAAACACAAATATTAGCTGGGCGTGGTGGTGCACGCCTGTAATCCCAGCTACTCAGGAGGCTGAGGCAGGAGAATCACTTGAACCCAGGAGGCAGAGGCTGTGGTGAGCCAAGATTGTGACACTGCACTCCAGCCTGGGCGACAGAGCGAGACTCCATCTCACAAAGAATAATAATAATAAAGATGGGGGTCTCAATATGTGGCCCAGGTTGGTCTTGAACTCCCGGACTCAAGTGATCCTCCTGCCTCATCCTCCCAAAGTGCTGAGATTGCAGGTTTGAACCACTATGTTCAGCCAATACTATACTTTTTTTTTTTTGAGACAGTCTCACTCTGTCACCCAGGCTGGAGTGCAGTGGCACGATCTTGGCTCACTGCAACCTCTGTCTTCTGAGTACAAGCGATTCTCATGGCTCAGCCACCTGAGTAGCTGGGATTACAGGCACACACCACCATGCCTAGCTAATTTTTGTAGTGATGAAGTTTTGCCATGTTGCTCAGCCTAGTTGTGAACTTCTGGCCTCAAGTGATCTACCTGTCTCAGCCTCCCAAAATGCTGGAATTACAGGCATGCGCCACCATGCCTGGCATCCTTCTACTTATTAAAAACAAAAGTTAACTATAAAACGGCCTCAGGCAGGTTCTTCAGGAGGTGTCCAGAAGAAGGCATTGTTATCATAGGAGATGACAACTCCATGCTTCCTGCCTCTGAAGACCTTCTAGTCAGACAAGATGTGGAGGTGGAGACAGAGGTATTGATGATCCTGACACTGTGTGGGTCTCAGCTAATGTGTGTGTTATGACTTAGTTTTTAACAAAAAAGTTTAAAAAGGAAAAAATTAATAGAAAAAGGCTTATGGAATAAGGACATAAAGAAAGAAATTCGGCAACATAGGGAGACCCCATGTCTACAAAACAAAGAAGGAAAAGAAAATTTTGTACAGCTGTACAATGTTTATCTTAAGCTAAGTGTTATTACAAAAGAGTCAAAAAATTAAAAACATTTAAAAGTTTATAAAGTAAAAAAGTTTTAATAAGCTAAGCATAATTTGCTATTGAAGAAAAATATATTTTATAAATTTGTGCAGCCTAAGTATACAATGTTTATGAAGTCTGTAATAGTGCATAGTCATGCCCTAGGCCTTCACATTCACTCAACACAAACTCAATGACTCACCAGAGCAACTTCCAGTCCCACAAGCTCCATGCGTGGTAAGCACCCTATACAGATGCACAATTTTTATTTTTATTTTTTTAAATTGAGTCAGAGTCTTGCTCTGTCACCCATGCTGGAGTGCAGTGGGGTAATCTCGGCTCACCGCAACCTCCACCGCCCAGGTTCAAGTGATTCTCCTGCCTCAGCCTCCCAAGTAGCTGGGATTACAGGCACACGCCACCAAACCTGGCTAATTTTTGTATTTTTAGTAGAGATGGGGTTTCAACATGTTGGCCAGCTGGTCCCATACAGCCTAGGTATGCAGTAGGCTCTTCCATCTAGGTTTGTGTAAGTGTACTCTGTGATGTGCACACAACAGAATTGCCTAAGGAGGCATATCTCAGAACATATCCCCACCGTTAAGTGACACATGACTGTACTTTAAACTGTCAGTCAAGTGGTCTTTCTGCTTCCACATTCCCACTGCCTGCCCTATCCTTGTGAGAGTCAGTGGGCAGGGAAGCAAGAGACAGGGCTTTAAAGTCAAGAACCCACATTCAGTTCAGGAAAGTTATGCAAGTTCTGGGGACTCTCGACATTTTGTCTGTAAAAGAAAAAAGTGTCCTTTTTGACTGGTATGTGGGGGTTGCAGGTTCAGTGATTTGCTAGGGGGACTCATAGAACTCAGAAAAGCTGCTATACTCATGGTTACAGTTTATTACAGCAAAATGATACAGATTAAAATCAGCACAGTAAAAGGTCCTTAGGGCAGAATCCAGGAGACAGCAGGTGCGAGTTTCCATGTGGCCTTACCAGAAGAGTTGTAGGGACCGTGCTTCATTCTCCCATAAGGATGTGTGGCAGTCTGCAGGGAGTGTTGCCAACAGGGAAACTCACCCAAGCCTCAGTGTGCAGGGTTTTATTGAGGGTTAGTCACATGGGCATGGAGCACCCACCTGCTTGATCTTAGTCTCCAGCATGACCCTGCAACCACGTCAAACTCAGTGTACCCCAGGCAAACAGAAACAGACATTCACCCCAAAGCACATTTTTAGCACAAGTATCTGACAGGGCCCAAGGCCCCAGGTATGCAAAGCCACTCTATCAGGCAGGATATTTCAACTGTTTACAGGTTATCTCCCAGGCGCCGGTCTTTGGAATGTGCAGGGTTTGAGTATCGCAAGCCTGAGTCATCTCTTTACTGCATAGCTTAGTCTGAACAATTGCCCTGTGTGTCAGCCAGAGCCCAGGCAAAAGCAGACAGAATTCAGTACAAGGAATTATTACACAGGAATGGAAGAGCTGGGAAGCCAAGCAGGAAGCAGCGAGGGAACTGGGAGATCAGCAACAGGAAGGACAGGAAGCCTCTCCCGCCTCTAGGGTAGAGGTGGAGGTGGAGCCCAGGGGCTGGAGCCACCTGTGGGAACCAAGGTCGTGATGAGGGCCACCTGGTGGGCACTGCAGCCGCAGAGAGAGGGGTTGTCCTACTGGGAACCAGAATTCAGAGGAGAATTAATTGCCATCCCACCCCAGGCAGAGGGAGAAAGGGAGAAATACCCTGGTTTCTCCCTCCCCCAAGGCACCAGTCTCCCACATGCATCTCCCAGTGGCTGGACCTGGCCTAAAACAATTGGCAAGGGAGCCTGGGAATGCAGTGTCCACAAGAGTGAGGACCCCTAGGAAATTATCAGACACCATTCACTTAGGGCCTTTTCCGCTGTGCCTGACACCGTGCCAGGCATCTCAGTTTTATGGGTGAGGAAATTTAGGGACTCCGATAAAGAAAAACAGTCTTTTGGGAATGGAAATGAAGCAAGAGGGCTGGAGGAAAAGAAGGAGGGCTGTGGGCTTCACCCAGTCATAGAATGCACCGAATGTTCTGTGAAACCTTCCAGGGCAGGAAGGACCCCCTGTAGCCAGAGCCACAGGTAGGAAAAATAGGGTATTCATGCAGCACCTTCTTTACTAACTTAACACAGTAAAGGATTTTCTCCTGCCAGCGACACGGTGGCTCACCCCTGTAATCCCAGCACTTCGGGAGAACAAGCTGGGTGGATCACTCAAGGTCAGTAGTTCGAGACCAGCCTGGCCAACATGAGGAAACCCTGTCTCTATTAAAAATACAAAACTTAGGCGGGGAGCAGTGGCTCACACCTGTAATCCCAGCACTTTGGGAGGCCGAGGCAGATGGATCACAAGATCAGAAGTCTGAGACCAGCTGGACCAATATGGTGAAACTCTGTCTCTACTGAAAATACAAAAATTCGCCAGGCATGGTAGCGCATGCCTGTAGTCCCAGCTACTCGGGAGGCTGAGGCAGAAGAATTGCTTGAACCTGGGAGGTTTCAGTGAGCCGAGATCAAGCCATTGCACTCCAGCCTGGGTGACAGAGCAAGACTGTCTCGAAAAAAAAAAAAAAGAATTTCCTCCTGCCTGGAGCCTCATTTCCTTCCTCAACCGAATCGCCCGTACCCACTTCTCCCCCTGGGAAGACCTGGGTTCATTCACAGCAGAAATTGTCTGCACTGAATCTTTTGTTTTTCCCCGTTTGCTAGGATGACCTTTGGGTATAGTTTGTTTCATCTCTCAAAGGCTTATTCACATCTGTTTTTCATGTCATTTCACCCCGTTCATCAGTGGGGTCTTCCTAGGGCTTGTTAATCACACGTGCTCAAGATCCAGGCAGCTGAGGTCCCCCATAGATGGCTTTAAGCATACCTTTGAATGATGCTAACTTCAAGCATTTGTCCTGGCCTTCAGGAAGCACAAAGCCCTTTCCTTCCCACAAGCTGCATTTGGCCTAGCACTCTGGCTAAGTTTCTTGTGATTTCAGATATCTCAGTTATCTCCTTCCCCAAAACCCTTGTTCAAAGATTCTGTCTAAATATAGTTAATTTTCCTCGGTATGACAATGCTATGGTGGTGATGTAGGGGAATTGAAATTCCCTCCGAATCTTTGAGGAAAGGCCGGGCGCGGTGGCTCAATCCCAGCACTTTGGGAGGCTGAGACGAGCGAATCATGAGGTCAGGATATTGAGACCATCCTGGCTAACACGGTGAAACCCCGTCTCTACTAAAAACTACAAAAAAACTAGCCGGGCGAGGTGGCGGTGCTTGTAGTCCCAGCTACTCGGGAGGCTGAGGCAAGAGAATGGCGTGAACCCGGGAGGCGGAGCTTGCAGTGAGCTGAGATCCGGCCACAGCACTCCAGCCTGGGTGACAGAGCAAGACTCCGTCTCAAAAAAAAAAAAAAGAGACAGAGTGTCACCCTGTCCCTGGACTGGAGGAGTATAGCAGTGCAAGCATAGCTCACTGCAGCCCCAAACTCCTGGGCTCAAGCAATCCTCCTGCCTCAGCCTCCCAATGTGTTGAGATTACAGGCATGAGCCACTGTGCCCAGTCTAAAATTTTAATGTATTCATTTGTAAAAGAAAGTATTTTTTGACTCTCAAATAACCAATGGTCACTTACAATCTACTTGAGACAAGGTGTGTCATCACTTTGAATTTACTTAATTCCCTTCAAAGAAGAAAAAAAAGGAAGGAGAAAAGCCTTTCTACTTAAATTTGGGTTTGTATAGAGTGGAGTTTTGTTTTGGTTTGGTTTTTAATACATGAAGGAGCTGCAAGGTCACACAGACCTGCATCTCTCTCTTTTCTCTCTCTCTCTCTTTCCCTCCCCAAAGAGTAGTGATGTTGTGAAAATGGGAAGCTGGGAAGTTGGGCATGTCCTTGACAGGGCCCAGAGACAGGGGATGTGGCCCCAAACCTCAGGGGCCACAGAGACAGAAGTAAGGCTGGCTTTGAAGTCTGCAGAAGCTCA
>NW_012116377.1:4165098-4166206 GCF_000951035.1 Colobus angolensis palliatus
AAAAAAAAAAAAAAAAAAAGACAAGACAGGAGAGAGTAGGGGACAAGGTGTGAGGGAGCACGCATTGAGTGGTCTTGTTGGATGCTGCCTTGAAGCATTAGTTGAGTCAGGAGCTGTGACCCTTATTTTTCAGTCCACGAGTCTGCCTCCTGAATGTTCTCCTCTGCATTTTCAGAACCTATTCCGAGAAGCTAGCTAGGTCTGGGGACTGCCAGACAGGAAGGGGCTCAGAAGGAGGCTAAAAAATATTGTAGCATTGGAGGACTAACATCCTGTTGCAGACACTCTGACACAACATACACACAATCAGATGTGGTGTCTTGAATTAGATTCAGGACCTTGTTACCCATTTCTAATTATAACTAACATTTGTTTTCACATACATCATCCAACATAATCCTGACATCCAACCAGGAAGAGACAGTGGAAGGGAGCAAACATTTGGGCAACCTACATGCTAAAGTGCTGTGGGCTTTCCTATGTGTTATCTTGGTGAATCTTCCCCACAACTCTGCAAAGAAGGTTTTATTACTATCTCCACCTTACTGTGGATGATATAGGCTCAGAGTTGACACAAGAAATGGCAGAGCTGCAATTCCACCCTGAGTCCTTTGATTCCAAGTCGCAGGCTCTATCCACTCCCTGCTCTGGCTTTCCCACAGCAGGGCATGTCATGGGCGGGTGGCCAGGCTGTGCACTCTCCAAGAGCTTCCTCTCCATACAAGGGTGTGCGTGAGTCAGAGACACGCTGGCAGGATTAAAAGAAGATGCTTATCATATTACCTTCAATTTGTCTTTCTTTATCCAACCATAACACCTGAAATTCACTATGTGTAGATAGGATATATATAAAATGTTTCTGTGTGTTCACTATACTTTTTCAAATTAACAATGGATTCCACTGTATTTTGTGGGGTTTTTGTTGTTGTTTTTAAGACAGGGTCTCAGGCTGGGCACGGTGGCTCATGCCTGTAATCCCAGCACTTTGGGAGGCTGAGGCGGGCGGAACACAAGATCAGGAGATCGAAACCATCCTGGCTAACACGGTGAAACCCCGTCTCTACTAAAAATACAAAAAAATTAGCCGGGCGTGGTGGCGGCGCCTGTA
>NW_012116377.1:4173502-4174601 GCF_000951035.1 Colobus angolensis palliatus
GAAACTGGGGCTGGGCGCTGTGGCTCACACCTGTAATCCCAACACTTCCGGAGGCTGAGGCAGGTGGATTGCTTTAGGTCAGGAGTTTGAGACTAGCCTGACCAACATAGTGAAACCCCCTCTCTACTAAAAAATACAAAAATTATCTGGGCATGGTAGTGTGTGCCAGTTATCCCAGCTACTCGGAAGGCTTAGGCAGGAGATCGGTTGAACCCAGGAGGCAGAGGTTGCAGTGAGTCCATATCGTGCTACTGCACTCCAAACTAGGCGACAGAGCAAGACTCTGTCTCAAAAAAAAAAAAAAAAAAAAAATAGGGAGACTATGGACTATGCATATTTCTTGGCAACTTGCTTTTTAAATAATAATAATGAAAAAACTGGCATGCATATTTCTTCAGGTCAATAGTACAAATTTAAACTTATTCTTTTAAATAGGTTCATAATATTCTATGGTAAGGCTCTGCTAAAATGTATTCAACTATTTACTATTTATGACTATAGTTGTACTATTTATAACTATGTTTATTCAAAAATAAAACATCCCAATTGTTTCCTGTTTTTTGCCTCTACAAAACAATGCTGCAGTAAAACATCTGTTGACATATATCTTTTTACACTGGTGCTTGTATTCTGTAGGCTGAATTCTCCTAATGATACTTCCAAGATTAATGAACATATAGCTTTGTAATTTTGATAGTACCAAATTACTTTCCAAAAAGGCGACAGGCCAGGGGAGGTGGCCCATGTCTGTAATCCCAGCACTTTGGGAGGCTGAGGCAGGCGGATCATTTGAGGTCAGGAGTTCAAGACCAGCCTGGCCAATGTGGTGAGACTCTGTCTCTACTAAAAATACAAAAATTAGCTGAGCATGGTGGTACATGCCTGTGATCCCAGCTACTTGGGAGGCTGAGGCAGGAGAATGGCTTGAACCTGGGAGATGGAGTTTGCAGAGAGCAGAGATCATACCACTGTACCCCAGCCTGGGCAACAGAGCGAGGCTCCAGCACACACACACAAAAGGTTACAGCAAGTCACATTACTACCAGCAGTGAATGGGAGTTTCATTTTCTCTGAATCTTTTTTTTTTTTTTTTTTTTTT
>NW_012116377.1:4178566-4181037 GCF_000951035.1 Colobus angolensis palliatus
AGATGGAGTCTCGCTCTGTCACCCAGGCTGGAGTGCAATGGTGTGATCTTGGCTCACTGCAACCTCTGCCTCCCAGGTTCAAGTGATTCTCCTACCTCAGCCTCTCTAGTAGCTGGGATTACAGGCACCCACCACCATGCCCGGCTAATTTTTGTATTTTTAGTAGAGATGGGGTTTCACTATGTTGGCCAGGCTGCTCTCGAACTCCTGACCTTGTGATCTGCCCACCTCGGCCTCCCAAAGTGCTAGGATTACAGGCGTGAGCCACCACACCTGGCCTTTTTGTTTTTGTTTTTGAGCCACAGTTCAAGTGATTCTCCTACCTCAGCCTCCTGAGTAGCTGGGATTACAGGCGCAAGCCACTAAGCCCAGCTAATTTTTTTGTGTTTTTAGTAGAAACAGGAGGTTTCACCATGTTGTCCAGGCTGGTCTCAAACTCCTGACCTCAGGTGATCCACCTGCCTAAACCTCTCAAAGTGCTGGTTGTTTTTTTTCCCTGAATCTTTGCAAGTACTGGATTTTATTTCCCTTTTTAGTGTATGCCAATCTCACAAAAGAATATTACCATCTCATTATTGCCTGAATTTGCATTTCCTTGATGACTGGGGTTGTGTTTCTTGGATTTCCTTTCATGAATTATCTGTACATATTATTTACCCATTTTTCTATTGGATTTTAATTTGTAGAAATTCTTGGTATGCTAACAATATTAACATTTATTGTAGGTATTATAACTTTTTTTTCTTTTGAGACGGAGTCTCGCTCTGTCGTCTAGGCTGGAGTGCAGTGGCGCGATCTCAGTTCACTTCAAGCTCCGCCTCCCGGGTTCATACCATTCTCCTGCCTCAGCCTCCTGAGCAGCTGGGACTACAGGCGCCTGCCACCACGCCCGGCTAATTTTTTTGTATTTTTAGTAGAGACGGGGTTTCACCATATTAGCCATGATGGTTTCGATCTCCTGACCTCGTGATCTGCCCGCCTCGGCCTCCCAAAGTGCTGGGATTACAGGGCGTGAGCCACCGCACCAGGCCACCTTTTTTTCTGTTCTATGCTTTGTTGTTTGACTTCATAGTATCGTTTGTCACAAAACTTTAAACATTTTAAGTAGTCAAATGTGAATATCTTTGCTGCTTCCATAGCTTCTGGATTCCCTGATAAGCATGATGCATTTTCTTTCTTTTGTGTTATTTTTTTCATTTAAGATATAAGTGGCCAGGTGCAGTGGCTCACGCCTCTAATTCCAGCGCTTTGGGAGACTGAGGGCCAGAGGATCACTTCAGCCCAGGACTTCAAGATCAGCTTGGGCTCAAGTGAGACCTTGTCTCTAAAAAAAAAAAAAACGCTGGGCCTTGTGGCTTGTACCTACAGTCCCAGGTACTCAGGAGGCTGAGGTGGGAGGGTTGCTGGAGTCCAGGAGTTTAAGGTTGCACTGAGTTATGGTCATACCATCACACTCCAGTCTGGATGACAGAGGTGAGACCCTGTCTCAAAAAAAAAAAAAAAAGTAAGATATAAATATTTTCCATTTGTTGCAATCCTCAAAAATTATAATTATTAATGACTGCATAATATCCCATCTAGTAGATGACCCATAAATTAGTTAAAAATAGTCACCTCTTGTATATTTAGGTTGTTTTTTTTTTTTTTTTTTGAGATGGAGTCTGGCTCCGTCGCCCAGGCTGGAGTGCAGTGGTGCGATCTCGACTCACTGTACCCTCCACCTCACAGGTTCCAGTGATTCTCCTGCCTCAGCCTCCCAAGTAGCTGGGATTACAGGTGCGGGCCACCACACCGAGCTAATTTTTTGTATTTTTGGTAGAGGCGGGGTTTCCACTGTGTTAGCCAGGATGGTCTCTATCCCCTAACCTTGTGATCTGCCTGCCTCGGCCTCCCAAAGTGCTGGGATTACAGGCATGAACCACTGCACCTGGCCTATTTTTCATTTTTAATTGAAACATCTTTGTGCACATGCCTTTTTCTACTTATTCAATTAATTACTTTCAGTAATTTCCCAGGAGTAAGGCACCGGGTTTTGAATAGACATGTAATTTAAAGACAGCAATTTAAAGAAATACCAGCCTAACATCAACAAGGATTTCATAGTTCAGTATAAAACGACACTTACAATAGACCTAGAGTTTCAAGGGTTGACCACATCAACCCCAAGTGTGCTTAAAACCCACTGCTGACTGGGCACAGTGGCTCACACCTGTAATACCAGCATTTTGGAAGGCCAAGGCGGGCGAATTGCCTGAGGTCAGGAGTTCAAGACCAGCCTGGCCAACATGGCGAAATCCCGTCTCTACTAAAAAACACAAAAATTAGGCCAGGTGCGGTGGCTCACACCTGTAATCCCAACACTTTGGGAGGCCAAGGTGGGCGGATCACCTGTCAGGAGTTTGAGACCAGCCTGGATAACATGGTGAAACCCCATCTCGACTAAAAATACAAAAATTAGCTGGGCGTGGTGG
>NW_012116377.1:4188137-4196354 GCF_000951035.1 Colobus angolensis palliatus
AGGAAGGAAGGAAGGAAGGAAGGAAGGAAGGAAGGGAGGAAGGAAGGAAGGAAGGAAAAAGAAAGAACACACTGCTGCCCCTGGCTCAGGGTAGAAAAGAAACTGACTTTTGGTGTCCCCTGCACTGAGCTTGCTCTTTCCCTTATCTCATTTAAGTATTCTCCACCCACCTTCTTATCTCCTTTTTACAGCTGAGTAAGCAAGTTCAGCCTGAGTGGGTGGACCTAGGATTGCATCAGAACTGTGACTGTTAACTCCAAAGCCCACAGTCCCTCCATTGCATCTACAGGTGAAGTGGCATTTGTGGAGCTTGTTAGTTTACAAAAGTCCTTCCACAGACTTCCTGGCCTCCCAGGAGTTCCTCCTCTTTCTTCAAGACTCACATGAAATGCCTCCTTCTCCAAGCCGTTCTCTCTGTCTTCATGGTGATTCCTCTTTCTGTGACACCACTCACACCACTGATTTTCATGGGTCGTTTATGTGACAGTCTCCCTGACTGAACCTAGCTCCTCTTCCCACTTTGAATTCATCAGGAGAAGAGCTGGCGGTGCCTTTGCTAGCTAAGCATGGGAAGGAGCCACATGGTGAGTTCAGCATGAGGCAGGGTGGAGGTGGGACAGACCTGGTACAGTTGGCTGCAGCTGGTCACCAAGAGCCTTGCTCGCCATGCAAGTGGTTGGACTCCAGCCTATGTCAGTCGGGAGCTGACTGCGAGGCTCGAGTATGATCAGACCTGGTAAGTCATGGTAGTGTGCGGACTGATGACAATGTCCAGATAGCAAGGTGCCTAGCAGAGGCAGCTGGGATGGAAGAAAAGGATGTGTCTGGATCTCAGAGAAACATCAGGTTTTGAAACAATTTTTGGCCACTGTGGTGTCTGTAGCTATTCAGAACTGATTTCTCCCTCAAAAACTTTACAAGTCAGGTGCAGTGCCTCACGCCTGTAATCCCAGCACTTTGGGAGGCTGAGGCGAGCGGATCACCTGAGGTTGGGAGTTCGAGCCCAGCCTGACCAACATTGAGAAATCCCGTCTCCACTAAAAACATAAAAATTAGCCGGGCTTGGTGGCGCATGCCTGTAATCTCAGCTACTCAGCAGGCTGAGGCAGGAAAATCGTTTGAATCCGGGAGGTGGAGGTTGCAGTGAGCCGAGATCGCACCATTGCATTCCAGCCTGGGCAACAAGAGTGAAACCCTGTCTCAAATTAAAACAAAACAAAACAAACAAACAAACAAAACTTTACAAGTCAGACTTTCTGGCACTGACGACCTCCCCAGGAGAAAATGCCTCTTGAAAAGGAGCTCCCTCATCCTTCTGCAGAAAAAGAGATAAGGAAACACAAGAAGTCCCTAGCATAGAATCCCAATTCCTCCCTCACAGATGTGAAACACCAGGATGCTGGAAAGCCACTGTGGCCTTTGGCCATGCAGCAATTGTAGTTTTGTGTGTTGGCTGCTCCACTGTTGTCTGTCAGCCCACAGGAGAGAAAGTGAGGCTCCTGGAAGGATGCTTCATCAGATGGAAGCAGCACTGGAAGTGCCCCAAGTCGAGGTGCATTGGACACAAAACTAAGTGAACAAATTTTGGAATAAAAAAAAAGAACTTGATAAGTCATGCCTGGGTGTGGTGGCACATGCCTGTAGTCCCAGCTACTTGGGAAGCAGAGGCAGGAGGATGGCTTGAGCCCAGGAGTTTGAGGCTGCAGTGAGCCATGATAGCGCCTATAGATAACCATTACATTCCAGCCTGGGCAATATGGTGAGACCCCCATCTCTCTCTCTCTCTTTTTTTTTTTTTTTTTTTTTGAGACAGTCTTGCTTTGTCACCCAGGCTGGAGTTCACTGGTGCAGTCTGGGCTCACTGCAACCACCTGGGTTCAATCGCCTCCTGGGTTTGAGCAATTCTCCTGCCTCAGCCTCCGGAGTAGCTGGGGCTACAGGTTCGCACCACCAAACCAGCTAATTTTTGTATTTTTAGTAGAGACAGGGTTTCACCATGTTGGCTAGGCTGGTCTCAAATTCCTGGCCTCAAGCAATCCGCCCACTTTGTCCTTCCTCCCAAAGTGTTGGGATTATAGGCGTGAGCCACCAGGCCTGGCTGAGACCCCCATCTCTCTCTCTTTTTTTTTTTTTTTTTTTGAGACGGAGTCTCGCTCTGCCGCCCAGGCTGCTGTACAGTGGTGCGATCTCGCCTCACTGCAAGCTCCGCCTCCCGAGTTCACGCCATTCTCCTGCCTCAGCCTCCTGAGTAGATGGGACTACAGGCGCCCGCCACCATGCCCGGCTAATTTTTTTTTATTTTTAGTAGAGACGGATTCACTGTGTTAGCCAGGATGGTCTCGATCTGACCTCGTGATCTGCCCGCCTTGGCCTCCTGAAGTGCTGGGATTACAGGCGTGGGCCACTGAGCCCAGCAAAGACCCCCATCTCTTAATTTAAAAAAAAAAAAAAAAGAAGGAGGTAGACATTGTCAAAGCTATTTAGTGTGGTGAGTTATAGTCACTCCACTCCATAGGCTTTGATCTAATGATGTGACAACGGAGGCAACTTTTTCACACTACTTGTATTTTTTATAAAATTATTCAGCATAACGAAATATTGTTCAATGTAAAAGTACCTGATCTAGCCAAGTTTCCTGTGAAAACAACAGCACATACAGGCATATCGCTGCAGGGTAGGGCCAGACAGTCCCTTCACTTCTAGCTGGGTGTCGCATTAGGGATGCTCCCTCCCTGTGGCTGCCGAGGTGCTCCCTTCCTGTGGAGTGGATCCAGAACAAGAGCTCCCTCATCACGGGGAGGGCCAGAACCCTCAGCCAGAGACTCTCCACCTTCAAGGGTTAGGACAGCGGAGAGACTGCATGCTACTCCTGCTGTGGTGGGCGCAAATGCCACCATGCTCTGCAAGCTCAGGGCTCTTGCACTCTGGAGTGGTGAATGGCTTTCCAAGATTGATTTCCTTGGGGCTGTTGCCTTGCATAAGCTGCTCTGATGGGCTGCCTGCAAATTAGTAATCCCTAGTATGCCGGTCCCAGGTATGACAAGTGCACCCCCTGCTCTGATGTAGATTTTATGAATATGTAAGTAGGCAGTCCTAGTATATCGATAGTTATAAAAGATGTGTTGACCCTCACTGGGTCACATAGGGCAGCCCCCATGTGTTGGAATTGATAATGTGCCCAGAACTGAGACCTAGGGTCATAATTCATGTAACAACCTACTCTACATGCATAAATGAACAGGAAGAAAATCATAATTTCTCATAATCCCACGAGCTAACAGTTTTTTGAGTTTACACACGTCTATGTATTCATGCATTTGTTGTGATTTTGTTTGTTTGTTTTTTTTTTGTTTTTTTGAGACAGTTTTGCTCTTGTTGCCCAGGCTGGAGTGCAATGGCATGGTCTCCGCTCACCACAACCTCTGGCTCCCAGCTTCTAGCGATTCTCCTGCCTCAGCCACCCGAGTAGCTGGGATTACAGGCACGTGCCCCCACACCCAGCTAATTTTGTATTTTTAGTAGAGACGAGGTTTCTCTATGTTGGTCAGGCTGGTCTCAAACTCCTGACCTCAGGTGATTCGCCCATCTCAGCCTCCCAAAGTGCTGGTATTACAGGCATGAGCCACCACGCCCAGTCTGTTTTAACTTTTTCAAAATATATATCTGCACACATAAAACATCACAACAGGCCGGGCGTGGTGGCTCACTCCTGTGATCCCAGCACTTTGGGAGGCTGAGGCAGGCGGATCACCAGAGGTCAGGAGTTCAAGACTAGCCTGGGCAACATTGTGAAACCCCTTCCCTACTAAAAATGCAAAAATTACTTGGGTGTGGTGGTGGGCACCTGTAATCCCAGCTACTTGGGAGGCTGAGGCAGAAGAATCACTTAAACCTGGGAGGTGGAGATTGCATTCAGCTGAGATAGCGCCACTGCACTCCAGCCTGGGCCACAGAGCGAGACTCCATCTCAGAAAAAAAAAAAAGAAAAAAGAAAAAGTTAAAACAAAAAATACAGCAATAAAATTGAGATAATACTATGCACACTGTCGCATACCTTGTTTTTCACATAAACACAGATTGGTGGACATATTTCTCAGTTTGTCCAGAAATGATTAGGTGGTCTCGAGTAGGTTACTTTCCCCATGCTTCAGTGTTGTCATCTACAAAAATAAAAATATATCTTTTTTTTTTTGAGTCAGCATCTCACTCTGTCTCCCAGGCTTGAGTGCAGTGGCGTGATCTCAGTTCACTGCGACCTCCACCTTCCTGGTTCAAGCAATTCCCCTGCTTCAGCCTCCTAGCTGGGATTACAGGCACACTCCATCACGCCCAGCTAATTTTTTGTATTTTTTTTAGCAGAGACGTGGTTTCACCACATTGGCCAGACTGGTCTCAAACTCCTGACCTCAGGCAATCCGCCAGCCTCAGACTCCCAAAGTGCTGGGATTACAGGTGTGAACCACCACACCCGGCCAAAAATACAAGTATCTTAATCACAAGGAGTATTGCCAGGATTAAATAAAATAATGTCTATAAAGCGCTTAATACAGGTCTAGTAAATTAAGTATTTTTAAACATTTTTCTCCAAAATTTTAAATGGCTGTATAGCATTTCATTGTTCTGATATACTGGCATATGTATAAATAAACATACATTTACGTACTATAAATGTGTTTAAATATTGTTATATATTACTTATATATGATATATCTGACATATGTATTGATATATTTATATACTGACATACGTATTAATCAAGATTTCATATAACATATAAAACATTATATGTTTTATATACACACACACAAATCAATTCCTTACCTTTAAACATTTAGGTTATTTGTCTTTTTTTTTTTTTTTTTTGAGACGGAGTCTCGCTCTGTCGCCCAGGCTGGAGTGCTGTGGCTGGATCTCAGCTCACTGCAAGCTCTGCCTCCTGGGTTCACGCCATTCTCCTGCCTCAGCCTCCCGAGTAGCTGGGACTACAGGCGCCCGCCACCTCGCCCGGCTAGTTTTTTGTATTTTTTAGTAGAGACGGGGTTTCACCGTGTTAGCCAGGATGGTCTCGATCTCCTGACCTCGTGATCCGCCCGTCTCGGCCTCCCAAAGTGCTGGGATTACAGGCTTGAGCCACCGCGCCCGGCCTGTCCTTTTTCAATATTATTAAAAAATCCAGGCCAGGCACAGTGGCTCATACCTGTAATCTCAACACTTTGGGAGGCCAAGATAGGTGGATCACTTAAGGCCAGGAGTTTGAGGCCAGCCTGGACAACATAGGGAGACACCCCTTTCCACAAAAAATAAAATTAAAAAAAATAGCTGGGTGTAGTGGTTTGTGCCTGTAGTCCCAGCTTCTCAAGAGGCCTAGGTGGGAAGATAGCTTGACCCCAGAAGCTCAAGGCTGCATTGAATGTGATTGCATCACTGTATCCCAGCCTGGGCAACACAACCAGAACACATCTCTAAATAAATAAATAAATAAATATCTTAAATATTTGTCCAGTTATATATTATACTTCATTTTATTATTTTTTTTAGAGACAGGGTCTCAGTTGTGTAATCCAGACTGGAATATAATGGTGCAATCATAGCTCATTGCAGCCTCCACCTCCTGGGCTCAAAGGATCTTCCCACCTTGGCCTCCCAAAGTGCTAAGATTACAGGTGTGAGCCACTGTGCCCAGCTTCATATTGTATTTTAAATACCAAAGTGTTGGCCACGTGTGGTGGCTCACGCCTGTAATGTAATCCCAGCGCTTTGGGAGGCCAAGGTGGGTGGATCACCTGAGCTCAGAAGTTTGAGACCAGCCTGGCCAACATGGTAAAACCCCATCTCTACTAAAAATACAAAAATTAGCTGGGCATTGTGGCATGTGCCTGTAATCCCAGCTACTCAGGAGGCTAAGGCAGGAGAATCATCTGAACCTGGGAGGCAGAGGTTGCAGTGGGCCGAGATTGCACCACTGTACTTCAGCCTGGGCGACAGAGCGAGACATCGTCTCAAAAAACAAAACAAAACAAAAAACTAAAGTGTTAACCCAAATTGGAATCAGGAAAAACATCACTTATTATATTTACCCATTTCTAAATGTTTTCTAAAGGGAGTCATACAGCATGTGTGATTGTGAGACTCATTCATGTTGTTGCAGGCAGTTGTGCTTAGTTTGTTTTCATTGCTGTATAGTATTCCATGACCCTACTAGTTTCACCATCTCTTTTAGTTGCTTATAAAATTAAAAAAAATTGACATGTAGTTTTGCTGCAGTGCCCAGGACAGATTCAAAGTCCTGGGCTCAAGTGATCCTCATGTCTCAGCCTTCCAAGTAGCTGGGACTACAGGTGCATGCCACCAGGCCCAGCAGTTGCTTCTGCATTTAACTATGTGTTGCTAATATCCAGATTCTACCAAAAGTCCTAGACTTACATTGATGAGCTAAGGCCTACAAGAATAACTATTATTTCCTTTGGGTAATTTCTTTTGTGGAAATCCTAATAACATAACAAACACTAAAATTCTTGACTAAGTCAACATAAAAACTCTTAATTTTGGCGAGTGAAAGATTTTTTTCAGCTGAATGCAGTCTATAATCCCAGCAGTTTGGGAAGCCAAGGCAGGAGGATTTCTTGAATCCAGGAGTTCAGACTAGCCTGGGCAACATAGCAAGACTGCCCCCTATCAAAAAGAAAAAAAAAAAATTACCCAGGCGTCGTGGTGCACACCTGTGTCCCAGCTACTCAGGTAGGTGAAGCAGGAAGATCTGGTCTTCCCGGGAGTTTGAGGCAGCAATGAGCTATGATCATGCCATTTGTACTCCAGCCTGGGTGACTCATAGAGACTGTCTCAAAAAAAAAAAAAGATTTTGTTTCCATTTTTCTCTCAAGAAACTTTAAAGACTGCCCCATGTGCCCCAATAAGAATAAAATCGTCAACTGAACATTTCAGGAAGGCTTTCTCTTCTGAAGAAGGTTACCTCTACCCTGCTGTTCTTTGCTACTCAATTTTAGTCACAAAACCCTGGAATGGGCCAGGCACGGTGGCTCATGCCTGTAATCCCAGCACTTTGGGAGCCGAGGCGGGAGGATTGTCTGAGGTCAGGAGTTCAAGACCATCCTGGCTAACACGGTGAAACCCCGTCTCTACTAAAAATGCAAAAAAATTAACCAGGCATGGCGGTGTGCACCTGTAATCCCAGCTACTCAGGAGGCAGAGGCAGGGGAATTATTTGAACCAGGGAGATGGGGGTTGCAGTGAGCCGAGATCGTGCCACTGCACTCCGGCCTGGGGAACAGAGCCTGGGGCACAGAGCGAGAATCCGTTTCAAAAAAAAACAAAAAAACAAAAAAACTCTGGAATGAAAAACACCCTTGCAATCCCAGTCCAGTCTCTCATTTTGCAGAAGAGAAAGCAGACTCAGGGAGGCAGGGGCTCTTCCAGGGCTACCCATGAACTGGAGGCAGAGACACTAAGTACCCAGCTGCCTTCCTAACTAGTGCAACTAGAGTCCTAAGGCCTGGCCATGGCCAGCCCTGCCTCCACCTGCTTGGCTTCCTCTCCTGGTCCTTATGATGACTGAGCAGAAAGCCCTGGGCGAGCCCAGGTGACTCAGAGCTGAGGGTTGGGAGGGTCAGGGTGGGGTAGTGGGTGGTGCAGGAGTGCCTGGTTATTCACAAGAGGGAGAAAGGCTCTCAGACTGGGAACCTGGGAAGACTTCATGGAGCAGCGCCAGTCAGCTTTGGACTCAGGCCAAGAGCAGCCTAGAAGCTGCACAGGAAGGATCTGAGGAGGCAACTGGTGGGAAGACAGGGCTGCAGAGGCTGAGCAGAGCCGGCATGGGGCCTCCCTGCCAGTCATGGGGCTGTGGAGTTTTCATTCTGCAAAGCTACAGAGCCACTGAAGAGCTGGTTGGTTTGTTTTCTTTCTTATTTTGGTGGCCAAATGTATGTAACAAAATTTGCCATTTTAATCATTTTTAGGTAGCAATTGAGTGACATTAATTACATTATTGTGCAACTATCACTGATAACTATTTCCAAAATTTTTCCATCACCACAAACAGAAACTCCATACCCATTAAGCAATGACTCCCACTCTCTATCCCTATGAATCTGTCCCCTTTTATTTTTTTAAGAAAGGGTTGCCGGGCGCGGTGGCTCACGCCTGTAATCCCAGCACTTTGGGAGGCCGAGACGGGCGGATCACGAGGTCAGGAGATCGAGA
>NW_012116377.1:4197766-4199813 GCF_000951035.1 Colobus angolensis palliatus
CTGAGGTAGGAGAATCACTTGAACCTGGGAGGTGGACGTTGCAGTGAGCCAAGATTGCACCACTGCACTCCAGCCTGGGTGACAGAGTGAGACTCTATCTCAAAAAAAAAAAAAAAATATATATATATGTATATATATACACAGAGAGAGTACGATATTAAAGTATAAGAATAAAGCATGAAATATTTTATGTATTGCTAGTTTCATATAGACTACAAATGTCCTTGAATCAATTAATGCATTCCTTTTATAAAGATTTATATAATGCTATAAAATCCATGATTTATATGTACATGGCTTGTCCTGGACTGGGATGGTCTGAGATATTTTGTACTTGGACTCTGCCAACTCATTTGTGTTTATTTCTCAGAAAGACAGTTCCAGAACACAGTCTGATTATCTGAAAGCCTGCTGGATAAAGTAAAATATTTAAAAGCAAACAATGTTTATAGTTGCCCTGATTCAGCACAATTTAGATTCTGTTTTAGCAAACAAAACTTAACAATGTTCTGCTACTTCTCAGCCACCGTCAATAGGGAGAGCTTCAAGCCCCTTGTCCAGATGACCATCCTTGCAAAGGCAGCCTCTGGAGACAGTGGCTGGCAGCCAGCGTGGACAGGCCTCTCAGGCTGCATCGTGCCTTTAGGTCGCTCTGGCACATTTGTTTGCAAAATCAAGGCTGACTTGTTTTGTTTTAATCTGAAGCGAAATGAAGGGATAAGAATTCAACTAGAGACTTAAAAAGGAAATAAATTCTGAGCATGAGCTACAACATGGGTGAACCTTGAGGACATCATGCTAAGTGAATAAGCCAGTCACAAAAGGAAAATACTGTATGGTTCTATTTACATGAGGGCCCTAGAGTAGTCAAATTCATAAAGACAGAAGGTAGAATGATGGTTGCTGGGGGCTGGGGGAGGGAAAATGGGGAGTCAGTGTTTCATGGGGACAGAGTTTCAGTTGAGGAAGACAAAAAAGTTCTGAGATGGATGGTGGTGATGGTTGCCCAACAATGTGAATGTACTTAGTGCCACTGAACTCTTCACTTAAAGTGGTAAATTTTATGTTATATATATTTTACCACAAGAAAACATTCAGATAGAGAATCCACTCCAAAGCTGCAGAAGGCCTTGGCTTGTAAAACAGAAATCTGCTAGCCAAGCATGGTGGTATATACTTGTAGTTCTAGCCACTTGGGAAGCTGAGATGGGAGAATTGCTTAGACCCAAGAGTTCAAGGTTGCAGTGAGCTAGGATTGTGCCCCTGCACTCCAGCCTAGGCAAAAGAGGGAGACCCTGTCTCTAAAACAACAACAAAAACAACCAGAAATCTGTTTAGTCTTCCTTTACTGAACACTGACCCTTTAAAAAAAATCAACTTAAAATGTAGTGAGGTGGGCAGGGCGCAGTGGTTTACGTCTGTAATCCTAGCACTTTGGGAGGCTGAGGCTGGGGGATCACTTGAGGTCATGAGTTTAAGACAAGCCTGGCCAACACAGTGAAACCCCTTCTCTACAAAAACACAAAAATTAGCTGGGCCTGGTGATACATGCCTGTAGTCCCAGCTACTCGTGAGGCTGAGGCAGGAGAATTGCTTGAACCCAGGAGGCCGAGATTGCAGTGAGCTAAGATCATGCCACTGCACTCCAGCCTGGGCAACAAAGTTAGACTTCATCTAAAAAAAAAAAAAAAGTAGTGAGGTGGAGACTTAAAAAAAAATCCTTCTAGATTAAAGTTCTAAGTCAGACTCAGTGTCAGATGCAGTGGGTGCAGGGGGTCAGTATCCAGGGCCATCAGTCTGCCACGTACACAGGGTAGCCAGGCTGATGATGGGCTCAGCCTACCTTTGTACACTTGTCCCTTTCAATTTAACAAATGGCTGTAAGCACCTACCCTAGGCAAGCACTGGGGAGACAGAAAAATATTTGTGACCCAGTCCTGTCCTAGGAGCAGCCATCCTGGTGGGGAAACCCCCATGTGTTTCTTTTTTTTTTTTTTTTTGAGTCGGAGTCTCGCTCTGTCGCCCAGGCTGGATCTCAGCTCACTGT
>NW_012116377.1:4199958-4204963 GCF_000951035.1 Colobus angolensis palliatus
GTCTTGGCCTCCCAAAGTGCTGGGATTACAGGCTTGAGCCACCGCGCCCGGCCTCCCCCATGTGTTTCTGTGGAACCTTTCAGCCTATTACAAAGGATACCTGAGGA
Source organism: Colobus angolensis palliatus (assembly GCF_000951035.1). Classification (NCBI taxonomy): domain Eukaryota; kingdom Metazoa; phylum Chordata; class Mammalia; order Primates; family Cercopithecidae; genus Colobus; species Colobus angolensis. The sequence goes on from NW_012116377.1 coordinate 4,200,066, forward strand.
AGTGTGGGGGGGCTGTGCCAGGGCATCTCCTCCTGAGGGTGTGTGGGCCACTGCCTGCAAAGACCATGACCCAAGGATGCGTGGTTCACCTGCGAGTTGGCAGGAAGGGCAAGCACAAGAGTGGTCCAGGCAGAGTATGTGCAGGGCATGAAGGCAGGAAACTCCCGAAAACTCTGCACAGACCATGTGGCTGCAGGGAGAGGCAAACCTAGACCACAGAGGCCTGCGTGGCTTTAGCGTGTCCTGGCATCATAGGATACTCTGCTTGTACGGTAGGCTCTTGTCATTCGTGGGCTGAAGCAGTCTTAGCTTGGCTTGTTCTCTGGTGACGCTGAAGGCCCAGGAGAGTGTCACTTGGTCATTCTACTAAGGCACAGAGCTGGGCTTTTCTTGGCTGAGAGCAGGAGAACTTTGTTGTTGTTATTGTTTGCTTACCTCACTACATGGCATTCTCCCGTGGGTAGTGTTTGTGTATCTATGTTTTGGCAAAGCTCTCTCTAAACACAGCCCTGGTAAAGTAAACTCCATAGGCTGGGCACAGTGGCTCACACCTATCATCCCAGCGTTTTGGAAGGCCAAGGTGGGTGGATTGCTTGAAGCCAGGAGTTCGAGACCAGCCTGGGCAACATAGAGAGACACTATCTTTACAAAAAATACAGAAATTAGTCGAGCATAGTGGCTCACACCGGTGGTCCCAGCTACTGGGGAGGCTGAAGTGGGAGGATCACTTGAGCTTGGGAGGCGGAGGTTGCAGTGAGCCAAGATCATGCCACTGCACTCCAGTCTGGGCAACAGAGAGACCCTGTCTCAAAAAACAATAACGACAACAACTCCATAAGCCAGGGTCTTCATCCTGTGTGTTATCTGCAGTACCTGGAGCATGCCTGTCACATAGCAGGCTCTTAATAAATGTTTGCTGAGTGTACCTTTTTTTTTTTTTTGCAACCCTATTAACTGAAGAATGAACTATTGAATAATTTGCCAGAGTTCTACTGTATTTGGTTCTGTATTCTTCTCTACTGGAGTGTAGCCTGTGGGCAGGGACAGTGTCTCTTTAGTAGGAGCCAGGAATTAAATGAATCCTGTTAAATTACCATGTTACTTATAAGCAAATGCAGGTTCAGGGGTGATGCAGAAACAAATAATTTTTGCTAATGTGATTTGGGCTATATGTTTTTTACACTAATTTTCATACCAAAATTCAGGTAATATCTACTTTTTAATTCTAAATTTATTCAGTTATTTAGTTTATTTAATTACATAGTTTTTTTAAAGTTTCAACTAGTTAAAATTTCCTAGCTTTATTTTCTGATTTTGATTAGAATTTGTATATTGATTATTCATACCTATTCAAACTGTGTATAAAACTCTATAAAACCAATTTTCACATGAAGAAATATGATGTCTATTTTAATGCCTCTTTTGTTTTTTGTATAATATAGGTACAGGGGGAATGGAACTAATAATTATTCAGCAGCCACTAAATACCAGGCTCAAGCTGGGCACTTTTACATATGCAATCTCATTTCATTTAAGCCTCACAAAGTCATGTGAAGATGATCTATGTTTTGGAGACAAGAAAACTGAGCTCACAGAGGTTGAAGGACTTGCTCCAAGATAAAGTTTTGAGTCAAACCCTATTCTGACTGTTTTCAAAATGTATGCTTTTTTGGTATTTCTAGAGCACTCGGTAATGGTTGTTGGACTGTAAGCAACAGAAATTGTATATTTAAGGTATGAGGACACTCTGGGCACAGTGGCTTCCGCCTGTAGTCCCAACTACTCAGGAGGCTGAGGCAGGAAGATTACCTGAGTCCAGGAGTTTGAGGCTGTAGTGAGCCATGATTGAACCACTGCATTCCGGCCTGGGCAACAGAGCGAGATTCCATCTCTAAATAAATAAACAAAAATTTAAATACAAAGCAACTATTATCAATCTGTTAAAGGTTACAACAGATATAATGAATGAAAAGATTAGTTATTGCTGGAGAGAAATGGAAACTTAAAAGTAGCCACGCTGGGCATAGTGGCTCACACCTCTAATCCCAGCACTTTGGGAGGCCAACACAGGAGGATCACTTGAGGCCAGGAGTTCACAACCAGCCTGGCCAACATGGTGAAACCCCATCTCTACTAATAATACAAAAATTAGCCAGGGGTGATGGCACGCACCTGTAATCCCAGCTACTTGGGAGGCTGAGGTAGGAGAATCACTTGAACCTGGGAGGTGGACGTTGCAGTGAGCCAAGATTGCACCACTGCACTCCAGCCTGGGTGACAGAGTGAGACTCCATCTCAAAAGAAAAAAGAAAAAAAAAAAAAAGAAATACCTAAGACTGGGTATTTTATGAAGAAAAGAGGTTTAATTTCTCACAGTTCTGCAGGCTGTACAAGCATGGGACCAGCATCTGCTCAGCTTCTGAGGAGGCCTCAGGGAGCTTTCACTCATGATGGAAGGTGAAGCAGGAGCAGGCACCTCATTACATGGTGAAAGTAGGAGCAAGAGAGTTTGGGGGGAAGGTGCCACACGCTTAAACAACCATTCTCATGATAACTCACTCACCATTGCAAGGACAGCACCAAGCCATGAGAGATCTGCCCCATGACCCAAACCCCTCCCAACAGGCCCCACCTCCAATATTAGGGATTACATTTGAACAAGAGATTTGAGTGGGGACAAATATCCAAACTATATATTGTATGCCCTTAGGGAATTACAAATTAAAACAAAAATGAGATACTATTACACATCTATTAGAATGGCCAAAATCTAAAACACTGACAATATCAAATGCTGACAAGGATGTTGAGCAATAGGAACTCTCATTCACTGCTCAGGGGAAGGGCAAATGGTACAGACACTTTGGAAGACAATTTGGCAGTTTCTTACAAAAATTAAATATACTTGGCCAGGTGTGGTGGCTCATGCCTATAATCCCAGCACTTTGGGAGGCCGAGGCGGGCGGATCACGAGATGAGGAGATCAAGACCATCCTGGCCAACATAGTGAAACCCCATCTCTACTAAAAATTCAAAAATTAGCCAGGCATGGTGGCACATGCCTGTAATCCCAGCTACTTGGGAGGTAGAGGCAGGAGAATCCTTTGAACCAGGGAGTTGGAGGTTGCAGTGAGCCGAGATGGCGCCACAGCACTCTAGCCTAGCGACAGAGGGAGACTCTCAAAAAAAAAAAAAAAAATTAAAAATTAAATATACTCTTAGCATATGAACAAGTAATTTGCTTTGTGGTTATTTAACCAAATGAACTGAAAATACGTCCACATAAAAATCTGCACACAGATGCTTATACTAGCTTTATTCATGATTGTCAAAACTTAGAAGCCACCAAGATGTCCTTCAGCAGGTGAATGGATAAACTGTAGTACATTCAGACAATGGAATAGCATTCAGCACTAAAAAATGAACTATCAAGCCATGAAAAGACATGGAGGACCCATAAATGCGTATCACTAAGCGAAAGATGCCAATCTGAAAAGGCTATATACTGTGTGATTCCAAATACTGTGCGTAACAGTCTGGAAAAGTTAAAAATACAGAGAAGTTCAGGTTGCCAAGGATTAGGAGAGAGTGATGAATAGGCAGAGCACAGAGATTTTGGGGGCAGTGACAACCACTCTGTATGATACTTCAAAGGTGGATACATATCGTTACACTTTTGTCCAAACATATAATGTATGGCACCAAGAGTGAACCCTAATGTAAATTATGAACTTTGGGGGGTAATGATGTATCAATTAAAGTTCATTGATTGTAACAAATCTATCACTCTAGTGGAGATGTTGATCCTGGGGGAGTTTGTGCATGTGTGGGGGCAGGGGATGAATGGGAACTCTGTACTTTCTGCTCAATTTTGCTATGAACTTAAAACTGCTCAAAACAATGTTCCGTGCTGGGCACTATGGCTCACACCTGTAATCCCAGAACTTTGGGAGGCCCAGGCACTTTGCATCACTTGAGCTCAGGAGTTTGAGACCAGCCTGAGCAACACAGTGAAACCCCATCTCTTATCAAAATTTTTTAAAACCTAGTGTTCTGGAATTAGTGATGACAACTAATTCGATGTCATGGCACTGTGAATGTACTAAAACCTACTGAATTGTACATTTTTAAGGGGTGGCTTTTATGGTATGTCAATTATATCTCAATAAAGCTGTTATTTAAAAAGATACCTATTTCACAAGGTTATTGTGTGGATTAAACAAGATCATGTGGCATTTTATACATGTCTGTTATAATACTTGCTAAATGTTGTCTTGTAAATACTTGTTGCCTTCTACCCATAGACATTAACACCTGCAGAGCCTGGCCTGAGCTGTCTTTTCAACTTAGTTTTATTTTTATATTTTACTTTTTAGAGACAGGGTTTCACTCTGTTGCCCAGGCTGGAGTGCAGTGGCGCGATCGTGGGTCACTGCAGACATGACCTGTGGGGCTCAAGCAATCTTCCTGCCTTGGCCTCCTAAGTAAGCTGGGAGCACAAGCGCCCACCACCACCACCGGCTAAGCTTTGTATCCTCAGTGTTTAGCATAATACCTGACATTTGATGCTTAAGGAAGGAATTGCAGGTGAGAGACAAAGTAGAGAGGACCACAGATGACTACTCCAAGGCTTCTAATCTGGACTAACAGATGAGTGGTAGCTGACAGAGACTTTAAAACGATAAGCTAGCTGGTTCTGTTTTGCTCATTGTATGTTTGGTAAAGTACACTGTAGTTTAAATGAGTTGTATTTGAGCAGTGTGTGGAAATGCCTGGCTTAATCTATCCAAATTTTAAGTAAAGATACAGGTCCCAAACTCAAAAAGGAGGTGAGGGCCGGGCGTGGTGGCTCACACCTGCAATCCCAGCACTTTGGGAAGCCAAGGAGAGTGGATCAC
>NW_012116377.1:4205448-4211736 GCF_000951035.1 Colobus angolensis palliatus
AAAAAAAAAGAGACAGAGAGAAAGGTGAGGGGTAAAGCCTGAAAATTTGTCATCAGTCACCAGCAGTCTGTGGGCAAATCCATCCTACTAATGGATTTCATTTGGCCAGAACAATCTTTTAAATAAGTTGCCAATAGTTGAAAATTAGAAGATTCTCAAAAACATCAAGAATTTTAACTTCTGCCAAAAAGTCAGATATCTGGCAACCCTAATCTCGTATTTCCCAAAGGCAATGACCAGCTGCCCTCAAGTGAGCTTAGTTGGCTCCTTTCATCTTAGATGGGAGTTGAAATGAACATTCCGGAGAGCAAGGAGGGACACCTCAAAGGACAGATGTCAGAATCACCAGCAAGTAGCCAGGCGCGGTGGCTCATGCCTGTAATCCCAGCACTTCGGAAGAGCGAGGAGGGAGGTTCACTAGGTCTGGAGATTGAGACCATCCTGGCTAACACTGCAAAACCCTGTCTCTACTAAAAATACAAAAAATTAGCCAGGCATAGTGGCTCATGCCTGTAGTCCCAGCTACTAGGGAGGCTGAGGCAGGAGACTGACGTGAACCCAGGAGGCAGAGCTTGCAGTGAGCCGAGATCGTGCCACTGCACTCCAGCCTGGGTGACAGTGTGCAACTCCGTCTCAAAAAAAAAAAAAAAAAAAAGAAACACACCAGTAAGTACAGATGAGGAGGTGAAAGCAGGCACGGGGTGGCAGGTCTTGCATTCGCTGGCCTTTCCATCTCCTTTTCTGGGTCACCAATATTTAGCCTGGCTTCTCTTCTTGTTGCTTCACCATCAAGAATCTCAACATAGTCGACTTTGGAGGTCATGGACCCTTGTACTTGAAACTCTTTTCCACTCTATCCCTTTTCTTTTTCCCAGCAGAAGGCTAATAATGGAAACTAGAAATTAAAAGTAGCTCTATACTTCCTATTTATTCTGGCAAAATTCTGGGACTGAGTAGTGTGGGTAATTGAGATAAGAAGTTTTGAGATATTTTGCCAAAGTGATTAAGACCAAAAATGTTGAGAACCATTGCTTTGTCGCATAGGATGAACGTGACTGAAATCATTATTCTTTATAAGGTCCTATGGGTTGTTTTCTGATATAATAATAATAACAAAACATTTGAGTAGCACATTACAGTATAAAAAGTACTTATTATATATACATGATTCCAAACTCACAGCCCTTTTGTGGGTAAGGGATAACTTCCTCATTGTATGGCAGTTCCATTTAGAAACTATTCATATTGACATCAATTCTGGAGATTCCAGATTCCATTTGCTGTATCATTGCAAAGGCCAGCAAAAATACAAGCCAACTGCTGTTACCAGCAAATCAAGGTTGGAAGGTACTTAGAAAACAGGAAAAGCCTGTGGAAAATGCCTTGTCTTAGCGACTCTCAAATGCAGTGTAATAAATGCTGGCTCTGAGGACAACGTATAAATCGGGCAATCTCAGGTGTGATGCCAAGAGGGAAAATGAGGCATTCATTCAATAATAGTTCATTGGCCGGGCATGGTGGTTCACGGCTGTAATCCCAGCACTTTGGGAGGCCAAGGCAGGCGGATCACGAAGTCAGGAGATCGAGACCAGCCTGGATAACACGTTTAAACCCCGTCTCTACTAAAAATACAAAAAAATTATTCGGGCATGGTGGCGGGTGCCTGTAGTCCCAGCTACTCGGGAGGTTGAGACAGGAGAATGGCGTGAATCCGGGAGGCAGAGCTTGCAGTGAGCCGAGATCGCACCACTGTACTCCAGCCTGGGCGACAGTGCGAGACTCCGTCTCAAAAAAAAAAGTTAATTGAAGGCCCATGTGCCAATGTGCCAAGCATGCTGTTAGATACCGGGACCTTGCCTACCCTGGGCCTGTAGAGTCTGCTATTTATTTTATTTTATTTTATTTTATTTTAGGGACAGAGTCTTGCTCTGTCACCCAGGCTAGAGTACTCTAGGTATGCGCCACCACACTCGGCTAATTTTTATTTTTTAATTTTTTTGTAAAGACGGGTCTCACGTTGTTGCCCAGTCTGGTCTCAAACTCCTGGCCTCAAGTGATCTCACCTCAGCCTCCCAAAGTGCTGGGATTACAAGCGTGAGCCACTGCACCCAGCCTGCAATTTAGAAACATATAATGAAATGATGAGATTTGTTTTCAAGACCTTCTATGGTTTTAATTGGCAAGGTTAGCTTTTTTTCCTCTCTACTGTGAATCTTAAGATATAATTTCACCTTTTATGCCCCTATGTAACAACTCAATGTATTATCCTTCACATAGAAATATATTACTTGACGCAGGGGCTCACTCCTGTAATCCCAGCACTTTGGGAGGCCAAGGCGGGCAGATCACTTGAGGTCAGGAGTTCGAGACCAGCCTGGCCAACATGGTGAAACCCCACCTCTACTAAAAATACAAAAATTAGCCAGGCGTGATGGCGGGCACCTGTAGTCCCAGCTACTGGGGAGGCTGAGGCAGGAGAATCACTTGAACCTGGGATGCAGAGGTTGCAGTGAGCTGTGATGGCACCACTGCACTCCAACCTGGGTGACAGAGCAAAACTGTCTCAAAACAACATCAACAAAACAACAACAACAATAAAATTAGCCAGGCATGGTGGTGGGTGCCTGTAATTCCAGCTACTTGGGGGGCTGAGGCAGGAGAATTACTTAAACCCAGGAGGTGGAGGTTGTAGTAAGTCAAGATCGTGCCACTGCACCACTCCAGCCTGGGTGATAAAGTGAGACCCTGTCTCAAAAAAAAAAAAAAAAAAAAAAAGGAAAAGAAAAAAAGAAATATATCAAAGTAGGTATTAGGAGAAAGTGAGTAAGGGTCTGTACTGTAGGTCTCATGTGAGGAAACTCAAGGAGACTGCTCCCTGGCTTTTCTAGGAAATCTACCACAAGAGATTTAATGGGGTCTTCAAGAAAGACCCTTGGAAGAAACCCTGGAAATGCTAAGACTTTGGCCAATGTCCCCTAGCTACTCAATAGGAAGTTATTTATTGGTTTTTGTTCAGCTGGGACCACAACCTAAGAATACTGGAAAGGTAACAGGAAGGAAGGGGAAAGGGAGATGTGAAAAAAGAGACAGAAATTAAAGAAAAATTCCACCCTTTAGTTGTGTCTCAGGTCTCCCTGAGTTCCAGTCAATACCCTGGGGCTTAATCCTGCTGTATTATTCTTCCAGTTTTCCATTAATCAAGGAAGTACAAAGTGCTGTATGCAGCTGTGAACATGTGGGTGTGTACACACACACACACACACACAGATTGTTGTTCAAAACTTGGGATGTTACCTGCATCTATCCTGAATTCTTCCCCACCCCCTTACAAGCAGCCCTATATTCCTGGGAATAGCAGGCCAACAGGAAAAGCTAGCTGAACTGCCAATGTGCAGATATTCACATGTCCCAGGCCCCAGCCCTGCACTCCCTAGGGTTCTTCTGCTCTAACCGGACACAGAAGGAATATGAAACAGAAACTTGTTTCTGTCCTCTTTTCTTCTCCCTGCAATTTAAAAAACATTGTTAATTCTCAAGGATAGCTGGCCAAAGCATTATGATTACTCTACAGAGTTCTTGCTATATTCAAGGGAGAAAACAATCTTGTGTTTTACTTTTAATGCCAATAGTGTATTTCTTGAGAATCTTCTCTTCCAACAGAATTAGCACACAAATCATCCAACAAGTGACCCTCAAGCCTGTAAGATGCCAATATTGCATTAGGTGAGAGACCCTGAAAATGCTGCCCCATCTCCTGCACTTCTCTTCTTCCACCATTAAACATTCCTTTGGATTATTCCAAGTATGGATTCCCACACTTGGCTCCACTTGCATGTCATCAGCTCAGTTTTTGCCAAATCTATTGTTATGTACCATCTTTCTAAATATTTACAACAAAATCATAGTCCCTGATGGATTGTGGCAGGTCAGTCTTGGAGAGAGAAGGAAATGGCCCTGATTGCCCTAGGATGTCCCAAGGAAACTAGCTGTGTATTTGAAGTATCCAAAAGGAAAGAAAAGGGAGGCACAGAAAGGATCGTATTAGCCACCGTTTCAGTTTTGTTCAGAGCTACCTTTGAATTCTGTGTCACCCAAAGCAAACCTCATTTGGGATAAACAACATCAGTAACATTTAGTCCCTTGAGAATATTACCTCAAATGGGGAAGTCAAAATCTCAAAAAGAAAATTACTTTCAATCATTATTTGAATACAATAGAAATTATATTATTGCCTATTCACAAGTCAAAAATATTTCCTTATGTATAATAAATCAGTGTAGACTTGATTTCATGACTTGGATGTATGAGACTGACAGAAACTGATTTTAAAAATCTTTTATCTTGGTAAAACATTTTGGAATTCACAAAACATTTTCATATATTATACCTTATTTAATCCTCACCACAGCCCTTCGAAAATATCCAAAGCCCGTTTTCTTTAACATTGTTTGTGGGACATAGATATAAATTCCATATTCCCAGAAATCCTACTTGCCTTCATGTTTTTGCTATGGTTTGAGGGGAAATTATAAGAAACATTGTATATCAGTTTCTCCACGGCTAATTTGGGGTAATTGCAAAATTCATATAAATAAGCTACTCAAGGTAATCTTGGTCAGTGAGTGTTTTATAAAGTAATTTATTGAAATGAGAGCTGAAGTTTGAATTGTTAGCTCAGCTATGCAGACGGCTTCACTGTGAGCATTGCACCACAGCCAGGCTCTCTCAGTGCAGATCAGGACAGTTCACTGAACTCAGTAGGGCAGTACTGGCCGTGCCAGCTTGTACAATCCACAGCTTTATGGCCAGGACTGTAGAATCATGGCTTCCGCTTCCGTCAGGGGAGAAAGCAGCAGCAGCTGAGCAGACGAGAAAGCTACAAAAGAAAAGCTTGTCTACTATCTGAAATTGCACTGGCTTTGACTTGTCCAAAAGCTATTTCCCCTTTCAAAGTCACTTCGTGAGCATTGACTGTACCAGAATAATCAGCATTCTCTGTGGCTGGCTGAAGGGTGAGTCAGGATTCTAAATTCTGGCTGCAGTGCTGGGGAAAATGGAAGCAAGGAGTACATCATGATGTCAGCAGTTTCTGAGGACTGGTCGAAATGCCAGAAAACACGGCTGGTTTTACAGTGCAATAAATGTATCTGAATGCTCCAAAAAAATGAGGCAAAGGATTTGTGCTCAAGACATCTGCCCTCAAGCAGGTAGATATTTTGATAAGGTGTGCCTAGAACCTAACACACCACCAATTAAAGTGTATCGCCGGCATGCAAGGATGCAAAGAAATGCTGCTACATGTGAGGTACAGCAGGCCCAAAGCTCCACAAGGTGGGCAGCCCCGAATGAAACTCCTTGGTCACTTCATCAATGATCCAAACTTAAGTTTCAGAAATCATTCATGTATTCCTAAACTTTACAGCACGTTGACAAACAACGACCACCAAAATGTTAACACAAACAATCTCATATAACTGACAAAAGATTGCTATGCAGAACATATAAAGAACATTTAGGGTGGGCACGGTGGCTCATGCCTGTAATCCCAACACTTTGGGAGGCTGAGGCAGGTGGATCACCTGAGGTCAAGAGTTCGAGACCAGCCTGACCAACATGGAGAAACCCTGTCTCTACTAAAAATACAAAATTAGTCAGGCATAGTAGTGCATGCCTGTAATCCCAGATACTCAGGAGGTTGAGGCAGGAGAATCGCTTGAACCCGGGAGGCGGAAATTGCAGTGAGCCAAGATTACACAAAACTCCATCTTAAAAAGAAAGAAAAAAGAACTCTTACAAAGTAGTAAGAAAAAGACAAACAACCCAACAGAAAAAATAAGCAAAATAGCTCCTTCTTGAAAGAGGAAACCTGAATGGTCTACAAATATTTGAAGAAATGTAATCTGGGAAATGCTAATTGAAAAAAAATGAGACACCAAATGGAAATTTATATGCGCCCAAAAAACCTATATATAAATCTTAACAGCAGCTTTATTTCTAATAGCCCAGACTTGGAAATAAACATAGGTCCTTCAATGAGTCATGGCTGAACAGACTGTGGTCCATCCATACCATGGAATACCCACAATAAAAGGGATGGGATTTTTTGTTTTTCTTGGGTTTTTTTTGAGATGGAGTCTCGCTCTATCACCCAGGCTGGAGTGCACTGGTGCAATCTTGGCTCACTGCAACCTCTGCATCTCGGGTTCAAGCAATGCTCCTGTCTCAGCCTCCCAAGTAGCTGGGACTATAGGCATGCACCACCACGCCCAGCTAATTTTTTTTTTTTTT
>NW_012116377.1:4212524-4214826 GCF_000951035.1 Colobus angolensis palliatus
TTTTTTAAGATGGAGTCTCTCCTGTCATCCAGGCTGCTGGAGTGCAGTGGTGCAGTCTCGGTTCACTGTAACCTCCGCCTCCTGGGTTCAACCAATTCTCCTGCCACAGCCTCCCTAGTAGCCTAGTAGCTGGGACTACAGGCACGCGCCACTGCGACTGGCTAATTTTTGTATTTTTAGTTGAGAACAGGGTTTCACCACGTTGGCCAGGCTGGTCTCGAACTCCTGATCTCGTGATCCGCCCGCCTTGGCCTCCCAAAGTGCTGGAATTACAGGCGTGAGCCACTGTGCCCGGCCTAATTTTTTGTATTTCTTTTTTTTTTTTTAGTAGAGACGAGGTTTCACCATGTTGGCCAGGCTGGTTTCAAACTCCTGACCTCAAGTGATCTGCCTTGTTGAGTCACCTTGCCCAGCCGGAAAGGATAAAATCTTGCAAGTGAAGAATAGAAATTAAAAAGAAGGGGGAGGCCAGGTGCAGTGGCTCACGCCAGTAATCCCAGTACTTTGGGAGGTCAAGGCAGGCTGATCACTTCAGGCCAGGAGTTCCAGACCAGCCTGGCCAACATGGTAAAATCACGTCTTTACTAAAAATACAAAAACTAGCCAGATGTGGTGATGCATCCCTGTAGTCCCAGCTACTTGGGAGGCTGAGGCACAAGAATCGCTTGAACCCAGCAGATGGAGGTTGCAGGGAGCTGAGATTTCGCACAACAGGAAGATCCTTGTGTTTTAACTGTTCTGTATCTTGAGTGTGGAGGTAGATACATGGACCTACATATGACATCAAATTGTATATAATTAAATGCACTCACCTACACATAAAATGAGTCTGAGTAAAACTAGGGAAACTTGTACAAAATTGGTGGGCTGTGTCAATTTTGATATTCTGGTTGTGACTATACTTTTGCAAAGTATTATTGTCAGTAGGATCTGGGTTAAGGGTATGCAAGTTCTCCATATTATTTCTTTCAACAACATATGAACTCTACAGTTATCTGAATAAAATCTTTTTTTATTTTTTATTTATTTATTTTTAGATGGAGTCTTGCTCAGGGTGGAGTGCAGTGGCACAATTTTGGCTCACTGCAACCTCTGCCTCCCAGGTTCAAGTGATTCTCCTGCCTCAGCCTTCTGAGTGGCTGGGACTACAGGTGCTCACCACCACACCCAGCTAATTTTTTGTATTTTTAGTAGAGACAGGGTTTCACCACGTTGGCCAGGATGGTCTCAATCTCCTGACCTTGTGATCCACCTGCCTTGGCCTCTAAAAGTGGTGGGATTACAGGCGTGAACCACTGCGCCTGGCCTGAATAAAAATTTAAATAAAAAGAGACACCATGTTTCACCCCTGAGATTGGCAAACAAATTTTAAAATCTCACAGTATAAAGTTCTGGCAAGGGTGTAAGAAACATGAAGCCTTCATCTACTGCTACTGAGAGTATAATTAGCTATGGCCACTTCTGAGAGTAATATGACAAGCAACCAGTAAAATTTAAAATATCATCCTTCATTGCTCAACATTCACCTTCTGGGGCATATATACTCTAGAGAAATTATTCTGCATGGGCCTGAAAAAATTTGCACATTTGCATATAAGGGTTTATGATAGCAAAGGAGTGAAGATAACGTAAATATCCTCTAATAGGTGAATGAACAAATAGAACATAGTTTATTTATAATATAAAGCAGAATAAAGTAATGAACTAGATGAGAATGAACGTATATATATATATACACACACGCAGATAGATCTTAGAGACACAATATCAAATTTAAAAAGCAAGTTATGGATCGATATTTATTTATTCAACAAATACTTGGGTGCTAACCATGTGTCAGGAGCTGTTCTAGGAGCTAGTAGTACAGCAGAAAACAGACAAAGCAAGATAAAGTTTCTGCTTCACATATCTTACATTATTGAATGGGAACACAAATAAGCAAATAGACACGATACTATTTACATAAAAATGCTAAGGGTGCATGTATGGTTTGGAACATATATCACATGTACACACATACACACACGTTAATGTATACACCCATTTTTTAACTGCTCCTTGTGGAGCAGGGGTACCCTAAAAGCAGTGTACCTAGGGAAGCCACACTTTTTAAAACATAATATTTAAGGCCGGGCATGGTGGCTGACGCCTGTAATGCCAGCACTTTGGGAGGCCGAGGAGGGTGGATCACCTGAGGTCAGGAGTTCGAGACCAGCCTGACCAACAAGGTGAAACCCCGTCTATACTAAAAATACAAAAATTAGCCAGGCGTGGTGGTGTGCACCTGTAATCCCAGCTACTT
>NW_012116377.1:4219236-4219577 GCF_000951035.1 Colobus angolensis palliatus
ATGAACAAATGGGTAATATAAAACCTGGGCTCTCCTTTTCTTATCATCACTGCAATTAATTGCATTAATCAGGCATTAAGCCCCTTATGAGATGTGGCTGGCACCCTAGTTTAGATCATGTTCAAAACATCTGCTCTTTTTGGAATTTGTAGGAACTCTGTGCAACTCTTTAGGTCTCCTTTTCTCATTTAAAATGAATAGATTAGGCTAAATATCTGAGATTAGACTAAATACTTTTCTGGATGTTAGATTCTAATTCGCCAATTTATATAGTACTTCTTTTTCAATTTAATCTTTACAAATTTGCTATTATTATTATTATTATTTTTGAGACGGTGTCT
>NW_012116377.1:4226867-4227965 GCF_000951035.1 Colobus angolensis palliatus
CAGGCACCCGTCACCACGAGGGTCATTTTTTGTATTATTAGTAGAGACGGGTTTTCACCTTGTTAGCCAGGATGGTCTTGATCTCCTGACCTTGTGATCCGCCCACCTCAGCCTCTCAAAGTACTGAGATTACAGGCATGAGCCATCGCGCCTGGCCTACTTTGAAACTTTTAAAACTTTTAAAACTTTTAAAATTGTATTTGCAAATACAATTTTTCTCTAACCAGTTAGTTTGCAGTACAGAGTTTCAATTCAAGGGCACAGAGAAGGAAGCCAACTAACTTATAAAATGCTCACTAAATGATTTGCCAGTGTTTCATATTTTCTTTATCATCAGTTAGCATTCCCTACACCATCACTTTAGAGAGTCAATGGAACTTTATAGGAGTAGGCCTCAGTAACTACTGGGAGGCTAGTAGCACTGTTCAAGCACATGGGCTGTGTTTGAAGCCTGACCTGTCATTTGTTCACTTTCTGACCTTGAGCAGATTACTTAAACTCTCTCTACCCGTTTCCTCATGCAGATAACACAAGTACTTCTAGGGGGTTTGTGAAAACTAATAAAGAGATTAAAAACATTGCCTGGCATATAGTAAGCACCCAATAAATAAGAAATAATATTTGAATGGTAATTATGCCAGAAACTGTTATAAGAGCTGTATCTATATTAACAATTAGCTATTACTAGTATTACTAATTCCTAGTTCAGGATTTAGCTTAGTAAACTTTCTGCTTCAGAAGCAAATATGAGAGGTGAAAACACCAATTTATTCTCCTCAGTCTTAGTTACATACTTTCCAAGTAAAGTCACAAAGCACCATTTCCTTACTGGCAGGGACAAGACATGGGTTTATATGATATCACCTATCCCCTCAATTTAAGAGCATGTACTAAGCAGTTGGGCATTTAAGCAGAAATTAAGAGTTGCCAGGTATTGCTGCTCAACTGGTACCCATTTTAGGAATGAGGCTGAATCATAGCATTTTAGCTGGTCTTCTCTCAGGACACTTAAGGCTAGTTTTTTGTATTTTTAGTAGAGACGGGGTTTCACCATGTTAGCCAGGATGGTCTCGATCTCCTGACCTCGTGATCCGCCCG
>NW_012116377.1:4228375-4230578 GCF_000951035.1 Colobus angolensis palliatus
AAGTAATTCTCCTGCCTCAGCTTCTTGAGTAGCTGGGATTACAGGTGCCCACCACCACACTCGGCTAATTCTTATGTTATTAGTAGACCTCAGGTGATCCACCTACCTCAACCTCCCAAAGTGCTGGGAAGTTTTTTTTTTTTCTTTTCTCTTTTCTTTTTTGGAGACTGAGTCTCGCTCTGTCGCCCAGGCTGGAGTGCAGTGGCACAATCTCGGCTCACTTCAAGCTCCGCCTCTCGGGTTCAAGTGATTCTCCTGCCTCAACCGCTCGAGTAGCTGGGACTACAGGTGCTCACCACCACGACCGGCTAATTTTTTGTATTTTTAGTAGAGACGGGATTTCACTGTGTTACTCAGGATGGTCTTGATCTGTTGAACTCGTGATCCGCTCGCCTCAGCCTCCCAAAGTGCTGGGATCACCGCTGTGAGCCACCGCACCTGGCCAGTGCTGGGAAGTTTTTTTGTATTTTTAGTAGAGACGGGGTTTCACCGTGTTAGCCAGGATGGTCTCGATCTCCTGACCTCGTGATCCGTCCGCCTTGGCCTCCCAAAGTGCTGGATTACAGGTGTGAGCCACCGAACCTGGCCGACACTTAATACTTTCTTATGGCCCTTGTTATCCTGTAAGTTCTTCAAGGGCAAACTCTGTGTCTTAACTAGTCACCTTTGTAACCCTTGCAATGCTGAGTATGAGACAACACTGGAGGAGAGGAGGGGAATAAAACATCTCCAGGGAAGAGGAATGTAATGGGAGCCTCTTCAAGTCCCACTGGCAGCTTATCTTTTGAGTGAGCTTTTTCCTATTTTCAAACATCTCTAGTAAAATAGGTGTACCAAAGGGCATATCCAGGCAATACAAGCCACTGTAGTTAAATTCCACCATACACCTTTTCTGGAGATAGTCATGGTGCCTAACGATCAGCCTGGCTCTATTAATAATAGTCATTACAGGAAGCTGCATGCCAGGTAGAAAGAGCCATTAGCTGTTACTACTCCACTGCCAAGAAGTAAAGACATTATGTTTCCAATTCTTCTACTTAAGTCTTTTAAAACCTATAGAACATTATGTCCAGTATCTCTATCTCACACTTACTTTCATTTTCTATAGCTGTTAAAATTTTTGTTTTAAATATTAGGAATATTCCATTCATGGGTCTATAATGAACAGCAAACATTTTAGAGAGTACTATGGTTGGAATGGTAAACAAAAATAAGTCAGAAAATATTAATTTTTGGTCCTACAGTAATTTTAACTTGTCCTCCTGGTGTGGTGTGGACACACCCAGGTTGGACTTCATACACAGCCTCTTGCATTATATTGACTCATTGTTAGAGATCAGGAAGTCACTACCTAAGTGTCTGATTGATCCACTACACATTACCTCAAGATACTATGAAGGTTAATCAGATTACAGAGGGGACATCTATAAAGCTGAGTAAGCCTCTTGGTAATAAAACTATATAAATACAAAATACTGTTTTTTATTGGCAGATAATATATCGTGTTTTAGCACAACACATAAGCTGCTAGGCATTTATTCAATCTGATTGGGATTTGGTTAAATTTGGTTAAAAAATTTTTACCTTAGGTTGCTTTAATTAAAAAAATGTTTAAGGCTGGGTGCGGTAGCTCACACCTGTAATCCTAGCACTTTGGCCTAGTACCGCTTGAGGCGAGGAGTTCAAGACCAGCCTGGTCAATATGGTGAAACCCCATCTCTACTAAAAATACAAAAATTAGCCAGGTGTGGTGGAGGGCGCTTGTAATTGCAGCTACTCAGGAGGCTGAGGCAGAATTGGTCGAACATGGGAGGTGGAGGTTGCAGTGAGCTGAGATCACACTCCAGCCTGGGCAACATAGGGAGACTCTGTCTCAAAAAATAGTAATAAATAATTTTAAAAAGTTCAGCCAGGTGCGGTGGCTCATGTCTGTAATCCCAGCAGTTAGGGAGGCTGATCACCACTTTGGGTAGGCGGACCACCTGAGGTCGGGAGTTTGAGACCAGCCTGACCAACATGGAGAAACCCCGCTTCTACTAAAAATACAAAATTAGCTGGGCGTGGGGCGCATGCCTGTCATCCCAGCTACTCAGGAGGCTTAGGTTGGAGGATCACCTAAGGTTGGGAGTTCAAGACCAGCCTGAACAACATGGAGAAACCCCGCTTCTACTAAAAATACAAAATTACCTGGGGTGGTGGCGCA
>NW_012116377.1:4230823-4232371 GCF_000951035.1 Colobus angolensis palliatus
AAAAATACAAAATTAGCTGGGCGTGGTGGCGATTGCCTGTAATCCCAGCTACTCGGGAGGCTGAGGCAGGAGAATCGCTTGAATCCGGGAGGCGGAGGTTGCAGTGAGCCGAGATCGTGCCATCACACTCCTGCCTGGGTGATGGAGCCAGCCTCCGTTCTCAAAAAAAAAAAAAAGTTTAAAATATCATTGGTCCTTAAAGTTATGCATTCATTCTCTGATAATTGCTATGTTGAACACAACCTCCTGCTTTACAATGATTAAGCACTAATGATTTGAACCCAGGTTTAATGCCTGATTCTCAACACATGTGCTCTGCCTTCTCACGAACATGATTTCAAAAATCATAGCACTGGGATTCGGGAGTGGTGGCTCATGGCTGTAATGCCAGCGACAGAGCAAGACCCCACTGTTAAAAAAAAAAAAAAGAAAAAGAAATCATAGTATTGAACTGGGAGGTTTCACTGAGATTAAACTTGGGACTCTTCCCTTTTCTTTTTTGTTTCGAATAAAGCCATTCTAGGATGAGACACAAAATTTTAAAATATTATAGTTTACAGTTACCAATTTAAATTGGGTTTAATCTTGACAAGAATATCTACGGCTATATACACAAATCTCTTTTGGAGAAAATACCACATCTAAACTGAAGTCTATTCCTGAATATGATAGACCAGG
The DNA here is from genome assembly GCF_000951035.1 of Colobus angolensis palliatus. Taxonomy (NCBI): domain Eukaryota; kingdom Metazoa; phylum Chordata; class Mammalia; order Primates; family Cercopithecidae; genus Colobus; species Colobus angolensis. Next base: position 4,231,502 of record NW_012116377.1, read on the forward strand.
TCAAAAGGTTCTCCTGGCCCTCTAGGGGGATGTCACTCACAAACGTGCTAAACGTCACAGTCTGGGCCCCACTTCCTTCCATGCTCATGACCTTCCCAGGAAGGCCCCTCGCCCTTACAAGGCACTTTCATCTTGGGAAGATACATCAGTCCTGGCGGAGAAAGCAGCAAGGCCTTCCGCGGCTCACAAAATCAATACACATCTCAGCCTACATCCCACAGCCGTGACGACCGTGACCTGGCATCCCCTTTTCTGCAAACTTAAATGTTATCTGGAAATCGGGCCTGGCAAGAGCCCGAGAAGGGGGAGAAACTTTCTGCGGCCCCAAGCTAATCGCAGTCACTGCACCGAGACCCGTCCCCTGGCATTCCTTTGCTCCAGCTGACAAGACAGACCACCAAGGTCAGCCAGATTTCCACCCAGTCCAGCTGGGAACGGCCGAAGAAGCATCGGGACCGGGATCCCGGCGGGAAGGGCCGCGCCCGGGGCACGGCGGGAAAAGCCTCGGCGCGCAGACGCACTCGCCCCGCCCCGCGCCGCGCTCTGGATGGGCGGCCCTCCCACGGGCGACACTGATTGGACTACCGAACCCCGCGCGCTGATTGGCCGCGTGGGCGAGGCGGAGAGCCGTGCGCAGCGGCGTATGTGGGGCCGTGTGCAGACCCGCGTGTGGCGCAGGCAAGGACCCTCAAAATAAACAGCCTCTACCTTGCAAGCCGTCTTCTCCAGGCCTGCGTCCGAGTCTCCGCCGCTGCGGGTCCGCTCCGACGCGGAAGGTGAGGGCTGGGGGAGGGGGCTGGCGCTGAGGAAGCCGCAGTGCGGGCCGGGTGTGTGGCGGACGGAGAGGGTAGGGAGCGGCGAGGCGGCGAT
>NW_012116377.1:4232431-4241474 GCF_000951035.1 Colobus angolensis palliatus
CGGGTCTCTCGGCGCCAGGGCCGCGCCCCAGGCCGCAGGCTTAGGTCAGAGGAGGCCCGCCCGTGCGCCCTTGGGGCCGAGGCCCTGACGCTTCGAGCGTCGCGGAATGAGGGGCCGAGGGTGGATTTGGCGGGAACTCACTGGAAGGAGTCCGTGTGGTGGGGAAAGGCTCCGACGAAGGGGGGATGGGGTGGGTATAGTCGTGCCGGCCATGTGCCGGGGTCGTGCGCCTGGCGGGCCATGTGCCAAGGGTTTTGGGGGCCTTAGAAAAGGGTTCTTAGGCCGGACGCGGTGGCTCACGCCTGTAATCCCAGCGCTTTGGGAGGCCGAGGCGGGCGGATCACGAGGTCAGGAGTTCGAGACTAGCTTGGTCAACATGGTGAAACTCTGTCTCTACTAAAATTACAAAAATTAGCCGGGCGTGGTGGCAGTCTCCTGTAATCCTAGCTACTCGGGAGGCTGAGACAGGAAAATCGCGTGAACCCGGGAGGCAGAGGTTGTGGTGAGCCAAGATCGCGCCACTACAGTCTGGGCAACAGAGCGAGACTCCGTCTTTAAAAAAAAAAAAAAAAGGGATTCTTGAAGAAGCCCTTGTGTTTGGGGTGGCGAGACAGTGCTGGAAGACTTGGGAGCCTTTAGTGTTTATACTCAGCGTAGTTGATAGTTGTCCAGTTCTTGAATTTTTATCGTCATTTAAATACTAAGTTGCTTGTGTTACATTACCGTTCGAAAAGAGGCTGATGGGGCTCACTTTCCCTGAGTCAACACGATTTAAGTTGCTGGGATCCTTTAAAAGCGCCATTACCAGAAAAAACACGAATTTGTCAAACCTCCAAAACCACAGCAGCGGGCGGTAGTCTGCATCATTTCTTGGATTAATGAAACAGATGTAATTACAAACGAGACACGAAATTCAACTAGCCCCCCTCCATCTAGATTTTTCCATATCGTGAGAACCTATTTTAGAATGGCATAATGGTCCACATTTGGGTTTAGGTGTTGATTTTATTATGGGTAAGGCTTGTGCTTGTTCCCACATGTTAACCACATGGCCTCAGCCACAGGGCACTTCCAAAAGAAGTAACTGCTTCTGGTCTTGGGGGTCTTGTGAAAAGAGAACATTGCTCAGTAATCGTCTGTGATTTCAGCTAGTGTGTTTCAGGCATTATTCAGAAGGACTCAGAAGAGGTAAGATAAACCAAAACTGAATTTGTTTTTTGTCTTTTTCAAAGTGAAGGAGGTCTAATGAATATCCCCATCTTGCTTTTAAATTAAACTTTTAAAAGTAGACTTTTTCCCACTTTCCTATTGTTTGACCCAATTTTGGAGTGAAAGGTAACCAGTTACTATTTCCATTCGAATTTAAATTAGCAATTTTATGTTATTTGTTTGCTCAAGCAATATAACGAGTGTAGAGCTTTGAGGGTTTCAAAAAGATATGAAATGTAGCCCTTATCTCCTGGGCTTCCCCCTCCCCCCTCCTAAATAGTTTTAAATGCTTCTAATGAGTTACTTTGGTTAAGGATAAACACCTGTAAACTGCCAGGATCCTGGGTACATGCTGTTTTTAGTTTGAGCAGCCTGATTCTTGTCTACAAGAGCTCTTTGTGTATTGGAATATAAAAGGAATAATTTATTACATTCCCAAGGGTAGAATTAAAGACTTAAGTTTTTCAGATTTCATCTCTTGATAAGTTTTCCTTTAAAAATGTAACTTTTTCTGAGGAACCAAAGGTCCACTTCTTTTTCATATTGGTAACAGTAAAGGTAATGTATTTCAAACAGATGATGCAGTCTGTAAAATATTTTGAACCAAATCAGTGGAAGACCAGGGTTTTTCCTTTTTTTTTGAGATGGAGTCTCACACTGTCACCCAGGCTGGAGTGCAGTGGTGCGATCTCGGCTCACTGCAACCTCCGCCTGGCAAATTCAAGCGATTCTCTTGCCTCAGCCTCCCTAGTAGCTGGGATTACAGGCGCCCACCACCACGCCTAGCTAAGTTTTGTATTTTTAGTAGAGACGGGGTTTCACCATGTTGGCCAGGCTTGTCTCGAACTTCTGACCTTGTGATCCGCCTCCCTCGGCCTCCCAAAGTGCTAGGATTACAGGCGTGAGCCACCGTACCCGGCCAGGTTTTTCTTAAACTGGCATTTGAACATCTGGAACATCGCTTCTTGGCCTTTTGGCTAAGATCAAGTGTGAACATCTGGAACAGGCAGGGAGATGTCTTTTTTAAAATATAAATGTGTTTTGTTATATGATTTGTGACAATTCTACTTGTCTTTTTTGAGAGAGTCTTTCTCTGTTGGCCAGGCTGGAGTGCAGTGGCACAATCTCGGCTCACTGCAACCTCCGTCTCCCGGCCTTAAGCAATTCTCCTGCCTCAGCCTCCAGAGTAGCTGGGATTACAGGCATGTGCCACCATGCCCGGCTAATTTTTGTAGTTTTTTTTTGTAGAGATGGGGTTTCACCATGTTGGCCAGGCTGGTCTCCATCTCCTGACCTCAGGTAATCCACCCGCCTTGGCCTCCCAAAGTGCTGGGATTACAAGGCCTGAGCCACTGTGCCTGGTCAACAATTCTACTTGTCTTTTAAAGTTCAATAAAAATATGTGGCATGTATATGGGATAGTACCAAACTGGTGCCTAAAAGCAATGACACCACCATTGGACTGATTGGAATGATTTGTCTATTGGCTGAAGATTTGACCACGGAGAGGTTTTGCTTTTTTTTCCTTGCAGGAAAGAAAAATTAAAAAAAAAAAAAAATAGTTCCTTTTTTCTCTTCCTAGCCTCTTGACAGTAAGTAGAGAGCCAGAATGCCAAGGCATCCTGACCTGCTGCGTGGAGAACGCTCTTTCTCACTTAATAGAACTCTTATTCTGGCAGTGTCAGATGCTGCTGCAGCAAGGGAGAGGTTTTGCTTTTTTTTCCTTGCAGGAAAGAAAAATTAAAAAAAAAAAAAAAAATAGTTCCTTTTTTCTCTTCCTAGCCTCTTGACAGTAAGTAGAGAGCCAGAAGAATGATGCCAAGGCATCCTGACCTGCTGCGTGGAGAACGCTCTTTCTCACTTAATAGAACTCTTATTCTGGCAGTGTCAGATGCTGCTGCAGCAAGGGAATGCTATTGAGTGATTGCAGTAAGCTATGCAGCATTTTCATGTTTAAAACTACTGGGATAATAAAGTGAGAACTTGAAGCCACCAAATTTCAAGTTGTAATTAGAAGGATTTTGTTAATTAGGAATATGAGTGCTACAGTGATCACCTGTAAATACAAATGAGGTGTTAACTAGTGAATCAAGTTGCCAGTGTTTGTGTTTGGTGAGACTCCTAAGTTCTGCCATGAAGTTAAAGAAAATACCTGTCTTAAGATTCAAGAAACCTGTGTGAATGAATTCAAAGTAATTATGACTGTAGATTTTTTTTTAAAGCTATCAGTTCCAGTTTTACTTTGATTTTTATCTAAAGAGAAATACAGAATGAATAGAGCATTACAATTCAAATGTGTGGTTTTTTTTAAGTTACTAGATACATAGTAGTAGTAATACTTCTGTATAATATTTTGAAGAAAGGAGTGAATTGGTATAATTCCCTACTTTAAAAATATTACACAATAGCATTTTTGTCATATATTATCATAGCATTTTTGTGTACTTTACCACTTACTTTTTTTTTTTTTTCTTGAGATGGAGTCAGGCTGGAGTGCAATGGCAGGATCTCAGCTCACTGCAACCTCTGCCTCCTGGGTTCAAGCCATTCTCCTGCCTCAGCCTCCTGAGTAGCTAGGACTATAGGCATGTGCTACCACACCTGGCTAATTTTTGTGTTTTTAGGTTTTTTTGTGTGTTTTGGAGATGGAGTCTTGTTCCGTCACCCACACTGGAGTGCAAATGGCATGATCTCAGCTCACTGCAACCTCCACCTCCTGGGTTCAAGCGATTCTCTTGCCTCAGTTTCCTGAATAGCTGAGATTATAGGCAGGCACCATGATGGCCAGCTAATTTTTGTATTTTTAGTAGAGACAGGATTTCACCATGTTGGCTGGGCTGCCGACCTCAAGTGATCTTCTCGCCTTGGCCTCTCAGAGTGCTGGGGTTACAGGCATGAGCCACTGTGCCTGGCCTCAACTCTTAACCAAAGCCTTTGCAGAGGATTTAGAGCAAGACTCTTGAAATCCTGATTGTAGTACTTTCTAGCTGTGTGGCTTTGGGTAAGTCACTTGGTGTCAGATTTTCTTATTTTTTATCTTTTTGAGACGGAGTCTCGCACTGTCGCCCAGGCAGCCTCCGCCTCCTGGGTTCACACCATTCTCCTGTCTCAGCCTCCTGAGTAGCTGGGACTACAGTTGCCCACCACCATGCCCAGCTAATTTTTTGTATTTTTAGTAGAGATGGGGTTTCACCGTGTTAGCCAGGATAGTCTCGATCTCCTGACCTTGTGATCCGCCCACCTCGACCTCCCAAAGTGCTGGGATTACAGGCATGAGCCATTGCACCCAGCCAATGTCAGATCTTTAGTTTGTCATTAAAATGGAGCAAGAATACATAACTTGTAAGGTTGTAAGATTATAGATATGTTTACTAATGCCTGACTTATAGATACCCAGCTATTAATTAAAACCCTTCAAGAATTCAGGGCAGGCAGAAATGGATGTAATTAACCAAGGTCAGGCAGTAAATGCAGGAACCAGGATAAAAATACAGAATTGCTCCCGGGTAAGTATTCTGTTTTCCATGATTCTGGCTAGAATGTGGGTAATACAGAATGTATATTGCTTCCTTTCATTTCTTTTTTTTTTTTTTTTAGGTGGAGATTTGCTTTTGTTGTGGTGTTATCTCAGCTCACTGCAACCTCTACCTCCCGGGTTCAAGCGATTCTCCTGCTTCAGCCTCCTGAGTATCTGGGACTACAGGCACGCGCCACCACACCCAACCAATTTTGTATTTTTAGCAGAGACGGATTTCTCCGTGTTGGTCAGGCTGGTCTCCAGCTCCCGACCTCAGGTGATCTGCCCCCCTCAGCCTCCCAGCACTTTGGGAGGCCGAGGCAGGTGGATCATGAGGTCAGGAGATCGAGACCATCCTGGCTAGCACGGTGAAACCCTGTCTCTACTAAAAATACAAAAAAAAAAAAGTAGCCAGGCGTGGTGGCGGGCACCTGTAGTCCCAGCTACTGGGGAAGCTGAGGCAGGAGAATGGGGTGAACCTGGGAGGCGGAGCTTGCAGTGAGCCGAGATCACGCCACTGCACTCCAGCGTGGGCAACGGAATGAGACTCTATCTCAAAAAAGAAAAAAAAATCTGAGGTGTTTTAGTACCATGTTGGAGCACCAAACTGACTTAATGGAGCATAATAATGCATGTATACATTCAGAGGGTAAAAGCTCCAATATGGTCTAAATGGAGTTAAGTGAACAACATGAATGAGTCAGGGATAACCCTGAGCTTGCAAAAAGTAAGGATGTATACAAATGTGAATGTGTACAGTGGTGTTAGGAAAACCATGTAAAGTAATAAAGATAGCCAGAATCATACCCTCCTTTGCTAGTGTCATTTTTATCTCCAACTTTCCTGTTGCTACTTTATTTTAAATGTATTTTGTAGGACAGAGTTATGATCATTCTATTTATTAGAACCCTGATTGTTAGTCTTGACCATATACTATTAGATTTTAGTAGTTTACTAGATTTGTTCTTAATATCAATAGTATGGTAAAATTACGTTAAGGAAGACAAATTTAGTAACCATTTGTGGTTTCTTTAATTGCAAGATAAGTTCAAAATTTGAAAAATAGTTACACCTCTTAGTTTAGCATACATGGCTCTCCAGTGAATTGTCAGTCTTGTCAGACCCTTTTTTTTTTTTGAGACGGAATCTCGCTCTGTCGCCCAGGCTGGAGTGCAGTGGTGTGATCTGGGCTCATTGCAAACTTGGCCTCCTGGGTTCAAACAATTCTTGTGCCTCAGCCTCCTGAGTAGCTGGGATTACAGGCACGCGCCATCACGTCCAGCTAATTTTTGTATTTTACTTAGTAGAGACAGGGTTTCTACCATGTTGGCCAGCTGGTCTCAAACTCCTGACCTCAGGTGATCCATCTGCCTCGGCCTCCCAGGATGCTGGGATTACAGGCGTGGGCCACCCGGCCTGGTCCAGACCTTATGTTGACTGTCTTAGTCATTTCTTCCCTTGCTTGGCATGCCCTGTGCTCCTATCACCCTTTAAAGTAGTTTGTATCATAAAAATTTGATACACAAAAATTGAAACTTAGGACAAATATCTTGATGTCTGGTAGTTGAAAATGTGAACTGATTTGGAAATCACCAGTTTTTCTCCTCTTAATCTCTTTTCTATTCCATTCAGGAAATAGACTGTAAGGTGGGAAACAAGTAGAAGCAGTTAGTCTCGCTCTAAACCTGCTATGTAATAGACATTGGACTGAGTTCTGTCTACTGTCTGTAAGCAGTCAAAAGTAGAAAGAATATGTACCCAGAAGACAAAAACTTTGGTTATTAAATTGAATAATAAGCACAAGGTACTGTGTAACAATTCTTACCACACATCAGTTTTATTATTTCCCTTTTACAAGTAAGACAGAGATGGGTAGTCAGATGTCTTTGAGGTAACACAGCAAGTAATTAAACTGGGTTAAGTGATTAACCCAGGTTGAGTATGGTTCCAAAATCTCTTACAGTGTCAGGCAGGCTGCATCAGTGCAGTATACATATATCAGGTTTCATGAAAATTTTTTTCCAGAGAAAACAAACCCAAGGAACCTTTAGTAACTGGTCCCTTATATTAGTGGTTTTTAGCAAAAGGAAGAAAATAGGTGTTTTCCGGCTGCCTGACAAAAGTGAAAAACGTTTTTTATTGAAGTTAGTATATATGTTTTGTAGCATTGCATAAAATAGTACTGAAGTCTAATTGATTATGAATTCTTAGACTAATAGAACCTGGATGACAAATTAGAGGTTCTGGTCTGGCTGCTGGCTTTTTTAGTTGTCTTGGGTGTAAATTTCTCAGCTACACGTGGGGATGGTGTTAGATAATCTGAAAAAAATCTAATTTTCATGGTTTTATGATTCAGCAGTTTTCTTCCTTTGATATTTTCTAGTCTTTGCTTTATTATAGACTGGAATCCCAAAAATAACAATTACAAGTAGAAGATACTTCTGTTACTGGGTTTGTAAAAAAGTTACATTGGAAATGTCCTTTGAGTGGTTGGCCCTGATACCTGTCAGAAGCTGAAAGTTGTGGATCCTAAATTCATTTGGGCAGAATCTTACCTATGGTTTCAGAAAGCTGAGAGTTTCAGAGAGTGACTATAGTCAGTCTTTAGTGAATACAAAATTGAGAATACATCATTACTTTAAATTAATGGTGCAGTAACTCTGGTGACTGATAGCAGTAATTTAGATGCTTTGTTGTTAGTACTTGATTAGATTGGATTGGGTCAGTAGTTTCATTCACCAAATTACTAAAGACCCCTGCCCCCCCACCCCCCAAAAATTAATTAAAATGCCGAGTTACATGATGGCTACTAAAAGGATAACTGTATGGGGTGTTCGATGATTCAGAGGTTAATTACTTGGTCTCTACCTTCCAGGAATATGATACAAGGCAATGTGGTACTGCCATTAGACAGATATTAACAGAGTGTCCTGGGACTTAATAGGAAGGATAGTTCCAGGCTGGGAGATGTAGTCAGATTCTTTTATAGAGTTGGCATTTGAGTTGGCCCACGAAGGTTGGAAAAAGTTGTGACAGGTGGAAAAGGAGCAGGGGAGACCAGGACAGTGAAAATCCAGCGAGGAGCAGTCATAGACAATGAGACAGACTCATGGAGCCATGATTCTCAGCTGTCTTACCTTACCTTAGTTTTCCTAAGGAATATGGAATTCTGTAAAGACCTTTAAACTAAATACATTCATATGAGATGAGTGCTAGGATTGGGACCTGCTGCCTAATATAAGTAGTGTGAGTCTAAAACATTGTGGAAAGCAGTTAGTTTAATAATGTTGTTAAAGAGACAAGTCTATCTCAAGGGACCAGTTACCAGTGAAACTGTAGACCACCTGATTCACTCTGATAGGGTTAGCCAAAGGGAGGAGAGGACAGATTGCATACATAGTACCTAAGGACACTGAAAGACCTCTTTAAAGAGCATGTCATATTGATGATGTTTGAAGGCTATTAATGTTTTTCTTCCCTTTTAAGGCTTAGTGTTTTTTTCTTTATTAGCATTAATTTAGTAAAATTATGTATAACTAAAAGCGGCAAAACAGGCTGGGCGCAGTGGCTCACGCCTGTAATCCCAGCACTTCGGGAGACCAAGGCAGGCAGATCACAAGGTCAGGAGATCGAGACCATCCTGGCCAACATGGTGAAACTTGTCTCTACTAAAATACAAAAAATTAGCCGGGCATAGTGGTGCATGCCTGTAGTCCCAGCTATGTGGAGCCTGAGGCAGGGGAATTGCTTGAACCCTGGAGGTTAAGGTTGCAGTGAGCCAAGATTGTGTCACCATATTCCAGCCTGGTGACAGAGCGAGACTCCGTCACAAAAAAAAAAAGGCAAAACATGTAAAACTTCTGTTCTAGTGTGCAAAGTTCTGCCTTTGCCACTGAGGTGCATATCTTTTTTTACAGAACATTTTTGTTTTTTCAGACGGAGCCTCGCTCTGTCGCCTAGGCTGGAGTGCAGTGGCCCAATCTCAGCTCACTGCAACCTCCGCCTCCCAGGGTCAGGCGATTCTCCTGCCTCAGCCTCTCTCAAGTAGCTCGGACTACAGGTGCGCACCACCACACCCAGCAAATTTTTTTATTTTAGTAGAGTTGGGGTTTCACCATGTTGGCCAGGATGGTCTTGATCTCCTGACCTCATGATCCACCTGCCTCCCAAAGTGCTCGGATTACAAGTGTGAGCCACTGCGTCTGGCCTAATTTTGTATTTTTAGTAGAGATGGAGTTTTACTGTGTTGTTCAGACTGGTCTCAAACTCTTGACCTCACGTGATCCTCTTGCCTTGGCGTCCAAAGTGCTGGGATTA
>NW_012116377.1:4241766-4242215 GCF_000951035.1 Colobus angolensis palliatus
GGAGTGCAGTGATGGGATCTCGGCTCACTGCAACCTCCGCCTCCCGGGTTCATGCCATTTTCCTGCTTCAGCTTCCTGAGTAACTGGGACTACAGGCACCAGCCACCACGCTTGGCTAATTATTATTTTTTTTTTTTTTTGTATTTTTAGTAGAGACGGAGTTTCACCATGTTAGCCAGGATGGTCTCCATCTCCTGACCTCGTGATCCACCTGTCTCGGCCTCCCAAAGTGCTGGGAGTACAGGCGTGAGCCACCGTGCCCAGCCTGGTTTTGTATTTTAAACAAGATGTATCTTGTTTAAATATCAAATTATAAAATATTCAGGACTTGCAGATTGTCTGAATTATACTCTAAAAGTAATCATTTATGTATAAATAATTCCTTAAGAGCAATAGTTAAATGAGCTCAACTGGAGAAGATAGACTATTTTATATGCCTTTTTTTTTTT
>NW_012116377.1:4242717-4252884 GCF_000951035.1 Colobus angolensis palliatus
TTTTTTTTTTTTAATCCTGACTCTTCCCTTTGGTGGAAACCGGCAAATACTTTACATAATTTAGGATGCTTGATACTAGTATAGTTAAGAAATAATGATTACAAAGCAGATACTGTTTGAAATTCTGTAAATATCTGTTTTTAATCTCCTTCACTGGCTGGTTTCTTCTGACTAGAAATACATTTTGTGCATCTGAAAGCACCAGTAACTCATAGCCAAATAATTTTTTTTGGTAATATGTTCATAGGCAAATGGCAAGAGTTAGTAGAAAGTTAAACAGTTACTGAAAGTGGAGAACCTTGCCATTTTTCTGACTGCCTTTTGGGTCTTTGGTGTTGTGGTTGGGTTAGCTAATTCCATTATCCAGTCAGTTTTACTCACTTGGAAATATGTTTTTCTAGATGATGATGCCTGTGCTTAGGTTTGAGAGGATATTTAAACTACGACTCTGTGTGCCATTGTTTGACAATGGAATTAAGGGTAAAAATATTGAGATACTGAAGTGTGAAAATATAGTTACATTGTTTTCATTCCATTCTATTCCATATCATTCTATTTTAAGAATAGCCTCAATTTATTTTTAGATTATTACGTAAGAAGTACAAAATCTATTTGCTTTAGTGGGAGTTTTATTTTTATTTTAAAATGATACCCAATTAAAGGAGTTTATTATGAAATTCCAAGTTGCATTGTTTAAAATGTAAAATTACAGAAACATTTGGAAAGGGGAGAATAAAAGAAAACAAAACACAAATGTTCCCAGTGCTGTATGTGCCATTATTAGCGCTTTGGTGTAACTCATGGTCATTTTTCTAGTGTTTTTATTATACAGTCGTCTCTTGGTATCTGTGGAAAAGTGGTTCCACGAACTCTCTCAGATACCAAAATCCTCCTATGTTCAAGTCCCTGATACGAAATAGTGTAGTACTTGCAATAGAACCTTTGCACATCTTTTTATATACTTTAAAATCATCTCTAGATTACTTATAATACCTAACACAATGTAAATGCTGAATAAGTAGTAGTTAACGTATTGTTTAGGGAATAATGGCAAGAAAAGTCTGCATGTTCGATACAGATGCAACTTGTTTTTCCACTGAATATTTTTATTCCGAGGTTGGTTGAATCCATGGATGCAGAACCCATGGATATAGAGGGCCTACTGTACTTGTACTATCTAGAGATAAAATTTGTGTCTTGCATTTGTTTTAACATACCTGTTCTAAGGAATATCTCAGTCACCAGGCAAGTGCTGCAGTATTACTAGGTACTATCAGGTGCTAAGGTTAAGAGAGTATTTTCCTTCACTGACTCCTCACTCTGAGAATCCGTTTTCTGTGTGCGTGTGTGTGTATGTATGTCTCACTTTGTCCCCTAGGCTGGAGTGCAGTGACATGATCTCTGCTCACTGCCACCTCCACCTCCCAGGTTCAAGTGATTCTTCTGCCTCAGCCTCCCGAGTAGCTGGGATTACAGGCGCATGCCACCATGCCCGGCTATTTTTTGTATTTTTAATAGAGACGGAATTTCTCCATGTTGGCCAGGCTGGTGTCAAACTCCTGACCTCAGATGGTCCACCTGCCTCGGCCTCCCAAAGTGCTAGGATTACAGGTGTGAGCCACCGCGCCTGGCCACTACCAATTATTTGTTCTCATAATGGATTTTCACTGACCCTAACCCTGTAAATTCCATCACTTCCATCAATAACTATTAATGTGTATATTATAATAGGTCTATAATAAGCATGTAGTTGTATGATTATTTTATTTTTTTGAGACGGAGTCTCACTCTGTTGCCCAGGCTGGAATCCAGTGGCACTGTCTCAGCTCACTGCAAGCTCCACCTCCCGGGTTCACTCCATTCTCCTGCCTCAGCCTCCCAAAGTAGCTGGGATTACAGGCGCCCGCCACCTTACCCGGCTACTTTTTGGATTTTTAGTAGAGATGGGGTTTCACCATGTTAGCTAAGATGGTCTCGATCTCATGATCCACCCACCTTGGCCTCCCAAAGTGCTGGGATTACAGGTGTGAGCCTCTGCACCCAGCTATTTTTTTAACCGATGTATGAGCTAGCTTTTTCCCCCATAATGGTTTTCCAAAAATACATTTAACGGAGAATAAAAGTTAAAAGAACTTTCAGTGGTTTAATGTTGTTACTTTTAATATTTCAAAGATCTGACTGCAGCCATGAGCAGCAATGAGTGCTTCAAGTGTGGACGATCTGGCCACTGGGCCCGGGAATGTCCTACTGGTGGAGGCCGTGGTCGTGGAATGAGAAGCCGTGGCAGAGGTGGTTTTACCTCGGATAGAGGTATTTTGTCGACTAGAAAAATTTGAAGTACTTCAGTATTTGTTAGTATCAAGACTGGTCTGACCAGCCGAATTCTCTTTGTTTTTGCTCAAAACAGGTTTCCAGTTTGTTTCCTCATCTCTTCCAGACATCTGTTATCGCTGTGGTGAGTCTGGTCATCTTGCCAAGGATTGTGATCTTCAGGAGGATGGTAAGTATTTAACACTTCCTTTTCATACCCCTCTAGAGTTTGGAAAAGTGAGCATACGCAACTGCATATAGCATTTCCACCTTTGAGGTTTTGTATTGTATAATTTAAAACATAACACTTTGTAAAGGTTTTATAGTCTTGGTCTGTTTCTTTTCCTTATTGTTGAAGCCTGCTATAACTGCGGTAGAGGTGGCCACATTGCCAAGGACTGCAAGGAGCCGAAGAGAGAGCGAGAGCAATGCTGCTACAACTGTGGCAAACCAGGCCATCTGGCTCGTGACTGCGACCATGCAGATGAGCAGAAGTGCTATTCTTGTGGAGAATTCGGACACATTCAAAAAGACTGCACCAAAGTGAAGTGCTATAGGTAAGGTGTCAGAATGTTGTTAGAAGAAAACTCATTGCAGAGATTCTTCAGAGATGAATTAGCTATAAATAGAAGGGCTTTAATAAATTCAGTGAAAGTTAGCTGTGACCAGATAAGACCAATTTTCACCATACATAACTGGCAGTCTGTCTGTATATAATTTTGTATTCTACCCTGATATCCTGTGGCTTATGGTACAAGGACAGTTTTCACAACTGGATTTTTTTAATACATAAAAATAAGAGTGTTACAGTTTGAAACTTCCAGAGACTTCATAGAAAGCTCTATAATTAATACACATAAATCTTTTATCATGTAACCAGAAATCTTTGCCTGTTTGTGACATGTAAAGTGTATAATTTGATAAATATTGTGTACATGTCTGTGAAACCTTAGGGGTTAATTGCATGAAGACAAGGATCAGGCGTTTTGTTTGGCATCGTGACTGTTGCTTTGGTAGACAGTTTTGTTCTGAGGCCCATTGTGAAAAGTATTTTAATTTCTTTTTTAGGTGTGGTGAAACTGGTCATGTAGCCATCAACTGCAGCAAGACAAGTGAAGTCAACTGTTACCGCTGTGGCGAGTCAGGGCACCTTGCACGGGAATGCACAATTGAGGCTACAGCCTAATTATTTTCCTTTGTCGCCCCTCCTTTTTCTGATTGATGGTTGTATTATTTTCTCTGAATCCTCTTCACTGGCCAAAGGTTGGCAGATAGAGGCAACTCCCAGGCCAGTGAGCTTTACTTGCCGTGTAAAAGGAGGAAAGGGGTGGAAAAAACCGACTTTCTGCATTTAACTACAAAAAAAAGTTTATGTTTAGTTTGGTAGAGGTGTTATGTATAATGCTTTGTTAAAGAACCCCCTTTCCGTGCCACTGGTGAATAGGGATTGATGAATGGGGAGAGTTGAGTCAGACCAGTAAGCCCGTCCTGGGTTTGTTGAACATGTTCCCATGTAGGAGGTAAAACCAATTCTGGAAGTGTCTATGAACTTCCATAAATAACTTTAATTTTAGTATAATGATGGCCTTGGATTGTCTGACCTCAGTAGCTGTTAAATAACATCAAGTAACATCTGTATCAGGCCCTACATAGAACATACAGTTGAGTGGGAGTAAACAAAAAGATAAACGTGCGTGTTAATGGCTGTTCGAGAGAAATCGGAATAAAAGCCTAAACAGGAACAACTTCATCACAGTGTTGATGTTGGACACATAGATGGTGATGGCAAAGGTTTAGAACACATTTTTTTCAAAGACTAAATCTAAAACCCAGAGTAAACATCAATGCTCAGAGTTAGCATAATTTGGAGCTATTCAGGAATTGCAGAGAAATGCATTTTCACAGAAATCAAGATGTTATTTTTGTATACTATATCACTTAGACAACTGTGTTTCATTTGCTGTAATCAGTTTTTAAAAGTCAGATGGAAAGAGCAACTGAAGTCCTAGAAAATAGAAATGTAATTTTAAACTATTCAATAAAGCTGGAGGAGGAAGGGGAGTTTGACTAAAGTTCTTTTTTGTTTCAAATTTTCATTAATGTATATAGTGCAAAATACCATATTAAAGAGGGGAATGTGGAGGACTGAAAGCTGACAGTTTGGACTTTTCTTTTTGTACTTATGTCTTCAATAATGAAAATTGCTGTTAAAAGGATGTATAGGATTTAGATACTTTTGCAAAGCTATAGAAAATTCTCTTTGTAATGCATTACAATAATGCCCTTGAGTTCTGTGTTCAGTCTGAACAAGTTTTTTGGTGGTGGTGGTTTTGTTTTATTTTGGAGATGGAGTCTTGCTCTGTTGCCCAGGCGGGAGTGCAGTGATGGGATCTCGGCTCACTGCAACCTCCACCTCCCGGGTTCAAGCAATTCTCTTGCCTCAGCCTCCTGAGTAGCTGGGATTACAGGCACCTGCCACCACGTTCTGCTAATTTTGTGTATTTTTAGTTTAGACGGGGTTTCACCATGTTGGGCTGGTCTCAAACTCCTGACCTCAGGTGATCCACCTGCCTCTCCCTCCCAAAGTGCTAGTATTACAGGCGTGAGCCACCGTGTCTGTCCCATTCTGAACAGTTTTAATACCATTGCTGTTTTAGTGTTTTGTGTTTTTTGAGACACAGTCTCGCTCTGTTGCCAAGGCTAGAGTGCAATGGTGCGATCTCAGTTCACTGCAGCCGCCACCCCCGCCCCTGCCCCCCACTTCAAGTAGTTCTCCTGCCTCAGCCTCCCGAGTAGCTGGAACTACAGTCATCCGCCACCACACCCAGCTAATTTTTGTATTTTTAGTAGAGACGGGGTTTCATGTTGTTGGTCAGGCTGGTCTCCAGCTGTTGACCTCAGGTGAGCCAATGTGCCCCACCTTTTCCTGGGTTTCATAAGGATCTGAAGTGGTGGATTCCTTGTTTTTGCTAGTATGTTATTTAGAGTTGAGATGGACCTTAAAACTCACCTGTTTTAACTCACTTTGTAGATGAGTTTAATTTAATTTACTTAAGGATATACAGTTACAGCCTGGAACCTCAACCATTCTTCACTCCCCATGCCCTCTGTTTCCCCCTCCTTTGACATTAAATGCAGTAGGCGTCATATACTTTTTCCATTTAGTTCATTTTCCCCTTCCATGCTTTGTGATTCTTCACTTGGCGTATGAGTTTTTCATCCTTCATGCAGGGTTCTGTCAGTTCATAGTATAGCGATTCAGTGTTAAAATGGTGGTGTCTCAGCTGTGCTGTGCACATTCCAACCATGTCAAATTATCTAATAGTCCAGAGCAAGCAAGAAAAAGGTAATAACATACTCATTTCTTTATGAATATAAGCTTATAATATTTTTTCATGTGCTATTTTTACTGAGCAAATTGTATGTCTCACATGTTAATAAATATCTTGACAATTTTATTTTCTACCACATGTATGAAACAGCATAAGGAAAAACTTGTTTTCGAAGGCATCACTGTTAAATGAGGTTTGGGGGCTGGTGTGCACATGGAGTTATTTCCCCCCAAATTCTGGGCCTTATGTAGGAAAACCTAAAACATAGTAAATGGGATATGTTGTTATGGCTCTTCAGGTCAACTTAGTGTTAATAATAATTTCTCGTGTTAATCACAGCTTTGTGTGTTGGGAAGCGAAAAAGTGAAGTGGGTTGGTTAAAATTTAGAATTCCCTTTGCTTAATGCACTCATTCCTTGTGCTGAATTTGTTGCCTTTTGAGACCTTTTGAAACACATAATTAAGGACCTATTCACAGGAGACCACAAAGTGTTCCTTTATAAGGTGAAAATTTATTTGCATTGACCTTGATGACTAGAAAGCAAATGCAACGCATGAAATTGTGTATTTTACAGAGAAACCCAGCTAATTAAAAGGAGTCATGCTGGGCATGGTGGCTTACACCTGTTATTCCAGCACTTTGGGAAGCCAAGACAGGTGGATCATGAGGTCAGGAGTTCGAGACCAGCCTGGCTAACGTGGGGAAACCGTGTCTCTTCTGAAAATACAAAAATTAGCCGGGTGTGGTGTCATGTGCCTTGATTCTCAGCTACTCAGGTGGCTGAGGCAGGAGAATACCTTGAACAGGGAGGCAGAGGTTGCAGTGAGCCAAGATTGGCACCATTGCACTCCATTCTGGGGAACAGACAGACTCCATTTCAAAAAAAAAAAAAATCAGTGCAATGAACACCTATGTGTTTTCTCCCTCTGGATTTAACAATAGTCTGAAAGTAAGTTATAGACGTGACACTTCACTTTATCATGCATAAGATGTTCTTGTTACCACAATACTGTTATCATACTTAATGTATCTAAACATATATTCAAATAGCATAATAGTGTCTAAAAAGTGTTATGTAGCTACTCTTTCCAAACCAGGATCCAGTCAGTGTTTATGAGTTGCATTAGGTTAATGTGTTTCTTTTTCTTATTTTAAGAAGGAGTCTTGCCCTGTTGGCCAGGCTGGAGCTCAGTGGCATGATCTCTGCCCACTGCAACCTCTACCTCCCTGGTTCAAGCAATTTTTGTGCCTCAGCCTCCTGAGAAGCTGAGATTACAGGTGCCCGCCACCAAGCCCAGCTAATTTTTTAGTAGAGACAGGTTTTACCCTGTTGGCCAGGCTGGTCTCTTAACTCCTGACTCAAGTGGTCTGTCCACTTCAGACCCCAAAGTGCTGGGATTACAGGTGTGAGCCCCTGTGCCCGGCCAGGTTAATTGGTTTCTTTAGTTTGTCTTATTCTCCTAATTTAACTGTTAGGAGGCTACAACAGTTTTTTTGAATGTCCTCTGTTTACAGGTTTCCTTACAGTATCATTTAACTTGTTTCTCTTTATCTCTGTTTCCTGGTCTAGAGGCTAAATTATTAGGTTCAGCTTAAAGTTTTTGCCTTTTTTTTTTTTTTTGGACAGTCTTGCTATGAGCATCCAGGCTGGAGTGCAGTGACTGAACCACAGCTCCCTGTAACCTTCAACTCCTGGACTCAAGGGATCCTCCCACTTCAGCCGCCTAGCTGGGACTACAGGCGTGTGCCACCAAGCCCAGCTAATTTTTTAATTTTTTGTAGAGATGAGGTCTTGCAGCCTGGCACCATGGCTCACGCTTGTAATCCCAGCACTTTGGAGGCAGAGGCGGATAGATCCCCTGAGGTCAGGAGTTCAACACCAGTCTGGCCAACAGGGCGAAACCTCATCTCGACTGAAAATACAAAAATTAGCGGGGCGTGGTGGCAGCCACCTGTAATCCCAGCTACTCAGGAGGCTGAGGCAGAAGAATCACTTGAACCCAGGAGGTGGAGGTTGCAGTGAGCCGAGATTGTGCCACTGCACTCTAGCCTGGGGGATAGCGAGAGACTCTGCCTCCAAAAAAAGAGATGAGGTCTTGCTATGTTGCCTGGGTTGCTCTCAAACTACTGGCCTAAAGTGATCCTGCTGCCTTGACCTCCGAAAGTGCTGGAATTATACTCAAGAGCCACTGTGTCCAGCCTAATGTAATTCTTTAGTAGCATGCATAACTTAGTCTGTGTCTAATTTTCTTCACTTGATGAAAATAATTTTTCTAATTTGTTTCTTCGAATCTGGATCCAAATGCTCTCTGTACACGTGTTTCGTAATGTCTCTTAAGTGTCTAAGTCTCTAGCAGTTTTCCTGTCTTTACTGAAGAAAACTTGAGGTTGATCCTATGACCTGTATTTGGCTGATTATATCGTGACATTGTTTCACATGATTTTAACCCCCGTGGTTTTTGTAAAGTGGTAGATTCAGAAGGTTGATTTTACATATATACAAACATATATATATATATATATATATATATAGGTTTTTGTTTTTTTGGGTTTTTTTTGAGACAGTCTTGCCCTGTTGCCCAGGTTGGAGTGCAGTGGCGCTATTTCAGCTCATTACAACCTCTGATTCCCAAGTGATTCTTCCGCCTCAGCCTCCCAAGTGGCTGGGGTTACAGGTGCCTTGCCACCACGGCAGGCTATTTTTTTATTTTTTTGCATAGGAATCTCGTTCTGTTGCCAAGGCTAGAGTGCTGTGGGAGCACGATCTTGGCTCACTGCAACCTCCACCTCCCGGGTTCAAGCAATATATGTGGCTAACTTTTGTATTTTTAGTAGAGTTGGGGGTTTCCCTATGTTGGCCAGACTGGTCTCGAATCCCGGACTAAAAGTGATCCGCCTGCTTTGGCCTCCCAGAGTGCTAGGATTACAGGTGTGAGCCACTGCACCCGACCTCTTTTTCTTTCTTTTAGACAAGAATATATCATAGGAGATGCAGTGTGCTTCCTGTTGCATCATATCAAGAGGTGCAAAATGTCAGGTTTTAGTTTCGGTGATCATAAGCATGATCAGTGCGTTCAGTGATTTTAGTTTTGTCCGTTCATCATGAACTTCCTCATTAATCTTGTACTAAGTGGTTTTTATGGTTTGAGAGCCGTGGATGATAGATATCCTGGATAACTTCAGTTATGAGGAACTATTAATGGAAGAATTCTAAATCCTTTAAAATGCAAGCCCAGGGGAGAAGACTCCCGGGAATTAATGTGTGCTCTTCCTTTTCTTTTTTCCTTACTGTCTTCCTGTCCGTCTGTTCGTCCATCTTTCCCTCCCTCCCTTTTTTTTTAGAGTCTCACCCGTTTCCCAGGTTGGCATGTAGTGGCACAATCTCTGCCCACGGCAACCTCCGCCTCCCAGGTTCACGCAATCCTCCTGCCTCAGCCCGCCAGTAGCTGGGATTACAGGCCGAGGCAGGTGGATACCCTGAGATCAGGAGTTCGAGACCAGCCTGGCCAACAACGTGAAACCCTGTCTCTACTAAAGATCCAAAAATTAGCCAGGTATGGTGGTGCATACCTGTAGTCCCAGCTGCTCAGGAGGCTGAGGCAGGAGAATTGCTTGAACCTGGGAGGCAGCGGTTGCAGTGAGCTGAGATTGTGCCATTGACTCCAGCGTGGGTGACAGTGAGATTCCTGTCAAGAAAAAGCTGGGCACTTGGCCAGGCACGGTGGCTCATGCCTGTAATCCCAGCACTTTGGGAAGCCGAAGCGGGCGGATCACAAGGTCAGGAAATCAAGACCATCCTGGCTAACACGGTGAAACCCCGTCTCTACTAAAAATACAAAAAATTAGCTGAGCATGGTGGCAGGTGCCTGTAGTCCCAGTTACTTGGGAGGCTGAGGCAAGAGAACTGCGTGAACCTGGGAGGTGGAGCTTGCTGTGATCGTGTCACTGCACTCCAGCCTGGGTGACAGAGCAAGACTCAGTCTCAAAAAAAGGAGAAAAGCTGGGCATGGTGGCTCACGCCTATAATCCCAACACTTTGGGAGGCCAAGGCGGGCGGATCATCTGAGGTCAAGCGTTTGAGACTGGCCTGACCAACACACAGAAACCCCGCCTCTACTAAAAATACAAAAATTAGCCGGGCATGGTGGCATGCGCCTATAATCCCAGCTACCTAAGAGGCTGAGGCAGGAGAATCACTTGAACCTGGGAGGCAGAGGTTGCAGTGCACGCACTCCAGCCTGAACGACAGAGTGAGACTCTGTCTCAAAAAAAAAAACAAAAAAAGAAAACTTGTCTCCTTTAGGTAGTTTCTAATGTATGGTAGATAATTGTAATCTAACACTGTGTTTTAGTCTATCAAACTACATTTGTGCCCATTTATCAGTTTCTCTTCATCTTCCTTTCCTACCTTTCCTAGCCTCAGTCTACTGTATCTTTATGAGATCCTCTTTTTAGTTCCATGAGTGACTTGTGATATTTGTGTTTCTCTGCTTGGCTTATTTCACTTAATGGCCTCTAGTTCCA
>NW_012116377.1:4253199-4254892 GCF_000951035.1 Colobus angolensis palliatus
AGCCACCGTGCCCGGCCTACCACATTTTTCTTTAGCTGTTCATCTACTGATGGGCACTTAGGTTGATGTGTATATCGGCTGTTGTTAACAGTGCTACAGTAAACATGGGGCTACAGACAACTTTTCGACATTGATTTCCTTTCTTTTGGCCATATACCCAGTAGTGGAATTGCTGGGTCATATGGTAGTTTGACTTAGTTTTTTCTACTATTATTTTTATTGAAACTCTTCCTATAGTGCCACCAGGTTCTTCGCGTTTCTCTTGCCACATGAGAGGAGTACCTCAGCATATTTGGCAAAATAGAAATAGGCCTGGTTTAATTCAGGGACATGTTTAAACATATGGCCTCTAACTCAAGGTCCTTTGGGAGCAAGCTGATGGTGTTAGAGATGACTGAAGTTGCTCAGCTAGGAAATAGAGGGGATGGTGGTGTCAGGAACTGGGGAAGAGGCTATGTGTATGTCCCTATAAGAGGCTCCCCTTAACTGTGGATAGTTGGGTGAAGGGAGCAGTCTATTACTTTAAACTTTGTTTAGTACATAATTTTTATTTATTTATTTTTGAGACAGGGTCTCACTCTGTCTTCCAGGCTGGAGTGCAGTAGCCCAGTCTCATCTCACTGCAACCTCTACCTCCCAGGTTCAAGTGATTCCCCTGCCTCAGCCTCCCAAGTAGCTGGGATTACAGGCATGTGCCACCACACCCCGCTAATATTTATATTTTTAGTAGAGATAGGGTTTTGCCATGTTAGCCAGACTGGTCTCAAATGCCAGGCTTCAAGCAATCCACTCCCCTCGGCCTCCCAAAGTACTGGGACTACAATCATGAGCCACTATATCCGACCTAGTGCATTATTTTAAAAACCAGAGCAATAGTTTGAAAATCAGTTTTGTGAGTGGGCATTTAAAATTTTGAGGGATGGCCAGGCACAGTGCTGGGATTACGCCTGTAATCCCAGCACTTTGGGAGGGCCAGGCAGTTGTATCACTTGAGGTCAGGATTTCCAGACCAGCCTGCAAAACATGGTGAAATCCTGTCTCTACTAAAAATATATAAATGAGCCTGACATGGCCAGGCACGGTGGCTCACACCTGTAATCCCAACACTTGGGGAGGCCAAGGCAGGTGGATCACCTGAGGTCGGGAGTTTGAGGCCAGCCTAACCAACATGGAGAAACCCTGTCTCTACGAAAAATACAAAATTAGCCTGGCGTGGTTGTGCATTCCTGTAATCCCAGCTACTTTGGAGGCTAAGGCAGGAGCATCACTTGAACCCAGGAGGCGGAGGTTGTGGTGAGCCAAGATTGTGCCATTGAACTCCAGCTTGGGCAACAAGAGCAAAACTCCATCTCAAAACAAAAACAAAAACAAAACCCCTGACGTGGTGATGCAGTCCCAGCTACTCCCAGAGGCTGAGGTAGGAGAATCTCTTGAACCTGGGAGGTGGAGGTTGCAGTGAGCCGAGGTGGTACCACTGCACTCCTTCCTGGACTAAGAGTGAGACTGTCTCAAAAACAAAACAAAACAAAAATTTTTTGAGGGGCGTCTTGATGCCAAATTTGTTTACAATTTAAAGTGACTAGAAATTTAATTTGGCTTTGAAATTTTGAAATAGAAACATCCTGCAAATACAGAGGTTGTGTATCTTTTTTTTTTTTTTTTTTTTTTTGTTGAGACGGAGTCTCGCTCTATC
>NW_012116377.1:4263071-4263450 GCF_000951035.1 Colobus angolensis palliatus
TGCCTGGCCCGCCTATTTTATATATATATATATATATTTTTCGAGGCAGAGGTTGCCTGCTTGCCCAGGCTGGTCTCAAACTCCTGGGCTCAAGCAGTCCTCCTGCCTCGGCCTCCCAAAGTGCTGGGTAGAATGCTATCTCAGATCATTGTGGCGGTAGTTTCTGGTTGTTTGGCTGCTAGGACCCTAGTTTGGGACACAGAAGCTTGTTGCCCAAAGGTATTTCAAACTTGAGCTGCTAGAAATGGGGCTGAATCCCTTTTCATAACAGTTTTCCTTAGTACATTACTATGTGATGGATGTCTTGATCTCTTTCCAACACATTTTAAACCTACGAGCCCTTTTTCCCAGAAACAAAGTGTTTGTAAAATCTCTGGTC
>NW_012116377.1:4264550-4267520 GCF_000951035.1 Colobus angolensis palliatus
ATTCTCCTGCCTCAGCCTCCCAAGTAGCTGGGGTTACAGGTGGCTGCCACCACACCCGGCTAATTTTTGTATTTTTAGTAGAGACGGGGTTTCACCGTGTTAGCCAAGACTAGTTGTTGTTAACTTAGCAAAATTATGAACTCATTGTCATTTACAAATTATTATTTTATGCTCAAATTGTCACATCCTTGTTTTCTGCTAAGAACAGAATGCTCCAGGATCCATTCAGACTTTTTTTCTTGCTTCAAGGAATCAACAACTGTTAGTTTCCTATTGATGTTATAATTTAGTCACATCTATAAGGTCCTTTTGCATGTACACAGGTTTGGGGGATTAGAATATTTACATCTTTGGGAGGGTACTATTCTGTCTGGCTTCTGGCCCCCAAAGTTTCACATCCATTTCACATATAAAATGCATGTATTCTATTCCAAATTACCCAAAGTATCAGCCCACTGATACTTTTGTAAAATCTTTGATAACTGGGGTGGAGGGTGTGGAGTAATATCTCATGTATATCTCATCAGCTCCACCTGAGGATATCCTCAGACTCAAGCCTTTTCTTACATTTTGTCCTTTTTCTCATAGTCCGAGCTGGCAGTGTTTCTGCTGGTATAAAATTCTCAAGAACCTTGTGAGTCTCCTTTGTGTGTCGTGGGAATTAATTCCATTAGACAAACAGGAAGCTCCTCTACAGACAGATGGAATAATCTCATATCTGTTTCTGGTTTCTGCTGAGATGGCTGTGTCAGTTGCCTAGTCTCTTCAAAGAGCCCGCAGCATGAATGAATATTCTGATCTTTTGATTCTTCTGAGGCACTAGAAAAAGGTTGTACAACTGCACCCTTGGCTTTTCCTCCAGAGCACACATTCTTTGCAGTGAATCCCCTAATTTTAGCATCTTTTGCTATATGGAAGGCTGAGAATTTCCCAAATCAAGTACTGGTTCCTTTTGGCTTAATAGTTCTTCCCTCAACTTCTCTCTTTTCTTTCGCATTTTATATAAGCAGTAGGAAGAAACCAGAAAATCTCCCCAGCTAAATATCCAAGTTCATTGTTTATAAGTTCTGCTCTCCTCATAACTGTAGGACAAAATTCAGCTCAGTTTCTCCTACTATTTGAGGACTCCCTTTCCTCCTGTTTCCAGTAGCATGCTCCTCACTTCCTTCTGAGCCCTCACCAGCAGGAATATATTTTTTTTCCTCGAGATAGAGTCTTGCTCTTTCGCCCAGGCTGGAGTGCAATGGCACAGTCTCGGCTCACTGCCACCCCTGCCTCCTGGGTTCAAGCGATTCTCCTGCCTCAGCCTCCCGAGTAGCTGGGATTACAGGCATCTGTCACCATGCCCGGCTAATTTTTGTATTTTTAATAGAGACGGGGTTTCACCATGTTGGCCAGGCTGGGCTTGAACTCCTGACCTCGTGATCTGCCTGTCTTGGCTTCCCAAAGTGCTGGGATTATAAGTATGAGCCACAGCGCCTGGCCCCCAGCAATATTTTTAATGTCCATATTTCTATTAACAGTTGTTATGATGATTTACATATTCTTTAACACTGTATGTTCTATTACATTTTCCTTTTTTTTAGACAGGGTCTCTCTAGCCCAGACTGGAGTGCAGTGGTGCAATCACAGGTCACTGCAGCCTTGACCACCTGTGCTCAAGTAACTTCCCAGTTCAGCCTCCCGAGGAGTTGGGACCACAGGCAAGACACCATGTATGGCTAACTTTTAAATTTTTTTTGTAGCCGGGTGCAGTGGCTCACACCTGTAATCACAGCACTTTGGGAGGCCGAGGTGGGTGGATCATGAGGTCAGGAGATCCTGGCTAACACGGAGAAACCCTGTCTCTACTAAAAATACAAAAAAATTAGCTGAGTGTGGGGGCAGGCACCTGTAGTCCCAGCTACTCTTGAGGCTTAGGCAGGAGAATGGCGTGAACCCGGGAGGCAGAGTTTGCAGTGAGCTGAGATTGCGCCACTGCACTCCAGCCTGGGGGACTGAGCGAGACTCTGTCTCAAAATAAATAAATAAATAAATAAATAATTTTTTTTTGTAGAGATGGGGTCTTCCTATGTTGCCCGGGCTGGTCTTGAACTCCTGGGCTCAAGCCATCCTCCCACCTCGGCCACCCAAAGTGCTGGGATTACAGGTGTGAGTCATCGCGCACTTCCTCTATTGTGCTTTTCATTTCCTTCAGAGTCCTCACTAGCAGAGTTGCTAACCCATACTTCTACTAATAATTAAGGCATTCTAGGCTTTTTCTGTCATCCTCAGAATTCTCCAGCCTCTGCCCAGTGCCCAATTCCAAAGCCACTTCAACACTGTTAGGTATTTGTTAGAGAAGCATCCCACTTGGAGGTACCAAAATCCATATTTCATATTGTTGCTTTAACAACCTACCACAAACTTTGTGGTTTAGAACAGTACCAGTTCTTTATAGTTCTGGAAGTCAGAAATAGGTCTTATGGGACTAAAAGTGTCAACAGGGCTATTTTCCTTCTGGAGCTCTAGGGAAGAATCTTTTTCCTTGCATTTTCCAGCTTCCAGAGACTTTCTGGATTCTTTGGCTCATGTCCATGTCACTCCAGCATCAACTTCATCACATCTCTGATTCTGAACTTTGGACCCCATCTTGTGTGTTTTTTTTTTTTTTTTTTTTTTGAGACGAAGTTTCGCTCTGTTGCACAGGCTGGAATGCAGTGGCGCGATCTCAGCTCACTGCAAGCTCCGCTTTCCAGGTTCACACCATTCTCCTGCCTCAGTCTCCTGAGTAACTGGGATTACAGGTGCCTGCCACTGCACCCGGCTAATTTTTGTATTTTTTGTAGAGCCAGGGTTTCATCATATTGGTCAGACTGGTCTCAAACTTCTGATCTCAGGTGATCTGCCTGCATCAGCCTCGCAAAGTGCTGGGATTACAGGCATGAACCGCTGCGCCCGGCCTCAAATTTTTTTTTTTTTTTTTTTTTT
>NW_012116377.1:4267980-4280213 GCF_000951035.1 Colobus angolensis palliatus
ATTTTTGTATTTTTAGTAGAGATGAGGTTTCACCATGTTGGACAGGCTGGTCTTGAACTAGTGACCTCAGGTGATCCACCCGCCTCAGCCTCCCGAAGTGCTGGGATTACAGGCATTCACCGCTGTGTCCAGCTGATTTTTGTAGTTTTAGTAGAGATGAGGTTTCACCATGTTGGACAGGTTGGTCTTGAACTAGTGACCTCAGGTGATCCATCCGGCTCAGTCTCCCAAAGTGCTAGGATTACAGGCATGAGCCACAGCACTGGGTCCTATCTCAAGCTTCTTAACTGCACCTGCTAAATCCCTTTTGCCATGTAAGGTAACATACTAATAGGTTTCAGAGATTAGGATGTGGACATTTTGGGGGGCTGTTTTTCTCCCTGCCATACCTGCTTTCCAGTGAATCCATGTTTAGTGGAGGACAACATTTGAGGCACTTACATGGATGCTAGTGGACATATATATGAATGTTAGGCAAAAGTCCTGCCTGAAGCTGGAAAAAATCTTTTTAATATGTTTTTTCACCCAATTTGATGTATGACATTATTCTATCCCACTTAAAACACATGAACTAATAAAACCAGATTTTTTTTTCACCTGTGTGGTTGCTGTTCAGGAATGTAGGCTCAATGTTGTCTCACATCAGCATCTGTATGTGAGATTTTCTAATTTTTGTAACCTGATGTAAATCATAGCAGCTTTGCTGGCCAAATCCAGCCTGCTGGCCAGAAGTTTACAACTGCTGCTTTAGGATTAGTGATGTGATCCAATGACGGATCATAGTTGGGATTGCAATCCTGGATGTCTAAACTGTCTCAAACTGTAAGTAGACATCAACCAGTCAGTCAAGTGGCAGGGGGATAAAGGAAGGGGTGCTACAGGGAAAAGAAGCAGCACGAACAAAGGCAAGATCAGTGGGAGCAGAGAAAAGAAGGCCATTTAGCAGACTGGCAAGATAGGTCTGATTCCTATTTGTTGCAACCCTAAAGAATTTTACATAATCTTCACATAACTAAATATTTAAGTGGGCTGGAGGCAAGGCCTTATTCTCATCCACCCAATGATGTCATCAAACACTAAATCTTGTCTCCTGAGCTCTTAAGTGGCTGACAGTTGATATTACCTTTTGTCTGACATCCAGCAGGATGTATTTTCTCCAGCATTGCAAGCAGGTCTCAAGACTCATTCTGACTAGGTCAGCTTGGGTCTCAAGTCCACCAGTCACTATGCCTAAGGAGATGGGATGGATGTAATAGCTTAATCTAGCGCTTGATCCATACTTAAAGCTGGGGATGCAGTTCCCTTCCCTACAACCAGAGGGCTCCCCAAATGGAACTGAGATAAGTGAGTAGGGGGAGCAGATGCTAGGACAACATAGGTAACACCTCTTGAATCCTGTTAATACGTGATCTCTGCATCCTAGAGTCAGGGACTTAATGGATAAAGGTAGTATGGACATGTTGAGAAGGTCTCATTTGAGTGAGGAATGACCCTGCTTGTTTGAGATCAGATATTTAAGGTAAAAGTTAAGCTGCTTGAACAAAAGACCCCCAGATGCAGACGCCTTAACAAGACATGTTTTTATTTTTCTCATTTTACAGAGCTCAGTGTTCCAGAGCTGGGAGCGGGGGACTCTGGCATCTTCACAATACTTTCATTTCTGAATTCAGGTTGGCTGATCCCATGGACACCTCTCAGTCAGCAGAGAAAGGAAAAGGGCAAGGGATGTGTACTTTTGTCATGGCTTCATCTATGACGCACATCCCTTTGACTCGATTCTCACCGACCATTATAAATCATAAACCAGACAGGTGGGAGGATGGGGTCTGTAGTGGGGCGGTCATATGCTCACTTAAAACTTGTCACATTTCAGGCATGAGATTCTGGTGACTAAGTACTTTTCCTGTCCTGTCTGATCCCGAAGCACATGTCAGCTGCTTCTCTCTTTGGCTTGTGCCTGCTGGCTGCTGCTAGGATGCCCATCACTAGTTAGGTCCCGTGGTGGAGGGAGTCCCTACAGCTGAGGCACCATGCTTGAAAGGGGAAAGTGGCTGTAACTGAATTTGCTGCGGGCCCTCACCTGAATTCCCCACCACAGCTCCCCTCACTGCTGACACCATGCGGGAGTAACCATCAGAACGTCTCCTACCAGGGACCTCTCCTGTCTTCCTGGTCCTTGTCTAAGGATCCTCTGGTCCCAGCAATGTTCTCAGGACACAGTGACAGCACTTCTCCAACCACCCTCCTCCCCTAAGTGGCACTTTTTGCCTGGAACTTAAATTTTTATTTTAAAAGAGGATGACCTCAAGCATCGTCCAGCTCTGAAAGGCCCCGCGATTCCAGCAGACGAGCCAGAAATGGCCTTAAGAAGTGACACGGAAACGTGAAGGAGTTTACGAAGCCCGGCCAGCTCCAGCTCCTGCAGGACGCACACTCCAGCTCACACTACGGGAGCTGTCCGGGCCGTAGATCCCTCGTCGCAGTCAGAGATGACGTCCAGTAATTTTCAAAAGGGGATATTTGCTCTCACAGAAGAACCAAGAAGGAAGCCGGTGGGATTAGAGTAGCAGCGGTAACTCAGCCTTCCACAAAACGGCGCCCAGCGCCGCCTGCTCCCGCACTACCGATAGTGAACGCAAGACATTTCGCACCGCCTGTTTCGAGAGCTAAGACCCGCCGCCCAGGCTGAGTCCGAAAACCTACAGTCTCTCTGCACAAGAACGATCCCACGTCTGCGTGTGATGGCGCCGCGTGCTGGCACTACCGGAAGACCGCCTGCCGGAGCACGCCGAATTTTCTCTCCCAATCTCTGGCTGGATCTCCCTTTCACTTCCGGTCCTCCCTTTCACTTCCGGTCCCTTTCTTTTACGTTTCCGACAAAACAAGAGGCTCTGTGGGCGGTTAGAATCTTCAGTTCCTGCGAGCGTCGGCTTCGTCTGGGCACGTCCCGTACTTCCGTTCACTTCCGGTCCCTTTCTTTTACGTTTCCGACAAACCATCAGGCTCTGTGGGCAGTTAGAATCTTCAGTTCCTGCCAGGCGCGGTGGCTCACGCCTGTAATCCCAGCTCTCAGGGAGGCAGAGGCGGGAGGATAGCTTGAGCCCAGGAGTTCGAGACCTGCCTGGGTAATATAGCGACACCCCGTTCTCCACAAAAAGGAAGAAAAAACAAGCAAACAAAAAAGGAATCTTCAGTTCCTGGGAGCGTCGTTTTGGACTGGGCACGTCCGGTACTCCCTTTCACTTCCGGTCCCTTCTTTTGCGTTTCCGACAAAACATCAGTGTCTGTGGGCAGTTAGAATCTTCAGTTCCTGTGAGCGTCGGCATCTTCTGGGCCTGTGGAGTTTCTTGAACAGGGGCCGCGGGGCTCCAGGACGGCGCCCTTAGCGACACCATGGTGAGTAGGGTGGGCGGGTGAGGGGGCGAGTGGATGGGCGGGCAGGCCGAGGGGGCGCCCGGTCCCCCTGGGGCGCTCATGGCGTAGGGGCTCAGGCGTGCAATGCTGAGGGCTTCAGGTTCTTTGGTGTAACGAGGGGATTCTCTTCCTGCCTCGTTTAGCTGTCGCAAATTGAAAAACTGGAAACTGGGGAGCCGCGTTATCGTCCTGGACAGTGTCTTAATCCCGATGAAGCTCTTTAACCTGAGGGACACAGACACAGAGAAGCGCTAGGGCCCGCTCCGAGTTACGGTGCATAGTGTGGGCCGGCTGTTTGTCCCTAAATACCACAGAGAAGATTAAGAGCAGTTGTGACTATATGTTTCTGGGATTATTTCATTTATGTCCGTTCTCAGTCTGCTCCATAATATACACACATCACGAGGGTAGGGGGTCTTTTCATTATTGCTTCCTTAATGTCTCACACAGAATCATTGTAGATGTTCAATAACTATTGAAGAAATGAATGGCATAGACAGGAAGTGTTCTATGAGGGTGTGCTCTCTGTGGTCTGGCGTCATTTGTTGTTTCTTCATTTCTTCAAGAAGCATTTACGACGTGTAAATATAAGAATGCACGTAGTGCCGGTACAAAAATGTTGATTGGTTACTGTAATATTGGCTACTGTATTATTTTCATTAAGTGAAGCCCCTGTAAGAAACACGGGGCGTCATGGTTAGGTTATATGAGATATATTGGAAGCCATTGTAGATTGAGGAGCACAAGCTCCCAAGAAAAAGAGAGAAACCAGAGGAATAGAAGTAGCCGTTTCGCGGGAGTCTGAGGCAGGAGAATGGCGTGAACCCAGGAGGCGGAGTTTGCAGTGAGCCGAGATCGCGCCACTGCACTCCAGCC
This sequence comes from Colobus angolensis palliatus, assembly GCF_000951035.1. Classification (NCBI taxonomy): domain Eukaryota; kingdom Metazoa; phylum Chordata; class Mammalia; order Primates; family Cercopithecidae; genus Colobus; species Colobus angolensis. The sequence goes on from NW_012116377.1 coordinate 4,272,271, forward strand.
TGGGCGATAGAGCGAGACTCCATCTCAGAAAAAAAAAAAAAAAGAAGAGGTAGCCATTTCTGTGAGAAGGTATGTCCCAAATTACTGCGGTGTGCACCTGTCTACCAAGCATTTGCCAAGTTTGTTTCTGTCAGTTGAAGGGGAGAGTCTCAAAGGAGATTTAAATTGAATTCAATTTTGCCGAGTGTCTATAAACTGCATGCTTGTTGTATTTATCTCATGAAGACATCGTGACACCTCTGTGAGATGAGGTATGCACTCTATTGTAAAGATGGGGAAACTTGAGTTATAGAGAGACTACTTCTCAGAGATGGTAAGTGGAAGAACTGGGAATGTAAGTCCCTGACTTAGTCGGGACTCTTTCTGCCTAGACTACAACCCAGAAAACTCGGTCTCTGTCAGACACTGTGTTCAGGGATAATTGAGCTGACATTTAGTGTGACAGTACTTACATAAAGCTTACTTTATGAAAGGCAGTCTTCAGACTTATTTTCCCCAAATACCACTGGCAGGGAACAGGCAATTGTGATGCTAGGTGTTAAGTGCCATGGTAAGTATAATCCTTGATAGAGGACACCAGCCTAACTGGGAAGAAGGGGTCACAGAATAATGTTCTGGGTGGTCATGACACAAGTAAAATTTGAAGGAAGAATAATGCGAGTTAGCCACATACAAGGTGTTAGGGTCAGTGGAGGAGTAAAGATTTTAAGTAGAGGGAGGAGCAGCCTTGGTCACAGGATTTGGACATATTTGATTTTTGTTTATTGTTGTTCATATAGTAGTTCAAGTGGTTTGCTTGTGACTGTATTCTTGTAAAACTTTTCACTAAAAAGTAAATGGCAAGAAAAAAATATATTTTAAACATGGGCATTTTTCTTCTCTTTTCTCTCTTTCCAGGCCCGAAATGCAGAAAAGGCCATGTAAGTGTCAACTTGGTTTTGGCTGTAAATTTTTTGTAACTTAATAACCACCATGTAACTCTTTTTGTATTTCTCCTTTTTGGTATCTGAGCCTTTTGAGAAGCTCTTTCTTTCTTTACATATGTTAAAAATGGCATTCCTGTTTTTGCCCGTTTGTTTTTTCCATTAATGTGTTTTCTCACAGTTTCTAGAACTTACACTGGATGTACATTTGTTCACCTGTGGTTGGTGCAGGAGTTGTGAGAGTGACAGCTAGAGAACACCAGGATGTTAGCCTTTTAACACCTGGATGTATTGCTCGTCACAGTGGTCTGATAAGTAGAGTTTCCCACAGTCCTTATGTGTAGTGTAAGTAAAATATATTCTTGGGTGTTCAGGAATACAAATTGCCTGTTAATCCCTACTCCTGAGAACAGGAAATCCCTAACTACTCTGTGGTTTCTTAATTGCTATGTATATATATATGAATGACATTAAATATGATCATAAGCAGATCTAACCCATCCAGGAACATGGGTAATGAGAAGTCTGTGTGAACAGGATCTAATGCAGTCTTTTATATCCCTGATAGGACGGCCTTAGCAAGATTTCGCCAGGCTCAGCTGGAAGAGGGAAAAGTGAAGGTTGGTGTAAATCTTCCTCATGAACTGTAAAGTATCAAGAATAAATGCAGACTGGGCACAGTGGCTCATGCCTGTAATCCCAGTACTTTGGGAGGCTGAGGTGGGTGGATCACTTGAGTTTAGGAGTTTGAGACCAGTCTGGACAACATGGCAAAATCCCTTCTATACAAAAAATACAAGATTAGCCTAGCCAGGCATGGTGGTGCCTGCCTGTAGTCCCAGCTACTGGGGAAGCTGAGGCAGGAGGATTGCTTGAATGCAGGAGTCTTACATTGCAGGGAGTCATGATCATGCCACTGCACTCCAGCCTGGGTGACACAGTGAGAACCTGTCAAAAAAGAAAAGCTGGGTGCAGTGGCTCACGCCTGTAATCCCAGCACAGTAGAGGCTGACAGGTGGATCATTTGAGGTCAGGAGTTTGAGACCAGCCTGGCCAACATGGTGAAACCCCGTCTCTACTAAAAATACAAAAATTAGCTGGGCGTGGTGGCAGGCACCTGTAATCCCAGCTCTTGGGAGGCTGAGGCAGGAGAATCACTTGAACCCTGCAGACGGAGGTTGCAGTGAGCCGAGAGCGCGCCGCTGCACTCCAGGTCAACAGATTCAAACTTCAAAATTTCCTATTTCTTATCTGTACCTGCTGATGCTCTTGAGAGTCTGTACACTTGAATACCTCCTCATAGCTGAGGCAGGGTGATGGATCTGCCTGCTTGTTTTTCAGTTTATTCTGTATTGTGATGAGTGGGCCCCCTTCTTTTTTTTTTTTTTTTTGAAATGGACTGTCGCTCTGTCGCCCAGGCTGGAGTGCAGTGGCGTGATCTTGGCTCACTGCAACCTCTATCTCCCTGGTTCAAGCAATTCCCCTGCCTCAGCATCCCAAGTAGCTGGAATTACAGACACATACCACCACGCCCAGCTAATTTTTTTGTATTTTTAGTAGAGATGGGGTTTCACCATGTTGGCCAGACTGGTCTCAAACTCCAGGCCTCAGACAATCTGCCTGCCTCGACCTCCCAAAGTGGGGATAACAGGGATGAGCCACCGTGCCCGGCCTGATGATTGGGTCCTGTATTACTCCAGCTCTAACATTGAGTAATAGGAACTGGAGTAAGTTGTGGAGAACAGCTGTAAGCTGAAACTGGTAAATGATTTCATCTCTTAGAGACTCAGCCAAATTAGAGATAATATATACCATTCTTTGGATTTTTTTTTAATTTTATATGCACATGTATATGTATACACCCATATTTATGTATGTATGTTTTAAACACTGATAGACATTGTTTCTTAAGGTACTATAAATATGCCATGAAATAGCTATAACCTAGTTTAGCTGTCTCTCTATCGCAGGACAGTTAAGTTCTTTTCAGTACTAAATACAATGCAATGAACGTTTTTCCTAAGGAGAGATTGCAGAATGAGGTTTAAGGCTTAATGAGAATCATCTGGAATGAAAACTTCAAAGGTATTTAGGCCATTAGATGATTTAGGCTTAAGGCCTGAATCAGTTGTGAATGTTGTATGAAACTTGTAAATAGTATAATGGAAATGTGTTATTTTTTTCTCCTTAGGAACGAAGACCCTTTCTGGCCTCAGAATGTACTGAGCTGCCCAAAGCTGAGAAGTGGAGACGACAGGTATGTTCTGGTAAATCTGATTTCAGTAGAAGTAACAAGTCTCTCATTTCTTCTTACTATCTAAATGACTGTTAAACCAAAAGTCTAAGTATTTTTAAATACTAATTTTGAATTATAGTTTTTCTGTACTTTCTAACATATTCAAAACTCATTAAAATGTATTACTTTTTTAAATAGATCATTGGAGAGATCTCTAAAAAAGTGGCTCAGATTCAGAATGGTAAGCAAACTTGTTCCTTTAAAGTGCTTGATTCTCAAATCCACAGTTAGACTTGAGGACTTCAGCACTCCTCTCACAATAATCAGTAGAACAAGTAGATAGTAAATGAGTAAGGACATAGAAGAGCCAATCAATACGATCAGTCAGTTTGATGTAGTTGAAAGTTGTAGAATACTCTACCTCACAACACTGTACCTAACAAAAAAGAATACATGGTTTTTTTGTGTTTTTTTTTTTTGAGACAGAGTCTCAGTCTGTTGCCCAGGCTGGAATGCAGTGATACGATCTCGGCTCAGTTCAAGCTCCGCCTCCTGGGTTCGTGCCATTCTCCTGCCTCAGCCTCCCGAATAGCTGGGACTATAGGCGCCTGCCACCATGCCCGGCTCATTTTTTTGTACTTTTAGTAGAGATAGGGGTTCACTGCTTTAGCCAGGATGGTCTCGATCTCCTGACCTTGTGATTCGCCTGCCTTGGCCTCCCAAAGTGCTGGGATTACAGGCATGAGCCACGACGCCTGGCCTAATACATGGTCTTTTTTAAGAGCACATGGAACGTTCACCAAAATAAAACATATTCTGGGCTGCAGAACAAATGTTAACAAATTTAAAATATTTGAGGCCGGGTGCAGTAGCTCAGGCCTATAATCCCAGTACTTTGGGAGGCCAAGGAGGGAGGATCACCTGAGGGCAGGAGTTTGAGACCAGCCTGACCAACATGGAGAAATGCCATCTCTACTGAAAATACAAAATTAGCTGGGCATGGTGGTGCATGCCTGTAATCCCAGCTACTTGGGAGGCTGAGGCAGGAGAGTCACTTGAACCTGGTGGGCGGAGGTTACAGTGAACCGAGATCACACCATTGCACTCTGGCCTTGGCAACAAGAGTGAAACTCCATCTCAAAAAAAAAAAAATGAAATTACACAAAGTATTTTCTCTGATTATAACAATAGATTCATATCTCAAAAATTCCTAAATATTTGGAAATTAAACAACACTTTTAAATAATTCATGTGTCTGAGAGGAAACAGCAAAGAAATTAGAAGATATTTTGAATTTAATTAGAGTGAAAACATAATGTCAAAATTTAGGAGATGAAAAAATTTATGGGATATAGTGCTTCATTAAAAGTGTATAGCACTGGCCTGGTGCAGTGGCTCATGCCTATAATCCCAGCAGTTTGGGAGGCCGAGGTGGGTGGATCACGAGGTCAGGGGATAAGAGACTATCCTGGCCAACATGGTGAAACCCTGTTTCTACTAAAAATACAAAAATTAGCTGGGTGTGGTGGCATGTGCCTGCAATCCCAGCTACTCGGGAGGCTGAAGCAGGAGAATTGCTTGAATCCAGGAAGTGGAGGTTGTAGTGAGCCAAGATTGCGCCAATGCACTCCAGGAATCCATCTCAAAACAAACAAACAAAAAATATATATATAGTACTGAAATAATGGAAAATTATGGAAGTTTTCAAATCAGTGATCTAAGCTTCTACCCTACGAAATTAGAAAAGAAGAGGCCGGGCGCGATGGCTCAAGCCTGTAATCCCAGCACTTTGGGTGGCCGAGACGGGCGGATCACGAGGTCAGGAGATCAAGACCATCCTGGCTAACACGGTGAAACCCCGTCTCCACTAAAAAATACAAAAAAACTAGCCGGGCTAGGTGGTGGGTGCCTGTAGTCCCAGCTACTGGGGAGGCTGAGGCAGGAGAATGGCGGGAACCCGGGAGGCGGAGCTTGCAGTGAGCTGAGATCCGGCCACAGCACTCCAGCCTGGGTAGCAGAGCGAGACTCCGTCTCAAAAAAAAAAAAAGAAAAAAGAAAAGATCAGTAAAATTGATAAACTTCTAAACTTCTAGTCAGACTGACCAAGAAAAAATATACACAAATTAAGAATATTAGGAACCAAATTGGGAATATTACTATAGACTCTGTAGACATTAAAAGGATAATAAGGAAATATTACAGACAATTTTATGCCCATAAATTTGACAACTTAGATGAAATAGGTCAATTCCTTAAATTCCTTATAAGACACAAACTGCCAAAGCTCATTTAAGAGAAGTGGTTCTTTTTGTTTTTTTGAGACAGAGTCTCGCTCTCTGTCACCCAGGCTGGAGTGCAGTGGCGAATTCTCGGCTCAGTGCAACCTCCACCTCCCTGGGTTCAAGCAGTTTCTCCAGCCTCAGCCTCCTGAGTAGCTGGGATTACAGGCATCCTCCATCATACCTGGCTAATTTTTGTAATTTTTTAGTAGAGACAGGGTTTCACCATGTTGGACAGGCTGGTCTTGAATTCCTGACCTCAGGTAATCCACCCTCCTCAGCCTTCCAAAGAGCTAGGATTACAGGTGTGAGCCACTGTGCTTGGCCGAGAAGTAGTTCATTTTTTTGTTGTTGTTTTGTTTTGAGACGGAGTCTCGCTCTGTTGCCCAGGCTGGAGTGCAGTGGCATGATCTTGGCTCATCACAACCTCTTCCTCCTGAGTAGCTGGGATACAGGCGCCTGCCACCACGCCCAGCTAATTTTTTTTGTGTTTTTAGTAGAGATGGGGTTTCATCATGTTAGCCAGGGTGGTCTCGATCTCCTGACCTCATGATCTACCTGCCTCAGCCTCCCAAAGTGCTGGGATTACAGGCGTGAGCCACCACACCTGGCCCTGAAGAAATTTTTGATTGTTACAACTGGAAGAGTGCTACTGGCATATAGTGGGTAGAGGCCAGGGATGTGTTAAGCTTCCTACAAATAATTATCCTAAATAAACCACAGTGTCAATAATTCCACTGTTTAGAGACATAGTTCAAGAAGAAATGGTAAACCTGAGTAGTCCTGTATCTGTTAAAGAAATCGAGGCTGGGCACCGTGGCTCACACCTATAACCGCAGCACTTTGGGAAGCCGAGGTGGGTGGATCACCTGAGGTTAGGAGTTCAAGACCTGGCTGGCCAACATGGTGAAACACCATCTCTATGAAAAATACAAAAAGTAGCCAGGCATGGTGACATGTGCCTGTAATCCCAGCTACTTGGGAGGCTGTGGCAGGAGAATCACTTTAACCCAGGAGACAGAGGTTGCGGTGAGCCAAGATTGGGTCACTGCACTCCAGCCCGGGTGACAGAGTGACAGTCCATCTCAAAAAAAAAAAATAGAAAAAAGATGGAAAGAAATTGAATGCATTTCTAAATAACTTTCTACAAAGAAAATTCCAGGCCCAGATGGGTTCACTGGTCAGTTCTACTAAATATTTAAGGAAGAAATGATACCAACTCTACATAGTTTCCTCAAGAAAATGGAAGAAGAGGGAACACTTTTCAACTCATTTTATGAATTTTAGTATTAGTATCATTAGAATTCATTTTATGAATATTTATTATCAGTATTACCCTCATGCTAAAATCAGAAAAAGATATGGGAAATAACTACTGACCAATATTTCCTATGAATATAGACAAAATCTTTAATGAAATATTAGCATATCAAACCTAGCAATGTATAAAAAGGATAATACATCACAACTAAGTAGGATTTATTCTGGAAAACCATAGTTGATTCAACATTCAAAAATAAGTTAATTCACTATGTCATTCTAAAGAAGAAAAACTGTATGATGATCTAAGTAGATGCAGAAAAAGTATTTGACAAAATTAGACGTTTATTCGTGGTAAGAACTCAGCAAACTGGGAATAAAAGGAAACTTTTTACCTTGATAAAGCACTTTTTTTTTTCTTTTTTTTTTCTGCGATAGTGTTTTGCTCTTGTCACCCATGCCGGAGCGCAGTGGTGTAATCTCAGCTCAATGTAACCTCCGCCTCTCAGGTTCAATTGATTGTCCTGCCTCAGCCTCCCGAGTAGCTGGGAATACAGGCGCCAGCCACCACGCCTAGCTAATTTTTGTATTTTCAGTAGAGACAGGGTTTCACCATGTTGTCAAGGCTGGTCTCGAATTCCCAACCTCAGGTGATCCATCCACCTTGGCCTCCCTAAGTGCTGGGATTATAGGCATGAGCCACCACACCAGGCCCAGTACTAAACTTCTAATAAGAAACCCATAGTCTAAACTATTTAATGGTGAAGAATTGAATGAATAAGGCAAAGACATCCATTCTCACCACTATATTCAGCATGATACTGGAAATCCTAGCCAGTGCAGTAAAGTTAGAAAAGGAAATAAAAGGCATAAAGATTAGAAAGTAATAAATAAAACTGTCTTTATTGTAATGTAGAAAATTTTATATAATTTTCTTTGTTATTTGAGATGGAGTCTCACTCTGTCACCCAGGCTGGAGTGTAGTGGCATAGTCTCAGCTCACTGCAACCTCTGCCCCCTGGGTTCAAACGATTCTCCTGCCTCAGCCTCCTTAGTAGCTGGGCCTACAGGCATGTGCCACAATGCCTGGCTCATTTTTGTATTTTTAGTAGAGACGGCGTTTCACCATGTTGGCCAGCCCGGTCTCGAACTCCCAACCTCAGGTGATCTGCCTGCCTCTGCCTCTCAAAGTACTGGGATTATAGGCATGAGCCACCACGCCCAGCTAATTTTTTTTGTGTTTTT
>NW_012116377.1:4281393-4281721 GCF_000951035.1 Colobus angolensis palliatus
TACTTAGGTATAAATCTAACAAAATACAGTCAGGATCTGTATGCTGAAAACTAGAATGCAATGATTAAGGAAACCAAAGAAGACCTGAATGAATGGAGAAATATACTGTGCTCTTGTATGGGAAGACTTAACACAGTAAAGATGTTGATTCTTTCTCTCTTCAAATATATCACAATCAAAATTCTAACAGGATTTTTTGTTTACATTGATATTCTGTGTCTGAAATTTAATTGGAAAGGCGAACTACAATAGCCAAAACAATTTTGAAAAGGAACAAAATTGGAGCATTCGTTCCGCCTGATTTCAAGATGTAATAGAAAGCTCCAGC
>NW_012116377.1:4282106-4291185 GCF_000951035.1 Colobus angolensis palliatus
AAAAAAAAAAAAAAAAAAGAAAGCTCCAGCTTCCAGGTAATGTGGTATGGTGAAAGGATAGGGCACATAGACCAAGGAAACAGAACTAGAAGTCCAGTAGAAGTCCAGAAATAGAGCCACACATAAATGGTCAGTTTTCCTTTTTTTTTTTTTTTTTTTCAATAGAGACAGAGCCTTTCTCTGTCACCCAGGCTGGAGTACAGTGGTGCAATCATAGCTCACTGCAACATCCACCTCCTGGGCTCAAGTGATCCTTTTGCCTCAACCTCTCATGTAGCTGAGACTGCAGATGCATGCTACTATGCCTGGCTAATTTTTTTCTTTCTTTTTTTTTTTTTGAGATGGAGTCTTGCTCTGTTGCCCAGGCTGGAGTGCAGTGGCACGATCTCTGCCTCCAGGGTTTAAGCGATTCTCCTGCCTCAGCCTCCCGAGTAGCTGGGACTACAAGTGCATGCCACCATGCATGGCTGATTTTTTTGTATATATATGTTTGTTTTTTTTTTTTAGTGGAGACGGGGTTTCACTGTGTTAGCCAGGATGGTCTCCATCTCCTGACCTGATCTGCACACCTTGGCCTCCCAAAGTGTTAGGATTACAGGCGTGAGCTGCTGTGGCTGGCATGCCTGGCTAATTTTTTTTCATTTTGAGATGGAGTTTCGTTCTTGTTGCCCAGGCTGGAGTGCAGTAGCGTCATCTCAGCTCACTGCAACCTCCACCTCCTGGGTTCAAGTGATTCTCCTGCCTCAGCCTCCCAAGTAGCTGGAATTACAGGCTTGCGTCACCATGCCCAGCTAATTGTTTGTATTTTTAGTAGAGATAGGGTTTCTCCATGTTTGTCAGACTGGTCCTGAACTGCCAACCTCAAGTGATCTGCCTGCCTTGGCCTACCAGAGTGCTGGGATTACAGGTGTGAGCCACTGCGCCCAGCCCTGCCTGGCTAATTTTTAAATTTTTGTAAAGATGGGCTCTTGTTGCCCAGCTCTTGTTGTAAAGATGGGCTCTTGTTGCTCTTGTTGAGCAGTCTTCCCATCTGTGTCTCCCAAAGTGTTGGGATTACAGGCATGAGCCACTATATCTGGCTTGGTCAATTGACTTTTGACAAAGTTATGAAAACAATTCAGTGGAGAAAGCGATGACAAATAACTCTTAAAAATTCATCAATAAGAAAATATAATTTATGGCAGGGCGTGGTGGCTCACACCTGTAATCCCAGCACTTTGGGAGACCGAGGCGGGTGGATCACAAGGTCAGGAGATTGAAACCATCCTGGCTAACCCTGGGAAACCCCGTCTCTACTAAAAATACAAAAAAAATTAGCCGGACTTGGTGGCGGGCGCCTGTAGTCCCAGCTACTCGGGAAGCTGAGGTGGGAAGTGGCGTGATCTCAGGAGGCGGAGCTTGCAGTGAGCAGAGATCGTGCCACTGCACTCCAGCCTGGGTGGCAGAGTGAGACTCCATCTCAAAAAAAAAAGAAAAAAGAAAATATAATTTGTTTTAAGAAGTGGGCAAAATTTTGAACAGATACTTTACCAAAGAAAATATGTAGGCTCGGCACAGTGGCTCACGCCTGTAATCCCAACATTTTGGGAGGCCGAGATGGGCGGATCACTTGAGGCCAGGAGTTTTAAGACTAGCCTGGCCAAGATGGCAAACCCCGTCTCTACTAAAAATACAAAAATTAGCTGGGTGTGGTGACTCACGTCTGTAATCCCAACTACTTGGGAGGCTGAGGTATGAGGATAGCTTGAACCTGAGAGGCAGAGGTTGCAGTGAGCTGAGATTGTACCACTGCACTCTAGCCTGGGCAACAGAGCAAGACTGTCTCAAAAAAAAAAAAACAACAGTGAGATACTATACACTTAGTAGAATGACTTAAAGAAATAGTGACAATGCCAAGTGCTGGTGAGTATGTGAAGTAATGAACTCACATGCACTGGTAGTGAGGTGGCAAAATGGAACAGCTACTTTACAATGGGGTTTGGTGGTTTCTTATAAAGTTAAACATACACTTAACCTATGATCCAGCAGTTCCATTCCTAGGTATTTCTCCAAGAGAAATGTAATCCTTTTCTGTTACACAAAAACTCATACATAGTGTTTATAGTAGTCCCCAAACTGGAAGCAACCCAAAGGTCCTTCTGGTGAATGGATAAACAAACTGAGGTGTGTCTATACAATAAAATAATACTCAGTAGTAAAAACAAACATATAGACTAGGCACTGTGGCTCATGCCTATAATCCCCAGCACTTTGGGAGACCAAGGTGGGAGGATCGCTTTGAGCCCAGGAGTTGGGGACCAGCCTGGGCAACATAGTAAGGCCTCATCTTTGTAAGTGATAATAATAATCAAAGTAAATAAATAAAATTAAAACATATGGATGAATCTCAAAAGCATGCTTTTGAGCATAATGCTGAGTGAAAGATACAAAACTCAAAATGCTGTGTAGTTTGTGATCCCATTTATATGATGTTCTGGAAGAGCAAAATAATAGGAACAAAATACGTTATGTTTACTGGTGGCCAAAAGTTGGGTGAGGGGAGGGGGTAACTATAGTGGCACATAAAGGAATGTTTTGGGGTAATGGAACTTTCTGTGTCTTAATTGTGGTGATGATTACATGATTATATGCATTTGTGAAAACTCATATAATTATGTACCAAAAAGTAATGTTTTTATATGTAGATTTTGGAAAGTCAATAAAAAAACATAAAACATGTGATTCTTGTTTTCTCCAAGATGCCTTGGCTTTGCTTTGGGAGAGGCTTCTGGAATCCTCTCCCTTTGCTTTGGTTGAGGCCCTCAGATGATTGGGCAGATGATTGGGCTGCTTTGAGTTCTCTGTGTCTTTAGCACTGGAAAGTCTCACCATGGTGGTGGCAGATCTTTTTCTTTCCTAACAGAACAGAACATGGGAGTGGGAGGTTCTAAATTGTATTTTTTTTTAAAATTTTTATTTATTTATTTATTTTGAGACAGTCTTGCCCTGTCGCCCAGGCTGGAGTGCAGTGGTGTGATCTTGGCTCAATGCAACCTCTGTCTCCCAGGCTCAAGCAATTCTCCTGCCTCAAGCTTCCTGAGTAGCTGGGATTACAAGCGTGCACCACCACTCCCAGCTAATTGTTGTATTTTTAGTAGAAACAAGGACGCCCCATGTTAGCCAAGGCTGGTCTCGAACTCCTGACCTCAAGTGATCTATCCTCCTGTGCCTCCCAGAAGGCTGGGATTACAGGTGTGAGCTACTGCACCCAGTTACAGTGTATTCTTTTTACTTGACTTTTTTTTTTTGAGTCAAGGTCTCACTCTGTCACCCAGGCTGGAGTGCAGTGATGCTATCACAGCTCACTGCAGTCTCCACCTCCTGGGCTCAAGCGATTCTCCCACCTCAGTCTCCCAAGTAGCTGGAACCACAGGCATGTGCCACCACACCCAGTTAATTTTTCGTATTTCTGGTGGAGATGGGATTTCACTATTTGCCCAGGCTGGCTTGAACTCCTGAGCTCAAGCAGTCCACCCACCTCGGCTTCCCAGAGTGCTGGGATTACAGGCTTGAGCCACTGCACCCAGCCTGTTTGACTTTTTTTTTTTTTTTGAAATGGAGGAGTCTTGCTCGTCGCCTAGGCTGGAGTGCAATGGCACGATCTCGGCTCACTGCAAGCGTCACCTCCCAGGTTCACACCATTCTCTTGTCTCAGCCTCCCGAGTAGCTGCGACTACAGGCGCCCGCCACCACGCCCTACTAATTTTTTGTATTTTTAGCAGAGACAGGGTTTCATTGTGTTAGCCAGGATGGTCTCGATCTCCTGACCTTGTGATCCGCCTGCCTCGGCCTCCCAAAGTGCTGGGATTACAGGCGTGAGCCACCGCGCCTGGCCTGTTTGACTTTTTTTAAAAAAATGGACTTTATCCAGGCAAACATTACATTTAATAAAATTCCTCCATTTTTAATGTAGGGTTGGATGAATTACAGCAGATTTTTATACCCGTGAAAGCCACCATGTCCACAAGCAGTATCCATCACTCCTAGAAGTCCTCTCATGCCCATCTTCTAGAGCATCGGTCTTAGCTGTAACCCAGGTGTAAGAGCCTTTCTGGACTTGCTGTTGTCATCCAGCATTACCTCATAAAGGCCTTGCTGTGTCTCCACTGTGTGCAAATCGTCCCTTCCAACAGTTATATGATGTTTCATTTCAACATATTAGGGTTCATTAGTCATTTTCCCACCTTCTCTATGGTGTGATGCCCCAGCTGCACCGCAGTGAAATTTGTTGTGCACATCCCTTTCAATTAATCCCTTAGGCTTAATTCTTAGCCCTATAGTCCTTGCCAGAAATTTTTCCCATATAGCAATACATTGCTTTCCTGAAAAGGCTAAACCATCATAGAATGCTGCCAGCCCTGGGTGCCCATCCCAGCCTCGTTGTGTCTTTGCTGGCCTTGGTTGCTGTTTCCCCCTCTCTCTTAAGAGCTTATTTCAGTAGCTGTATAAATGAAACTGCCAGGTTGTTTCAGGTTAGTTTGTATTTTTTTGGTTGCTAGTGAGGATGAAATTATTTTCAAGGATTTTTTTTTTTTCTTACGCTAGTGGAAACTCTTTATAATTCTTGTCCTTTCATTTATTTGGGTGATTTTTCTTATCAATTTAGATAACTATTTTTATGTAGTATACCTTTGTAGGTGTTGACATTGATTTTAAGGGTATGATATTGAGTGTAAGTGTTGGAGGTGTTGACGATTTTTATGGAATTACATTGTTAACCTTTTTGTTTTCTAGCTGGTTTAGGTGAATTTCGAATTCGTGACCTGAATGATGAAATTAACAAGCTGCTAAGGGAGAAAGGACACTGGGAGGTCCGGATAAAGGAGCTGGGCGGTCCTGATTATGGAGTGAGTACATGGCAGCCCCGGTGGCGGGTCCCATCTAGTTTTCCAACCCCAGCAGTTCCCAGCCTATTCCTGCCATGGTAGTCCGTTGATACAGGAAACCTGTGAACAGGTGGGTAGGATGATGCTGGAAGACTTCACAGCACATGCATCACAGCAGACAGGGCATCTGTATGTACTAGCCAGAAGCCCTTATGTAAGCTGCTTCATCTCTGGGCCTTGTGTTTAAAATGACCGTGAGCCCGGGTGCGGTAGCTCACTCCTATAATCCCAGCACTTTGGGAGGCCAAGGTGGGCAGACCACTTGAGGTGAGGAGTTCAAGACCAGCCTGGCCAATATGGCAAAAGCCCATCTCTTCTAAAAATACAAAAATTAGCTGTGTGTGGTGGTGCGTGCCTGTAATCCCAGCTACTTGGGAGGCTGAGGCTGAGGCAGGAGAATCACTCGAACCTGGAAGACATAGGTTGCAGTGAGCCAAGATCGCCACTGCACTCCAGCCTGGGCGACAGAGTAAGACTCCTTCTCCCCCCTACAAAAAAAAAAGAAAGAAAAGACTATGGTCCTTCACTGGGTGCAGTGGCTCACACCTGTAATCCTAGCACTTTGAGAGGCTGAGTCAGGACAACCACTTGAGCACCGGAGTTTGAGACCAGCCTAGGCAACGCTGTGGGACCCTGAATCTACAAAATATTTAAACATTAGCTAGGCATGGTAGCAGATGCTTATAGTCCCAGAAGGATGAGATGGGAGGGTCGCTTGAGCCTGGGTGGTGGAGGCTGCAGTGAACTGTCATCATGCTACTCACCTCAGCCTGGGTGCCAGAGCAAGATGCTGTCTGAAAAAAAAAAAAAAAAAAGATAAAATGACAATGGTTCCTCACATTATTTGAGCGCGTTAGGAACTAGAGACAGCCATTTGTTGGCTTTGTTATCTGAGAGCCATAGAGACACTCCATTCTGTCCTTTTTTTGGACTTCTGTAAGTGCAATACTCTAGAAACATAGCTTTCAAACTTTTAAGAACATGGCCCATTGTAAAACACACACACACACACAATCACAAGCCAGCACACAACGGTGCTGAGAAACAGTAGCATGGTATACTTTGATATTTTTTATTCTGTTCTATTTTGGTTTTTAAAAAACTGATGTTTGTGACCTGCTTAACTGATTTCATGACGCACTAATGGGTCTTGGTTTTGAAAACCCCTGCCCCAGAGCCTAATTATTTCACACTTCTGTGATGAGACCTACCTCAGATCACTGGAAACAACAGTATCTAATCAATGGACTATAACATGTTATGTAAGAAACACATGCAGTTTTTCTACGTGTTGATCTTTTCACCTTTGAGAAAGTCTTAACACATAACCATAATTCTCACCCTAGTACATACAAATGGAGCATTCAGCCTTCCCACTGCAGAAGAGGAAAGACACTCCCATTTCTGTAGCCCCTTTTGTGTCTGGGCAGCACTAGGAGCCTTCTCTTCTCTTGGATGTCTTACCTAACTTCTTTTTTTCTTTTCATTTATTTTATTTTTGTTGTTTCTTATTTTTATATGCCAATCTTCTCTGTATCATTCTGATTTTAGTATATGTCCTGCCAGAGTGAGCACTTGCCTGATCTCTTCAGCAGTTGTGTGGTGGAGATTTTATTTTTCCTGTGAGGCTGCTTAAAAGCAGCTCATTAATCCACCTAGAAAAGTGGTCTCAGATGTATGAAAAAATTAATATGTGAAATGTTAAGTTCCACCACCCAAATTCAACATAAATTCAATATAAATATATAAAAATTAATATTTTTATATCTTTTCCTCCAGAGACTTTTAATACTTAATAACTTTGTTTTTATTTTCTGCATATAAAAGTAATATATTATCACTTAAGTTCAGAAAAGTACAAAGAAGCAGAACAACACTCAGTCACAATCCCATTACATAAGCGCAGCCACTTGAATATGCTCTTTATCTTTTTTTTCCTTCCGTTGTTTTTGTATGAATGTCATAATTGAAACCATACTCACTGTATGTCCAATTTTGGTTCTAGGTTTTGTTTTTCTTTTCAAAATGGTAGCTTCGATTATATAAACAAGTACATATTTTCGTGTAGAGAAAATATATAAATATAAGAATTATAAAATATAAACAATACATATTAGTGTATACATTATAGAAATTCATTAATATTCTCAGTACGTGCTTTATTCTCTAAACTGTATAAGGAATACACCTTCATGTCAGATAATCATATGATCGATAAGTATATTAAATTGTTTTATTTTATTTTATTTTAGTTTTTTTTTTTTTTTGAGATGGAGTCTCGCCTCATCACCCAGGCTGGAGTGCAGCGGCGTGATCTTGGCTCACTGCAGCCTCCATCTCCTGGGTTCAAGCAATTCTCATGCCCCAGGCTCCGGAGCAGCTGAGATTACAGGTGTGCGCCACCATGCCTGGCTAATTTTTGTATTTTAGTAGAGTTGGGGTTTGACCATGTTGGCCAGGCTGGTCTCGAACTCCTGATCTCTGGTGATCTGCCCACGTTGGTCTCCCAAAGTGCTGGAATTACAGGTGTGAGCCGCTGCACCCAGCCTTTTAGTTTTTGAGACAGGATCTTACTCTGTTACCCCAGGCTGGAGTGCAGTGGCACAATCATGGCTCACTTCAGCCTTGACTCCAGTGCAAGTGATCCTTTTACCTCAGCCTCCCGAGCAGCTGAGATGACAGGTGTGTGCCACCATGCTTAGCTAATTTTTTTTTCTTTTTTTTTTTGAGACGGAGTCTTGCCCTGTTACCTAGGCTGGAGTGCAGGGGCGTGATTTCGGCTCACTGCAACCTCCCCCTCCTGGATTCAAACGATTCTCATGCCTCAGCCTCCAGAGTAGCTGGGATTACAGGTGCCCACCACCACACCCAGCTAATTTTTGTATTTTTATTAGAGACAGGGTTTCACCATGTTGGCCAGGCTGGTCTCGATCTCCTGATCTCAGGTGATCCACCTGCCTTGGCCTCCCAAAGTGCTGGGATTACAGGCATGAGCCACTGTGCCTGGCCATGCCCAGCTAATTTTTAAATTTTTTGTAGAAATGGTGTCCCATTATATTGCCTAGGCTGGTCTCAAGCTCCTGGAGTTAGTCAGTCGTCCTGCCTCAGCCTCCCAAAGTGCTGGGATTACAGGCGTGAGCAGCTGTGCTCAACCAAATTGTATAATTTTTAAAAATGTTTTTTAACTCAAAGAACATTGCAGAAATATACAGAACTTTTATATACCCTTTTTACAGATTTACCAGTATTTAACATTTTGCTTGTATTTGCTTTATTTTCTTTGGGTACCTTGAGATTTATTTTTTGTGAACCATTTGAAAGGTAGGTTAAAATACATCATGCTTCTTTACTCTTTAATATATGTGTATTTCCTAAGAAGAATAATATTCTGTTATATAACCATGGTAGAGCTATCAAGTTTAAGAAATTTAACCTGGCTACAATAATTGAATCCATGTGGCATTTCATCAATTTTCCCAATAATGTCCTTGGTAGCATTTCCCTTGCAATACAGGACCTGGTCCAGGGTCACATACTACATGTAGTTGTCAAATCATTTTTTTTTTTGAGACTCTCACTCTGTTGTCCAGGCTGCAGTGCAGTGGTGTGTGATCTCAGCTCACTGCAACCTCTGCCTCCCAGGTTCAAGTGATTCTTGTGCTCCAGCCTCCCAAGGAGCTGGGATTACAGATGTGCACCACCACACCTTGCTAATTTTTGTGTTTTTAGTAGAGATGGGGTTTTACCATGTTGGCCAGGCTGGTTTTGAACTCCTGACCTCAGGTAATCTGCCTGCCTTTGTGTCCCAAAGTGCTGGGATTACAGATGTGAGCCACCACACCCGGCAAATCATCAGTTTTAATAGATATAGATGTATCTTCTGGATGTATTTCATTTGTTTTCTACTGATTGTCATATAGGTTGTTGGTAATCTTTTTAAAGGTTTTGTCACTTAACATCGTGTTTTTTATTTTTATTTATTTTTATTTTATTTTATTTATTTATTTTTTTGAGACAGAGTCTCGCTGTGTCACCCAGGCTGGAGTGCAGTGGCGCAATCTCGGCTCACTGCAAGCTCTGCCTCCTGGGTTCATACCATTCTCCTGCCTCAGCCTCCCGAGTAGCTGGGACCACAGGCACGTGCCACCACGCCC
>NW_012116377.1:4292080-4293731 GCF_000951035.1 Colobus angolensis palliatus
TTTTTTGTATTTTTTAGTAGAGACGGAGTTTCACCATGTTAGCCAGGATGGTCTCGATCTCCTGACCTTGTGATCCACCCGTCTTGGCCTCCCAAAGTGCTGGGATTACAGGCTTGAGCCACTGCGCTCGGCCTACATTTTTTTGTAGAGACGAGGTTTCACCACGTTGCCCAGGCTGGTCGTGAACTCCTGGCCTCAAGTGATCTTCCCGCCTCGGTCTCCCAGAGTGCTGGGATTACAGGTGTGAGCCACCGTACCCAGCCCATAAGTGTTTTTAATTTATTTATTTTATATTTGAGACAGAGTCTCTCTCTCTGTTGCCTAGGCTGGAGTGCACTGGCATGATCTTGGCTCACTGCAATCTCCACCTCCCAGGTTCAAGCAGTTCTTCCTGCCCCAGCCTCCTGAGTAGCTGGGATTACAGGCATGTATCACCACACCTAGCTAATTTTTGTATAGTAGAGACAGGGTTTTGCCATGTTGCCCAGGCTGGTCTTGAACTCCTAAGCTGAAGTGATCCGCCTACCTTGGCCTCTCAAAGTGCTAGGATTACAGGTGTGAGCCACTACATCCGGCTATTATCTTAAAATATATTTGCAAACATGGAAATAGTGGGTTTAAAGATAAGATTCGCCAGACGCAGTGGCCCATCCATGCCTGTAATCCCAGCACTTTGGGAGGCCGGGGCGGGCGGATCACTAGGTCAGGAGATCGAGACCATCCTGGCCAACATGGTGAAACCCTGTCTCTACTAAAAATACAAAAATTAGCCAGGCGTGGTGGCATGCACTTGTAATCCCAGCTACTCAGGAGGCTGAGACAGGAGAATCTCTTGAACCTGGGAGGCGGAGGTTGCAGCGAGATTGTGCTACGGCACTCCAGCCTGGGCAACAGAGCAAGATTCCACCTCAAATAAGTAAATGGGCAACAGAGCGAGACTCCACCTCAAATAAATAAATAAATAATAACTAACTAACAGATCCATTTTCTCTTTTTTCTTCCCAATAAGAAAGTTGGTCCTAAAATGCTGGATCATGAAGGAAAAGAAGTCCCAGGAAACCGAGGTTACAAGTACTTTGGAGCAGCAAAAGATTTGCCTGGTGTTAGAGAGCTGTTTGAAAAAGAACGTAAGTAACTAAGTTTGTAACAGTTTTAGCCTTTCGTTGGTAATAATCATAGGAGTAGATATGCTATATGCTAACTGCTCTTACTTTTTCTTAGTTGCATAACAGCCTTATAGTGTAGGAATTACTGTTCCCAGATTTCAACTGAGAATTCTTAAGAACTGGGATGGAATCATAGGCCCATGACATACAACTGGGGCTGGAAAGTGCACCCATGATTGGCTGGTGCAGGATTCTGCCTTTGGCAGGTGCTAATCTGTCAGTCTGGACAAGGAGTTTCCTTATTTGAAGTTTCCCAGAACGATTGGGGCAGGTTCTGAAGTTCATTGAATCCGGTTCATGTTTCAGTTACTTATTAGTTGAAAAAATGATAACCAATGAACAAATAAAATCTTGGGCCAAACCCTAACATGTAAAAATGGAGAAAAGTGAGACCAGGCACTGTGGCTCATGCCTGTAATCCCAGCACTTTGGGAGGCCGAGGTGGGCAGATCACCTGAGGTAAGGAGTTTGAGACCAGCCTGGCC
>NW_012116377.1:4297061-4310338 GCF_000951035.1 Colobus angolensis palliatus
CTTTGGGAGGCCAAGGCGGGAGAATCACGAGGTCAGGAGTTCCAGACCAGCCTGGCCAACATAGTGAAACCCTGTCTCTACTAAAAATACAAAAAAAAAATTAGCTGGGCATAGTGGCAGGCACCTATGTAATCCCAGCTACTCAGGAGGCTGAGGCAGGAGAATCGCTTGAACCCCGGAGGCAGAGGTTGCAGTGAGCCGAGATTGCACCACTGCACTCCAGCCTGGGCGACAGAGCAAGACTCCGTCTTAAAAAAAAAAAAAAGAGACAGGACTTTGTTCTGTCACCCAGGCTGTGGAATACAGTGGTGCAATCATAGCTTATTGCAGCCTTGAACTCCAGGGCCCAAGGCATCCTTCTGCCTCAGCCTCTTGAGTAGCTAGGAGTACAGGCATGTATCACCACCCCTGACATTTTTTAAAATTTCTGTAGAGATGGGGGTCTCACTATGTTGTCTAGTAATTCTTGAACTCCTTGCCTCAAGCAGGCCTCCTGCCTCGGGCTCCCAAAGCATTGGGATTACAAGCATGAACCCCTGCACTCAGCCTTCTTCTAGTCCTGTTTCCAGGCAGTTACATGCTTATTTCATCAGTATAAGTGACAGGTGACTTAACCCCAAGGAAATCCCAGGATAGTTTGCCTTCAGGCATTCCTGAATGTAGCTCACATTTCTTTGTGTTGCAGTTTTGACTTCCACTGTGTAAACTTCTTTCCCTGCCTGGCTTTCCACTTGTGGCAATCATCTGTCATCGACTTAGGTCTTGTTCTCTCAGCAACAGATTTTTCTCCCAAGCAGCTCAAGCAAAATTCCCAGACTGAGTGTAGTTGGTTTTGATTGGATTATAATGCCATCATCCATATACCAGCCCCTGTGGCCAGGAGGAATGCAGTACTCTGAGCCAGCCAGGCTTCAACCTGCACTATCTCCTGGCTCCAGCCAGCATGATGACCACTACTTGCATGATGTGGCCCAAGAGTGGCAGAGGGGTGGGCACAGTTGCTGTTACCAACAGTGGGGTGATAAATAGAGGCCTGCCAAATGACAGTGGCTTTTTCATAACTGTTGTGTTGTGATAGCCATTGGTATCCTCCCACAAATATACTTAGAACTCTGTTAGTGGATGTGAAGGATTAAAGAGTATCAGGGTATGGATTAACCATACCTGACATAACAATTCCTCCATTGCAGACCTTTACTTTCCAGTTTTTTTTTTCTTTCTATCTTTTTTTTTTTTTTTGAGATGGACTCTCACTCTGTTGCCCTGGCTAGAGTGCAGTGGCGCGATCTTGACTCACTGCCAACTCTGCCTCCTGGGTTGAAGTGTTTCTCCTACCTCAGCCTCCTCAGTAGCTTGGGATTATAGGCGCCTGGCAACACGCCTGGCTAATTTTTGTATTTTTAATAGAGACAGGGTTTTGCCATGTTGGCCAATCTGGTCTTGAACTCCTGACCTCAGGTGATCTACCTGCCTCGGCCTCCCAAAATGCTGGGATTACAGGCATAAGCCACTGCGCCTGGCTAGCTTTTATTCTTTGACTAATCTGGTTGGTTGTCATTTTCTTTTTCATTTTCAATAATTACTTGGCCGGGCACAGTGGCTCACACCTATAATCTTAGCACTTTGGGAAGCCTAAGCGGGCAGATCACCTGAGGTCAGGAGTTTGAGACTTGCCTGGCCAACAAGTGAAACCCATCTCTCCTAAAAATACAAAAATTAGCTGAGTGTGGTGGTGGGTGCCTGTAATCCCAGCTACTCGGGAGGCTGAGGCAGGAGAATCACTTGAACCTGGAGGCAGAGGTTGTAGTGAGCCGAGATCATGCCATTGCACTCCAGCCTGGACAACAAGAGTGAAATTCCATCTCAAAAAAAAAAAAAAGAATTACTTGAATATTCTGGATAATAGTCCTAGTCTGAAAATATCTTCTTTAGGGCTTTCTCATCTATCTTTTTTGTTTGTTTATAGTTTCTTTTGTCTTTTTTATTTACTTATGTTTCTTGTCATGCTTTTTCATTAAACATTATGACAGTTCCTGTTATTAAAATACTTTGTGAATTAGCATTACAGGGGCTGCAGGATATCCCATCCCATACATATTCTGCAATTTACAATCCTAGGTTTTTTCCAAGTTTTCTCTCTTACATAAATAATAATGTGATGCATATTTCTGTCCATGAAGCTTTTTGCTATCTTATGTTTGCACTGCAACCAGCCTGGAATTTCTTTTTTCTTCTTCTTTTTTTTTTTTTTGAGACGGAGTCTGGCTCTGTTGCCCAGGCTGAGTGCAATGGCGCGGTCTTGGCTCACGGCAACCTCCACCTCCCGGGTTCAAGTGATTCTCCTGCCTCAGCCTCCGGAGTAGCTGGGATTAAAGGGGCCCACCACCATGCCTGACTGATGTTTGTATTTTTAGTAGAGATGGGGTTTCACCATGTTGGCCATGCTGGTCTCGAACTGCTGACCTCATGATTCTCTCGCCTCGGCCTCCCAAAGTGCTGGAATTACAGGTGTGAGCCACCGTGCCGAGCTTGGTTTTGTTTTTTAATTAGGTAGGTTGCTTTTAAATGGACTAATGGGTCCCAGTACTGAATTTAAAAAGGGCTCTACCACTTAAATAATCCCATGAATAGTATAGAAAAGTGCCTATCCATGGTATTTTCTTTTTTTGTGATGGAGTCTTGCTTTGTTGTCCAGGCTAGAGTGCAGTGGTGTGATCTCGGCTCACTGCAAACTCTGCCTCCCGGGTTCAAGCGATTCTCCTGCCTCAGCCTGAGTAGCTGGGATTACAGGCGTGCACCACCACGCCTGGCGAATTTTTGTATTTTTAGTAGAGACGAGGTTTCACCATGTTGGCCAGGCTGGTCTCGAACTCCTGACCTCGTGAGCCGCCTGCCTCGGCCTCCCAAAGTGCTGGGATTATAGGTGCGAGCCACCGCGCCTACGCAGTATTTTCATGAACATACGTGCCACGTGGCTGTGTAGCATTGCATCAGGAGACAGCTTCACTGGAGTGTGATTGTGACTTGGAAACTCAGCTCTGTTTCTGTTTCTTATAGCTCTTCCTCCTCCCAGAAAGACACGTGCTGAGCTCATGAAGGCAATCGATTTTGAGTACTATGGTTACCTAGATGAAGATGATGGTGTTATTGTGCCTTTGGAACAGGAATATGAAAAGAAACGTAGGTCTCTGGGCATTTTATTTTAGAATAGATGGCATCTGTTTTCTGTTGTCTCCTTTGAAAACAGGATTTTCAATAGTGCTTTATGCCAGAAGGGAGTTTTCTTTGTTGCTAATGGTCTTCAGGTGTGATGGTCTGTTAATTCCCTGATCTCTGTGAGGCAGTCAAGGCTATGTGGGCCAGAGATAACAGGTTGGGGAAGCTATGAGAACCAAGTCTGACCAGTCCCTGTCTGCTAGGAGATCACCATCAGGATTCGTGCTAATACCAGTGCCCATGTGACACATCAAGCCAAGACTTTGGAAGCAAGTGGTCTGGAGCTGGAGCTGATTTCTAGCATGCTCTGCCCCTGCCTTCTCTGTTTTCATGTGGACATGTTGGGAAGCCACTCAGGTTGTGGAACTGGGGAGGATTTGGGAATGTTCCCTAAAAATCTGCTTTGTAGTGACTGAAAGCCAGAGCTGTTGTAGGACTACCATGCCTCACATCCATTTCCACTCATGGGGGCAGAATGAAGGGTGTCCCTTTCTAGAGGGGATGTCTAGACTTTCCCTGCATAGTGTTGGCCTTTCCCTGCATAGTGTTGAAAGCTCATTTAGAGACTGAAATAAATAGCACCTACCCTCTCTTGTGTTCAGTCAGAGCCGAGTTAGTGGAAAAGTGGAAAGCAGAGAGAGAGGCTCGGCTGGCAAGAGGAGAAAAGGAAGAGGAGGAGGAAGAGGAGGAAGAGATCAACATCTATGCAGTCACCGAGGAGGAGGTATTGGGTTTGGTCCCCTCTGGCACTCACTACCATCTGCTCCAAGTCATGAAGTATGGCAGGGAGGAAGCTTGGCTCCAAAACACAGAGTCAGGGTTCACAGCCCAGCTTGCTCGCCTGCAGGATGGCTGTGAAAACACTCGTGAGATTACAGGAGGGTTTCAGGAGGCAGCAGCCATGAGAGTGCCCTGCTGGCCATACTTTACACAAGGGCTTCCTTCCTTCCTTCTTAGAGACAGGCCCTCCTGCATACCCTGGAATTAGATTGATAAACACAGAGGAAGCCATGAGCTTTAGCCCATGACCTCATCACTTCTGTTCACGTGGCAGTGCCAGTCGCTCTTCCGTAGTCTAACACTCCCATCTTTTTTATTTTTTTTGAGACGGAGTCTTGCTCTGTCACCCAGGCTGGAGTGCAGTGGCATGATCTTGGCTCACTGCAACCTCTGCCTTCTGGGTTCAAGCAATTCTTCTGCCTCAGCCTCCCGAGTAGCTGGGACTACAGGCAAGTGCCACCATGCCTGGCTAATTTTTATATATTTAATAGAGACAGGGTTTCACCATATTGGCTAGGCTGGTCTCAAACTCCTGACCTCGTGATCCACCCGCCTTGGCCTCCCAAAGTGCTGGGATGACAGGCGTGAACCATTGCGTCTGGCCCTAACACCCCATCTTACAGATGGAAACAAACCCAGAGGGTCATGGTTGGGGAATCCTTGCATATTTTCAGACCTTTTGCATATTTTCTGATCTATAGGAAACACTCATTATATATCTTAGTTATTACTTTTTATTATAGCCACCATGTAAGTAATCTTGACATATCTGTCTGTGCTACACCTTTTATTTTTTCTATGAAACATTACCAGAACTTCACTGCATTAAAGGAGATATTCTGAAACAAGGAAAAATCAGCATTTGAAATCTCTGCCTCCCATGCAGAGCTCTTCTGCAGGGCCCTCTGTTTGTGGAGTCCTTGCTGCCTGCACAGATCCAAGTGGATCTGATTTGCTGGACTGAGAGAAGGGAGGAGATCACCCACACATGGATCATGGCTCAGGTTCCACATAAGGAGCTTGCTGAGACACCACTGATGAAGAAGCAGGCTCAGGTTTAGTGACTTAGTCAATGTCACACAGGATGTAACAGGCCTGATGTTCCTGCTCATGTCTAGCTGGGCCACCAGTGGAGTTCAGTGCAGGTCTGAAGCAGGATGGCAGCATGCCTTAGGAGGATTTCCTCTAGGTACAAATACTCATTTGCTCTCTCAGCGGGTGTTTAATTCATGGCTCCTGTGAGCCAGCCCCTTTCCAGGTGCAGGGGCATAGTGGTACAGAAGCCTGGTGTGTAGCTCTTAGTCCGGGGGAGGCAGTCCAGTAAGAGAGACAGTGAGCAGCAGTCCCTCAATAAAGCCTGGTGCAGGGACAGCCTGCAGACGCTCTGCTGGGAAGCTAACCCCTCAGTTGAGATTAGGACGATCCAGGGAACTTAACCAAGGGAGGAGGAGATGATACGCCCCAGCAGGAGCACATCATGTGCTGAGAGATCCTGTGATGAATATGAGAGACAAAGGACAGCCCAGTGTGCTAGAGTGCAGAGAGTGGGTGCTGGGTGTGAGTGGAGGCTGATGGGGAGCTGGCGTTGTGGGGAAGAGCAGTGGAAACCCACAGCAGAATTTTTTTTTTTTTCTTTTCAAATAATTACAGAGATACAGGAAGTTGCAAAGAGTGCAGAGAGATCTTGTGTATGCTTCACCCATTTCCCCCAATGGTTCTGTCTCATGTAGTTCTAGCACAGTAGTAAAACTGGGAGGTTGACGTTGGCATAATGAACGTGTAAAGTTCTATGTCGTTTGTCTCCATGTGTGGAGATCCATGTGGCCATCATGACAATCCAGATACAGAACTGGCCGGGCGTGGTAGTCACGCCTGTAATCCTAATACTTTGGGAGGCTGAGGTGGGAGGATTGCTTGAACTCAGGAGTTCGAGACCAGTCTTGGCAACAGAATGAGGCCCTGTTTCTACCAAAAATAAAAACAATTAGCTGGGTGTGGTTGGAGATGCCTATAGTCCCAGCTCCTCAGGAGGCTGAGGTGTGAGAATTGCTTGAGCTCAGGGGGTTGAGATTGCAGTGAGCTGTAATTACACCACCGCACTCCAGCCTGGGAACTGTCCCCTTACCACAAAGATCCCTGGTGCCACCCCTTCACAGTTCACACCTCCCTGTCCTCACCATCTCTTGACCTAGCTGAACCCTAACCATCTCTGATTTTGTCATTTCAGAATGTTTTATAAATGGGATCATGCTGTGGGTCACCTTTCGAGATGGCGTTGACACTCAGCATGATTCCCTTGCCATCCCTCTGGTTGTTGAGTTCAATAGTTCATTCCTTTTCACTGCTGAGTGTTGTTCCGTATACAGAAAAGTACACACCTGCTAAATGTGTAGGTCACTGGATTTTCATAGGTTGAACACACACACATAGCAAATACCAGTGAAGAAACAGAACAGGACCACAACGCCAGAAGCTCACTAGTGCCTCAGGGGTCACCCTCCTGACCTTTCGTGACCCATATGTTTTACTTGTGTCTGAACTTTACATATGTGGAGTCATGTGTACTCTTTTGTGTCTGATATTTGTAGGTATTTGTGTTGTGTCCAGCTTGGGGTTTTGACAGATAGGGTTGCTGGAAATTTTCTTGTTCCCGTGCAGTGTTTCTCTTGAGTACATGCTGAGGAGTGGAACCACCAGATCAGGGTAGGTGTGTGTTTAGTGTTAGATACAACCAGTTTCTCCAAGTGCCAGCAATGGATGAGAGGTTCCTCAAGAGGCTTTTCAAGCCACCCCCACTGGGAACCAGTCAGGGAACGGGTCGTGCACGGTGTCTGGCAGAGCCCAGCAAACAGTGGACTTCCGACTCGCCATAAGACCCTTTCTCTCTTTCCAAGTCCATGTTGTTTTCTTTGTTATTAGAAATTTGTATTGACTCATAGGCAACCTCTGAGTTGATTATTTTTCTATACATGGTGCATTATTTTACATTTAAATTTTTAAAAATAGTGATAACAGGCCGGGCGCAGTGGCTCAAGCCTGTAATCCCAGCACTTTGGGACGCTGAGACGGGTGGATCACGAGGTCAGGAGATCGAGACCATCCTGGCTAACATGGTGAAACCCCGTCTCTACTAAAAAATACAAAAAACTAGCCAGGCGAGGTGGCGGGCGCCTGTAGTCCCAGCTACTCAGGAGGCTGAGGCAGGAGAATGGCATAAACCCGGAGGCAGAGCTTGCAGTGAGCTGAGATCCGGCCACTGCACTCCAGCCTGGGCGACAGAGCGAGGCTCCGTCTCAAAAAAAAAAAAAAAATAGTGATAACATTCACAAGGTTCAAAAGTGAAATAGTATATAAAGATATTCCATGAAGATTCTCTTTTCTCTCCCTGTTCCTCATCTACCTTGCTCTCACTGCTGTCAGTAGTTTCTATTCTTATTTCCTCCTTAGACAAAAGGTAGCGTAATGTACACCGTGTTCTGTGGTTTTTTTAACTGAATCTTGTGGCTCAGGTGTCTTTCTGTAAGTATAGAACTTTCTTATTTTTTTTCTTTTAAATAGTTGCAGTTTTTTCTTTTAAATAGTTTTTTTTCTTTTAAATAGTGTGTTTTATAGAGTTGCCAGCATTTATCTAGCTGGGCGCCTACTGATGGACTTTCGCTTGTTCTGTTTGTAGTCGGATGAGGAAGGCAGCCAGGAGAAAGGAGGGGATGACGGCCAGCAGAAGTTCATTGCTCACGTCCCTGTTCCCTCACAGCAAGAGGTAGGACCACAGCTAAGAGCTGCCTGGGCGCCAGGGGCTTCTCCAAAGCAGACTGCACAGAGCACTGCAGTGGGTTTTTGTTGTCCTTCCTACCCATCAGGGCAGCTCAGGGTCCTGACCACATGACACCTGTCATTGTGCTCAGGGTGTGGGGTCCAAAAAAGGCAGGACCCTCTGCCCTAGGCCATTCTATTGTTCAAATGTTTCCAATGGGAGGGACTTACGACTCTTGGAGACTATTCTGGGTATTTAAATCAGTCTCCTCATGGACTTCTTCCTCGGGGACTTCCTCCTGACTGGGTCTGGCAAGGATTGGAGGGCTTTGCTGAGGAGTGAGCCCTGCACTCTTGATTTCCACAGATTGAGGAGGCACTGGTGCGAAGAAAGAAAATGGAACTCCTCCAGAAGTATGCAAGCGAGACTCTGCAGGCCCAAAGTGAAGAAGCCAGAAGGCTCCTGGGGTATTAGGACCCAGCTGGGGCTCTCCTTGAAGTTCTTCCATCCCCCAGTGGTACCTCAGGACCCAGGGCTGCAGACAGGCAGGCTAGTGCCGAGCCCCATTCTCAGCCTTCCTTCCCTCTCCTTATCTCGTGCTGACTCGACGGTAGGGGTCTGTCCCTGGTCTTCCTGGTAGGTTTTGTACACATATTTTGCTACTGTGTGGACCCATTTATTTTTATTGTGGAGTGTATACAACAGGTTGCGAACTGGCTGCCTGTATCTGATTTTGCCTTGCACTGTGATTTTGAGGAGAGAAGAATCAATTAGTGGCAAACATTTAAAAATGCAATTTTTTGCAGACCAAAGTATAATTTTTAAAAAATGCAAATTTTTGGCTGGGCGCGGTGACTCAAGCCTGTAATCCCAGCACTTTGGGAGGCCGAGACGGGCGGATCATGAGGTCAGGAGATCGAGACCATCCTGGCTAACACTGTGAAACCCCGTCTCTACTAAAAAATACAAAAAAACTAGCCGGGCGAGGTGGCGGGCGCCTGTAGTCCCAGCTACTCCAGAGGCTGAGGCAGTAGAATGGCGTAAACCCGGGAGGCGGAGCTTGCAGTGAGCTGAGCCGGCCACTATACTCCAGCCCTGGCAACAGAGCGAGACTCCGTCTCAAAAAAAAAAAGCAAATTTTCTAAAAGACAAATCTTCTCTTGAAAAATGAGATGATGTGGCCAGGCGTGGTGGCTCACGCCTGTAATCCCAGCACTTTGGGAGGCCGAGGCAGGCGGATCACGAGGTCAAAAGATCAAGACCACCCTAGCCAACGTGGTGAAACCCCATCTCTACTAAAAATACAAAAAAATTATTCTAATGCTGGGCGTGGTGGCGGGCGCCTGTGGTCCCAGCTACTTCGGAGGCTGAGGCAGGAGAATCGCTTGAATGCGAGAGGTAGAGGTTGAAGTTAGCTGAGATCGTGCCACTGCACTCCAGCCTGGCGACAGAGTAAGACTCTGTCCCAAAAAAAAAAAAGGAGATGATATGTCAGACCTGAACATGCACCCCACAGGTCAATGACCTCTGTGTTGGGCGCTGCTCTGGCCTCTCCGTGAGCCCCTCTCCACCTGCTCCACTCGCTCCTGCCTGGGTGGCAGGAATTTGAGTTTGCTACTCCTGTTTTATAACCTGTTCTGCAGAAACCTATTTTTATTAAAGATTTTTATAAGATAGGGAAACCTTCATGTCTTCAGCTTATTCCCTTGGCCAACTGCTCTGAGGTGACAGTGGCATTAGGATGTGTAGCCAGTCACTGAGGGGCACTGCCTTCCCGCAGGGGAGTCCCTGAAGCCCCAGTCCCAAGTGTGGCAAGGACAGGACCAGATCCCAGGAGCCTCGGTGGGAGTGAGCTGACCCACTGTGGCATCTGTGGCCACAGCTGTAGACAGGGCTCCTTGCAGTGGGCTGCACTGTGGCCTGCTGAGAGCACACAGTGGACACGAACTGAGTCCAGAGCTTCCTCTGAACTGGGACTAAGCTCTCCAGTGGGGAATCATGGTCAGCAGCTGCAGCCCCTGGGCAAGATGGGGCCTGGCCTCCTGCCCTCTGCAGGGTCACGGGAGTGTCTAGGAGCTCAGGGTCAGGGCCAGATGGCTGTTCCTGGGTCCTGGGGCTCCAGCTCAGGCTGTTTGGGAACAGGAACTCTTGGCTTGGAGAAGCCCATCACACAGCAGAAGGCCTGGGATGGTCAGTCTACGGGGAGCAGCTCAGTCTGAGGGTGGCAGAGCCTCGTGTGGCTGTGTGTGGCTGAGTCGGGAGAGTGGCCAGTGCTGGGCCCTCTCTAAGGAGCCCGAGGGCCACAAGGACCTTTGAGCGAGGGTCTGAGCGAGGGAGTTGGGACCTAGTGGCTAGGAGACTTGCTTGAGGACGCTCTCTGCGGCCGCAAGGAGAGGCCCAGGTATTACCAAGTCAGGAGGAGGCTGGGGCAGAGGTCCTGGCAGGTGGGTGGGCTGGGTGGGGATGGGAGTAGCCAGGGTGTAGATGAGGACAGAGAAGGGCCCCCGTGCCTCCTGGCTTCCCTGAGGGCGGGGCTGCCCAATCCCAGCCCTCAGTTGAGCCCGGAGGCAAATGTGTACAGGGAGGAAAGGGGTCCAGGTTGGAGCTTTGGGAGCCCTTGGAGGGAGCAAGGCAAACTCACCTCTGGGACCCAGCACCCAGCTTGGGTCTGCAGGTGGGGGCTCAGGAGTGAACATCATGGGGGCTTTGAGCAAGACCCTCTGGGCCCCAGACTCAGCTTTTATACTTTGAAGTCAGGGAGTGACCTGTGCTGTCTGAGTTTGCTCTGGGGTCTGGGCAGTCCTGTGATTTGGGCAGAGGCCTCAGAGGGCCTTAGGGACAGACTAATCCTGGTCTGAGCCTCTGGGGAGCATGGGGGTGGCCAGGCTCGGACAGGCCTGGTTATGGGTTTGTCTTCCAAGGGGCACACATGCACTCAGTTGCTTTCTGGCATTCAGAAGAGAATGGGGAATTCAGACATCAGGCCTTCTCCCTGGGAAGGATGACAGGTGCTTGGAACCAGGCCTGTCTTGAGAGCCAGAGCTCTGGGCCTTCCTCCTCCAGTCCCCTGTTCCAGGCCTTCAGTGTACAAAGCACTCCCCTCCTGGGATCTCTTCTCGGCTCCCCGGGGTGCAAACTGGCCAGGGGTTAGGATTCCACATTTGAGGAAACAGGCTGAGAGTGGAGAAGCACCCAGCTGGACATCCTCTAAGTATTCCTGGCAGAAACCCTTGCTACTTGTCTGTGCCCAAAGGCCCTAGAGGGTCCTAGATGTAGGACAAGGTCTCAGCAGGGCTCCAGTTCTAGGCCTGGAAGCAGCTGGGGGTGGGGGAAGCTGGCTGGGTGAGTGTGGTCATCTTTTCCCAGCTTGTGGCCCATCTCAGGAGGCTTTGTTTGGTTAATAAAATCTGCTGAATGGTTTATATTAGCTTTGACTCTGCCTGTGGTTTCCCGAAAAGCTACTTTTTCGTAGTCACGTTTCCATTAACTTCCTTCTTCCCTCACACTGCGTGTCTTCCGTTGTCTAAAACACACCACCTCCCTCCTGTTTTGCTTTAAGACTAGTCACAGCATCCTCACCCAGGCCTCCTGGAACTCTTCCTGCTACATCCCCAACCGACTGACCCCACCTGCCCTTGGGCAATTTATAAACAAGGAAGAAATGAAAACCTTTCTCCTATTGCCCTGCGTTCGCCCTGCCTGCACATGCCCACCCCATTCCCTGAAACACTGGTGGGTTCTGGAGCCAAGCTGGGGGTCCTCACCCTCCTCACTGCCCAGCACTGAAAGCAGGAACCCACCTGGATGGACATCAGGCCTTGTCCAACACCCAGCTGACTAGCAAGCAGAGGGATCCACGGGGGTGGGCAGTGGCACCCAACCCCTTCTGGTATCTCCACACTTGCTGCCCACCTGCTCCACCCAAAAGGATGCAGAGGGCAGTGTCCATGGAGGGCTGGTGCTCTTAGTTCTGCTTCTCTGCCGCAACTCCTAGGGCTTTTAGCAGGTCATGCAGTCCCTGAGCCTGGGTTTCTTTTCCAACAAAATGAGCCTTAGAAAGGGCAGAGTTGTTCACAGTTCTCTCTAGCTGGACCAGGGTAGAAGTCTGTAAAAAATGTGTGTTTGAGGGGCTGGGAAATCAGGTGAGGGGCTGAGGGGAGGAGATGATATTGGGAGAAGTGGAACCTTAAACGTGTGCACGTTCCTGAGGGTCTGGGACTTGGCACTGAACTTGCTTGAGCAGGGGATGCCTTTGTAAGATCCCTTCCAGCAGCAGATGGGGCGAGGGTAGGGGTTGTGCTGGGGGTACTTGAAACAGACGAGGGAGGAAGCCAATCTGATCCTCTAGGGGATGGCTGGGTCTGGTTGGGGGCTAGCAGTAGAGGTGTGAGCTGGGGTGTTGAGGCGCTAACCCCTGTATTTTGAGTCAGATCCTCAAGTGTGAGACCAGTGCTATCAACAGAAGCAGTAAGAGTGGAGGTGCTCATTTGCCCGTGTTTATGACATTTTGGGATTCTGGGAGGAGAGAGAGTGGATGCCTGTGTTTTCTCTGGTCACCAGGTGAGTGCAGAGAGCTGTCTATGGAGGCGTCTTTCCAGCCAGCAGTCAGCACCAGCCAGAGCACTGAAGTTTATGACTGCTGTAGCCGATTTCTGCTTTATTCCTACTTTTAATTTTCAGAGTCCAGAGTGCTCACCATTACACCATGGAACCTCACAATCCTACTTTTAATTTTGTAATATTTTGTAGCAAGCACCTCTGTATGAAAGACACAGGGTATTGTGGTTGGTGTCTGGCCTTCATGGTGTTTTTTCACTTGGGGGCACATTTTCAGCACTAGCCTTGGCATCACCACATAAATAAAATTTGGGGCTGGGCGTGGTGGTGCACACCTGTAATCCCAGCACTTTGGGAGGCCAAGGCAAGCGTTATCATTTGCTTGAGCCCAGGCATTCAAGACCAGCCTGAGCAACATAATACGACCTCTACAAAAAAATAAAAAAATTAGCTGTATGTAGTAACGCACGCCTGTGGTCCCAGGCCTGTAGTCAAGTACAAGAGGCTGAGTTGGGAGTATGGCTTGAGCCCTGGAGATTTAAGGCAGTAATGAGCCATGATTGTACCACTGCACTGCAGCCTAGGCAACAGAGGAAGATTCTGTCTCCCCCACCCCCTCCCCCCAAAAAAGAAGAAAACTTGTTTGATAGTGTTGTAGGTTTATATTTTAATAATAGCAAGTGTAGAAAGAAAAAGATGAAAGGAGAGCAAGACTCTGTCTCAAAAAAAAAAAAAGAATGTTAAATTCTTGGCCGGGCGCGGTGGCTCACGCCTGGCCAACACAGTGAAACCCTGTCTGTACTAAAAATACAAAAATTAGCCAGGTGTGGTGGCACACGCCTGTAATCCCAGTTACTCCGGAGGCTGAGGCAGGAGAATTGCTTTAACTCAGGAGGTGGAGGTTGCAGTGAGCCAAAATTGCGCCATTGCACTCCAGCCTGGGCAACAAGAGTGTTCTCAAAAATAAAAA
>NW_012116377.1:4310408-4312912 GCF_000951035.1 Colobus angolensis palliatus
TATATATTTTGGAGACAGAGTCTCGCTCTGTTACCCAGGCAGTGGCACAATATCTGAGTAGCTGGGACTACAGGTGCCCGCCAACATACCCGGCTAATTTTTTGTATTTTTAGTAGAAACGGGGTTTCACCATGTTAGCCAGGATGGTCTCGATCTCCTGACCTTGTGATCTGCCCGTTGCAGCCTCCCAAAGTGCTGGGATTACAGGCGTGAGTCACCACGCCCGGCAACTAAATTCTTGACCTATTTTTAAAAATTTGCAATATATATTTTTTCAAATTTGATGTATTAAATGAAACAAATATTTTTAATTGCTGCATTTCAAATTAGCATGATTCCATTTTTAATAAAATGCCGCTGTGCTACTCAGGAATTTACCACCAAAAGAGATATTTGCAGATATTAGACAGCTGTATTGAGGTATAATTTACATACCATAAAGCCCACCCTTTGTAAGTTTACATTTTAATGATTTCAATAAACTTGTGGAGTTGTGCTTCCCTTACCACAGTCCAATTTTAGAATCACCCCACAAAGGCAAGGGAGTGATGGCTGGGTTTTCTGACAAAATCTGTACTCAGACCAACATGTCCCCCGCCCCAGCCCAACAAGTTCCAGGCTAGAGCAGTGGAAAGGCCAGTTAGCTATCCAACCACTATCTACCCCCGCGCTTCATCCTGGCTCCTGGATTCCACACCATTTTGTGTTGTGGTAGCTGCTCTGAGCTGGGGGCAGGCCTTGTTTTCTGGAGTTCTGTACTTTGATCTGAGCTAGCCCCAGCATGCAGAAATCTTCCAACCCATCTCCTATCTACTTCTACCCTGGAGTGGAGGTTATTTCTGCCGCTGTAGCTGCCTGCTCCCATCAGGTGTACCAAAGCGGGGCTCTCAATTGCTTTTCAGTGGCACTTTGGAGTTTCCTGATTCTGTTGAGTATTTCCCATGGGAGTGGAGTTCAAACTTTCAGAAGAAACAAACAACTCTTCTACCTTCTCCATGGGGTCTGCCTTTGCAGACTGCTTATTCAGTCCCTTCCCATCTTGACCTGAAAGGTTGGCTTGGGTCCTCACAGTAGCACTGGGGGACTTACTCTCTGAAGTCTCCTTCAGCTTCTGGAAGACCCTCCCCTTTTCTCCTGGATTTTTGTCTGCTTTGTCCACAGGTGCATTACAAGGCCCCAGGACAGTGCCCGCCTGTGGCAGGCATTCATTAAATGTGTTGAATACCTGGAATTGGAGTGCCACAAGGGAGCTGTCTGGAGGGGTAAGGGGTGCTGTCAATTCCTTCCCATCTTGGGAGCTGGGAAGCCCAATCCTATTGGATCTAGTATAAGCTTCTTACAGATGTTTGGGTCTCCTTTCTTTGATGGGCCCTGGTTCACTGGGCCAACTCAGGAGCTGGTCTCCCCTTCCTCAGAGTCCCCCACAAGTTTCTCTGTTCCTGTTCCTAGACTGGTGCTTTTTGGCTGGGTCAGTTTCCCAAATGGGCCTGTAGCTGCTCTGAGCTGGGTCATCCAGCCGTTTGGCAGCTGCTTCAGCCACTGCTAGGCTGCGTTTTGGAGATGAGAGCTCCCAGCTCCTCCTCCTGGCCCAGCATCCCATGAAATGGGGGCCTGGGTCCTCTCCCCACCAGGATTTTTGCCTGCTCCGCAGTTTTGTAGCCAGCCTGGATTTTGGCCTTCTGCAGCCTGCTCCCTCCCTTCCCTTCCGCCCCTGGGAAGAGTGACCCCCGCCACTCTCAGGGACTCTGCACTGCCTGCCTGTCAGAGTGGGCACTCAGGTGCTGTGGTCGTCCCCTTCCCCCGTGATCCATTCCGGAGGGGGTCATTCCAAGTCTAGGCCTGCAGGCCCCGAGCTCCTGCCATGGCCTCCGTCTGTTCCTGACCGGGGGTCTGGGAAGCAGCAGGTAGGGGATCCCGGGCAGGCGGACCAGGCCTGGCCTGGATGGGGGGCGGGCAGGAGGCGCGGGACAGCACCTGCGGTCCCAGCTGAGGAAGGGTCGGGATGGGCAGTGGTTTGGGGGCCAGACGGATCCACGGTGTGGGCGCGCCGGGGTGTTGATGGAGGAGGGGCCGAGGGTGCTAAGGGCGGGGTCGGGCTGGGGGCAGGACTGAAGGCGGAGTCGGGTTGGGCGGAGTCAAGAGCTGAGGAGAGCCTGAGGGCGGAGTCGGGGCGGGCTGAGATGGGCCTGTGGGCGGAGTCGGGTCTGAGCTGGGGGCGGAGTCGAGGTCGGGCTGAGGGCGGAGTCGGGGCGGGCTGAGGCGGGCCTGAGGGCGGAGTCGAGGTCGGAGCTGGCGACGGAGTCGGGGCGGGCTGAGGTGGGCCGGAGGACGGAGTCGAGTTCGGGCTGAAGGCGGAGTCGGGGCGGGCTGAAGTGGGTCTGTGGGCGGAGTCGAGGTCGGGCTGAGGGCAAAGTCGGGTCGGAGACTGGGCGTGCTGAAGTGGGCCTGGGGACGGAGTCGATGTCGGAGCTGAGGGCGGAGTCGGGGGCGGGGACGTAGGCGGA
>NW_012116377.1:4313472-4319553 GCF_000951035.1 Colobus angolensis palliatus
CTGGTGCTGGTGGGCGACGCAAGCGTGGGCAAGACGTGCGTGGTGCAGCGCTTCAAGACCGGCGCCTTCTCGGAGCGCCAGGGAAGCACCATCGGCGTCGACTTCACCATGAAGACGCTGGAGATCCAGGGCAAGCGGGTCAAGGTGGGAGGCTGGCCAGGGCCCCTGGAAGGCGCTCCCTCGGCGGGCGGGGCGGGGGCAGCGGAGCCACTGGCGGTGGTCTGAAATTTCGTTTGGCTTCCCCTTTTTCCTTCCTCGGGTCGGAGCAGGCCTGGGCCCCGGGGTCTGGGCCGGGTTCAAGTCCTCAAAGCGTCGGCCATGGGTTGCGAGGAGGGGCGAGGGAGTGTGGAGGAGGCGGCCCTGCCCTCCGGAGCTCACACCCTGGGGGGGACTGTGCTCCAAAATAACTTTAGCCATTGGGAGGCAGGGGGTTAGACTCCCCTGTTCCAGGTACTAGCGGAGCGCCTCGGAGTACGGAGATCAGACCCCCCACCTCCATCCACCGCGGTGGCAGCCCCCAGCTCGGCCCACCGGCGGGGCACTCAGCCAGAGAACTGCACCCCCACCCCAGGACTAGGAGTGATCAGGAAGTAGTTGCTTCTAGGACCGGAGGGCAAAACTTTTTGTCAGAATTTCCGGCCTGGCCACGCCTCCCTGCAGTCTCTTTGTGGACCTGGTGGTGGAACTTTACTCGACTAGGGCCAGCCCCGGTTCCCTCCCCCAGCTGGAGTTTGATAGAAACTGAAAACTTCACAGATACCGGAAGGTGGGGGAGAGGACCAAACTTTGGCAATGGCTCCGAATAAAAACAGCAGGATGTGGTTGCCACAATGTCCTGGCAGTGGTTTGATAAATATTTGCGATGAATGAAATCAGATTTACTTAACCTACGTGTTAGGTAGTCCCTATTCAACCGGGAGACCCTGGGCTGAAGGCACTCAGTAACTTTTCTGAATCGCACTGTACAGAAATTTTTGCTTGCTTTCATGGTTTCCAGTCCCCATGATCTTCAGGACACCTCTCAGAGTACAGGGCTGGGATGATCTCTGCCAGGGATATGGGAGTCACTGGAGCCTTGCTGCTGCTGGGCTCTGCCTCTCGGGGTGGCTCTAGGCCTGCTCCTTGTTGCCTTTGGCTGGGATACGTAGCTCTTTGTCTTTGTTTCTGTAAAATTGGGATAATTTCTGGGTGTTGCCTCCCTCCTGCCCCACGGTGGAGAAAAAAGTCAACAGTCTTTATGTGACCACAGTGCCTCTCAGTAGATGTGACGAGGAAGCAGAAACTCCTGCCTGAGGGTTTTTTAATTTTTATTTTTTAATCGTCTTCTGGGGTCTGTGTTTTGGGCTCCGTGGATGGAAAAGAGCAAGGTGCAGAAGGCAGCTTTGAGTCACTCGGGACCACCCTTTTGGAGCAGGTAGCCAGGGAAGAGCTGGAGTGGGTGGAGTGTCCGTTAATGAGTGTGTACCCAGTGATGATGCCAGCAGCTGCAGGGAAAGGGGAGTGTGAAAATACAGGCTAAAGAGCAGTGGTGTCCTCCTCATGAGCTATCGGTCTGCTCCTGGAGTGTCTGTGGTGGCCCGGTGCTGACGGTGGTCAGGGAGGGGGCAGGGTTCCTGTTTACCTGTTGAGATAACAGCCTGTGCCCTAGCAGAGCTCCTGGTTTATTGTGCACAGGTTATGCAATGCAGGGCCAGCCAGTTCGTTATTTCCTTTCCTTATGGTTGCCTCCAGATTGTCCTTCCTAGGAAGCAGCCTGGGGCCTGGGGAGTATAAGAGCTGTGTAGCTGTGGTAAAACCTTTCCAAGTTATAGCTGCTGCCCTTGAGAGGCTGTTGGGAATCAGGTGAGTTACAGGTGCATTCTCTGCTGACTGGAGGGAATTGTTACCCCCACTCACACAGGATGGAGCCTGGGCGCACAGCTAAGAAGTGATAGAAGTGGGAATATTTTTCCCAGTTTTTCTGACTCCAACGCAGATTTTTTCTCCATGGCGGACAGCTTTTCAGAATCCCATTGTCTGTGGTGGGGAAGCCTCTGGCAATTGTTTACCACCTCGTTTTGCAGTCAGGAAAACCTAAAGTCTGACTCACTGCAGGGGCTCCAAATTAAAACTGGACAGCCGTGAACTTGAGGGAACACTGTCAAGATTCCTGGGGTCTGCTGCCTCAGCAGGAGCAAGCCGTTTTCCCTCCTCCATCTGTAAAGTGCCTCTGAGTGAGTAGTCTTTTGGCAATGTGATTTTAAGTCAAGTTTTTTGAGGTCTGATTTACACACAGTAAACCTTCACCACTTGAGGTGCACAGATCTATGAACTTGACAAACGTACACAGACAAGCAGCCACACCACAATCAAGATCGAGAATTTTTCCACCAACCCAGAAAGTTCCTTTTGTTCCTCTGTAGTCAGTTCCTTTCACCCCATCCACTGGCAACCCCCAATCTGTTTTTTGTCTCTGTAGTTTCAGCAGTGTGATTTTAACTGAAACCCTTGATAAACCAGAACTTGTTGTTTTTTCTGTGGAAAGCACATCAGGGATTCAGCGTAAAACCTTCCCGGGGCTGTGCGCGGTGGCTCATGCTTGTAATCCCAGCACTTTGGGAGGCCGAGGCAGGAAGATTGCTTGATGCCAAGAGTTCGAGATGAGCCTGGCCAGCATAGTGAGACATGGTATCTATTTAAGATAAAATAAAATAAACCTTCTCAGGGCCTGTCTTGGGAAGCCTGGGATGCTTGTCCAGCAAGCATCCATTCTTATCTCCTAAAGCTTTCCCTGTGATTCTTTACAATGATGCTGGGTTTTATTAGAGCTGAGGAAGCTTAGAGATGGATCACCTGGTGATTTTCCAGCTCCTGTAAGCTTGGAGGTACTGAAAGGTGAGGAGAAAGGCCAAGAGGGCAGAGAGAAGGTCAGAAGGGCTTTAACTAGTTTCCCAACCAGTCAGAGCAATACCTTTATCTAGTTGTATGTTGAAGTTCTTCTTGTTATTTGACTAAAGAGTTTTGCTGCTTAAAAAAAAAAAAAAAAAAAATTGAGAGTCACAGATTTAATCAAATTACTTTATTTCTGTAGCCACTTCCCATTACAACCAGAATAACCTCCAGACACCTTCCCCAAAGAGATGGACCTCTGGAAAGAGATGAAGTTGGAGAGGCAGACAGAGGCCCATCTCTACCCTTTACTTCCTGCTCTCCAGCTTCACTAGCCCTTCAACATGGCAGGCTCACCCCTGCCTTGGGACCTTTACATCTCTTTCCCTGCCTGTCATACTCTGCCTCTAGATCCCCTTGTAACTGCTACTTCATCATTCAGGTCCCAACACAAATGCCACATCTTCAGAGAGGCCTTGCCTGACCTCCCAGGTCCTCTATTCTGTAACTCTATTGTATCTGGTCATAACACTTATCAGAGCATCAAATTAACTGTTTTTTGTTTTGTTTTGTTTTGTTTTTTTTGTCATCTTCCCCTATAGAAGTTAAGCTCCTTGAAGACACAGGGATCCAGTGGGCCAGTGTCAAATACATAGTGTCCAATATGCGCCTGTTAATTGGTTCCTTTATAGAGAGAAAGCTGAGGCTAGGTCACTTACAAGTCTGTGGCAAAACCAAGGGTTTGGCTGGCTCCTAAGCCCAGTCCTCATTTTTACTTGACCAGCCTTCTGATTTGCTCTGAGTTCATAAAGATGACCCTGAGATTCTGAAAGTGAATGGATCTAATAAAAATGGGGTTGGGCCGGGCGCGGTGGCTCAAGCCTGTAATCCCAGCACTTTGGGAGGCCGAGACGGGCGGATCACGAGGTCAGGAGATCGAGACCATCCTGGCTAACACGGTGAAACCCCGTCTCTACTAAAAATACAAAAAATTAGCCGGGCGAGGTGGCGGGTGCCTGTAGTCCCAGCTACTTGGGAGGCTGAGGCAGGAGAATGGCGTGAACCCGGGAGGCGGAGCTTGCAGTGAGCTGAGATCCGGCCACTGCACTCCAGCCCGGGCGACAGAGCAAGACTCCGTCTCAAAAAAAAAAAAAAAAAAAAAAAAAAAAATGGGGTTGTGGCCATTGCATTTCCTGAGAGAAGAATGTGGAATGGGGCATTTTAGAAAAATTGGGGTTGACAGTTAAAGAGTTTAAGGGTATTTATCAATTATTATCAATATTTATCAATTATTAACCAGAGCGTGTAGATATACCCAAACAGCTCAGAGACACTGCTGTACAAGTCAGTAAGGCTTTGTATGTGGTGGTCATTTCCAGTGTTCTTGTGGATGCATTTGGGTGTAGCTATGAGAACTGGACTTATAAAGTGAATCTGAGGTGCTGCTTGTCTTGTATACTGTGAAGTCTCTGACAGAGC
The DNA here is from genome assembly GCF_000951035.1 of Colobus angolensis palliatus. Taxonomy (NCBI): domain Eukaryota; kingdom Metazoa; phylum Chordata; class Mammalia; order Primates; family Cercopithecidae; genus Colobus; species Colobus angolensis. The sequence goes on from NW_012116377.1 coordinate 4,317,820, forward strand.
ACTGGACTAGGAGTCTGAAGTTCTGGGTGTTGCTTCAACCTTGCCACAGACTTGGGCAATTCATTTTTTTTCTCCTTGGAGCTTCAGGCATCCTCATCTGTGAAATGGGACTAATAGTCTTTGCTCTGCCTCTTTCTTAGGGTTGTCAGAAAACTTTGAACATGCTTAAAAGAGTTTAAAGTTTCCATGACTTACTTTTGAATAGATTTCAAAATTTTAAAAACTTCAAAGGGTGTATAGTGAAAAGTCTTCTGTGTTTGTCCCGTAAGCTACCCAGTGTCCTCTGAGAAGCCATCAGTGTTACTCATTTCTTATTTAAAAACAAGGATTTATAAATATAAATAAATATATATTATATTAGTGCTGCAGTTACTGTTTTCCTCCCTAGATGAGACAGATTAGGTCTGAATTTGCCCCTCCCCCACCCTCCCTCCTCCCCACCTCAGTGTCCTCAGAAAATCTCAGCTGGCTCTAAATCCTTAAAACATTCTGAAGCTCCTCCACTCACTCTTATCTGGGACAACACAAAGACCTGTTATGTAAACTCGTTTTTGCAGATCACTAGGTTCACGGGCCTCAAGTCCAGTGCAGAGGTCAGTCTTGTGGAACTGTACCCCTCTATTCATCTCTCTCTCAGGCTGGCTGGCTGCTCGCTAGGGATGCTGCCAGATCTCTCCTTCAGAGAGGTAAAGTCTGTGCCCTTGGGCCTGGACCTTCAGATTTCAGGACCTTTGGCCTTGACTCAAGCTTCCCCTGGCCCTAGGAGTCATCTTTGTTTTTGTAGCTGCTCCTGGCACTTCAAAAAGAGGGGGCAGGGCGGGATAAGGGGAAATGGTTTCTGGTTAAAGTTTGCATTCTCAGTCCTTCCAATCAAGAGTCTAGTTCTGCTCATCTTTTTTTTTTTTTCCTATTTGGATAAAGTCTGTTTGACTTTTTCAGCTTTCATTAGAAATAGCAAAAGGACTGTTAGATAAGAAAGAAGTTCTAGGTCATGCTGATTTTCTGAAGAAATCTGTTCTTGATACCAGGGACAGCCATCCTAATTGCAAAATAAACCTTGCCTCTTGAGGTTTCTTAGAATCCTGAGACAGCGTGTCTGGTGGAGAGATAGTGGAAAGCAGGCCAGCTTTAGAATTGCACAGCACCAGGTTAAATCTTACCCTCAATGGATACATACGTTCCAAGACCCGCAGTGGGTGCCTGAAACCTCAGATGGTACTGAACACTATATAGACTATGTTTTGTCTTATACATACATCCCTGTGATAAAGTTTAATTTATGAATTAGGCACAGTAAGAGATTAACAATAATTAATAACAAAATAGAACAGTTATAACAATATGTCAGCATTGCTACTCCTGCGCTTTGGGGCCATTATTAAATAAAATAAGGATTCTTTGAACACAAGCACTGTGATACAGTACATGCTGGACAAAGGACATCCCAGGTGGGATGGAGCAGGGTGGTATGAGATTTCATCATGCTACTCAGAATGATGTGCAATTGAAACTTATGCATTCTTTCTAGAATCTACCGTTTAATATTTTTATTTGTCTTTTTGAGACAGAATCTCGCTCTGTCGTCCAGGCGGGAGTAGAGTGGTATGATTTCAGCTCACTGGAACCTCCACCTCCCAGGTTCAAGAGATTCTCCTGCCTCAGCCTCCCAAGTAGCTGGGATTATAGGCACCCACCACCACACCTGGCTAATTTTTGTATTTTTTGGTAGAGATG
>NW_012116377.1:4320700-4328260 GCF_000951035.1 Colobus angolensis palliatus
CTCACTGCAAGCTCCGCCTCCCGGGTTTACGCCATTCTCCTGCCTCAGCCTCTGGAGTAGCTGGGACTACAGGCGCCCGCCACCTCGCCCGGCTAGTTTTTTGTATTTTTTAGTAGAGACGGGGTTTCACCGGGTTAGCCAAGATAGTCTCGATCTCCTGACCTCGTGATCCGCCCGTCTCAGCCTCCCAAAGTGCTGGGATTACAGGCTTGAGCCACCGCGCCCGGCCCCCTTGTAGGTTTCTTTACCTTGCACTGGCTTTTGTGTAGTGCTGAGGCTGTGATTGGCCTTTGTTGAGGCCTCATGCTAGGTGGTTTTCCTGGGTGCTTTGGGTATGAGGAATTCTCAGAGTTCAGTAGTAAGAGGAGCAGCTCTCCCTCAAATGTGCATGCGTTTTATCAGTTTCCATTGCTTTTCTCATGAGTTGTTGCATTTGATCCTCATAGCCACCCTGTGGGAGACTATCCCCATCTTACAGAAGAGGAAATGAAAGCCCATTTGTGGCAAAGTGCGAACCAGAGCTCCTAGTCTGGTACTTTTCTCCTCATTGCAGTGTTGTGCCCTCTCCTACTACCGCAAACACAAACAAACCCACAAATGAAAAAGGTTGGGACTGATTTAAAATCTAGGCCATCCTGTATTGCTTGCATTTTACACATTGATTAGCGGTATCATGTCAACATTCTAATGCCCGGTACTTATTAAATAAATGCTTATTAATTCAGATGAACTGTGAGTAGTGTTCGGAGTGGCCAATGTGAATGACAGGAAAATCCCACTTTCTAGACTGGCCTGCGAAGTGCTGTTTTATTGTTGATGTGGCAGCAGAAGCCAACCAAATGCTGTTACATATCGAATCTTTCTTTTTTTTTCTTTCGAGACAGAGTCTTGCTCTGTCACCAGGCCGGAGTGCAGTGGCGCAAGGCGCGATCCTGGCTCACTGCAACCTCTACGTCCCTGATTGAAGCAGTTCTCCTGCCTCAGCCTCCCAAGTAGCTGGGACTACAGGCACACACCACCACGCCCAGCTGATTTTTGTATTTTTAGTAGAGACAGGGTGTCACCATGTTGGCCAGGATGGTCTGGATCCCTTGACCTCATGATCCGCCTGCCTTGGCCTCCCAAAGTGCTGGGATTACAGGCATGATCCACTGTGCCCAGCCACATGTCGGGTTTTTCTAACCTGCTTTGGGTTCGTGAATAAGGACTGTTTGCCATGCATAGCTCCTATCCAGATACCATTAAAATCAGCTCTCCTCTACTTGCACCAGTTTGCCTTCCAAATCTCCCTTTTCTGGATTGGAAAAAGGTAAACTTAATCCCAAAAACAGTGTGTGAGCATCACTTGTTAGAGGTTTTCACCTGTACTCATGAATGACCACTCTGACATCCCAAAAACAGTGTGGCTAGAGAGTAATGTGACTGGCGTTTAAAAATAACCTAGGGCCGGATGTAGTGGCTCATGCCTGTAATCCCAGCGCTTTGGGAGGCCGAGGCAGGTAGATCATGAGGTCAAGAGTTCAAGACCAGCCTGGCCAACATGGTGAAACCCTGCCTCTACTAAGAATACAAAAATTAGACAGGCGTGGTGGCGTGTGCCTGTAATCCCAGCTACTTGGGAGGCTGAGGCAGGAGAATCGCTTGAACCCGGGAGGCGGAGATTGCAGTGAGCCGAGATCGTGCCACTGCACTCCAGCCTGGGCGACAGAGCAATACTCCATCTCAAAAAAATAAAATTAAAATAATAAAAATTAAAATAACCTAAAACTCAAACGTGTATATGGGTGCTATCCCTTTCAGAGTCATCTCTTTCGGTAATTGTATATGCATTTCCCAAAGGTTTCATCTGCTGTGATGCTGTGTTCAGAAACTTCTCTAGAACCCGCACCTGCTTTGGTGGGTGTTCCAGGGGTGGGTTTGATGCATAAAAACAGTCAAAAGAAGCCTGGACAACATAGGGAGACCTCATCTCTACAAAAAAATTAAAAATTAGCCAGGTGTGGTGATGCATGTCTGTAGTCCCAGCTACTGAGGAGGCTGAGGCAGGAGGATTGCTTAAGTCCCAGAGGTCAAGGCTGCAGGTAACTATAACCATACCACTGCACTCCAGCCTGGGTTACAGAGTGAGACCTTGTCTCAAAAAAAAAAAAAAAAAAAAAAACACCAACAAAAACCAGCCTGCCTACCATAATGTTAGCAGTTCTTCTGTCCAAAATGAGGTCTGGCTATAAAATAATTCTGGTTCATGTTAGGCAATTCCTGTATGCGCTGGGCAGTGGCAGCTGTTGGAGTAGGTGTACTGCCTTCTGAAGTGACGTCTCTTAAAGGGGACAAGATGCATTTTGGTTTGAGAGACCTAAAAGCCTGGCCTTAACAGCACGAGGGCTGGGAGTCATTTCTCCTCCTTGCTGCATCAGTTTCCTCACTGTTGCGTGACGAAGTGGGACTGGGTGATCTCAGAAGCCTCTCTAGGCTCTGTTATTCTTTGAAAAAAGGCCCTTGTCATTTCAAGCCAGATAACCTCCATGCCCACCATTTTTATGGTTATGGGGTATAAAAATTGGGTGTTTTTTGTTTTGTTTTGTTTTTTGAGACGGAGTCTCGCTGTGTCGCACAGTCTGGAGTGCAGTGGCCGGATCTCAGCTCACTACAAGCTCCGCCTCCCGGGTTTACGCCATTCTCCTGCCTCAGCCTCCTGAGTAGCTGGGACTACAGGCGCCCGCCACCTCGCCCGGCTAGTTTTTTGTATTTTTTAGTAGAGACGGGGTTTCACCGTGTTAGCCAGGATGGTCTCGATCTCCTGACCTCGTGATCCACCCGTCTCGGCCTCCCAAAGTGCTGGGATTACAGGCTTGAGCCACTGCGCCCGGCCGGGTGTTTTTAAAATTTAAAAAATTCTGTTTACAATTTCTAATTAAAAACTTTGATTTTGGGTTTTTTTTTTATTCTTGTCTTTTTTGTTTGGAAACAGGGTCTCAGGATCTCACTCTGGTTGCCCAGGCTGGAGTGCACTCGCATGATCTCAGCTCACCGCAGCCTCTGCCTCTTGGGCTCAGGTGATTATCCCACCTCAGCCACCTGAGTAGCTGGAACTACAGGGCATACGGCACCATGCCTGGCTAATTTTTTGTATTTTTAGTAGCGATGGGGTTTCGCACTGTTGCCCAGGCTGATCTCGAACTCCTGGACTCACGCAATCCACCTGCCTTAGCCTCCCAAAGTGCTAGGATTGCAGACGTTAGCCACCACGCCTGGCCTTATTCTTGGCTTTTAACTGTGTGTGGATCCATAAATAGTGGGTGATATCGAGACCAAAAAAATGGATCTTAGTGTCAGAGTAAACTTCAGTTTGCTAGTTAGAAATTGTTAGTATCTGTTATGTTTATATTTTTTTTTAATACTTCCAATAAGAATTGGACTCTAATGTTTATATAGAACAGAATCAATTTTATGAAATACATGAAAAGTCTATGAAATATGTAGAAAAATCTCTTAGAAAAAAATCATTTTTATCATTGAAATCTCAAGGCCAATACTTCAGTGTAAACTCTGACCCTCCAGTTTTCTTTGGGTTTCTTCCCCAGAATAAGCCCTCAACATGTGTTGGCTGCATGAGTGGGAGAGTGAGGAGCAGGATCAACATCTGATGGGTGGGTGCCGCTGGATCCCACAGCTGGCAGCACAGGTCTCTCTCCGTGTTTTTTTTTTTGGTTTTTGTTTGTTTGTTTGTTTTTTGTGTTTGTTTGTTTTTTTTTTTTTTGAGATGGAGTCTCTATCATCCAGGTGGAGTACAGTGGTGCTATCTCAGCTCATTGCAACTTCGGCCTCCTAGGTTCAAACGATTCTCCTGCCTCAGCCTCCTGAGGTGCACACCACTACACCTGGCTAATTTTTGTATTTTTAGTAGAGATGAGGTTTCGCCATGTTGGCCAAGCTGGTCTCAAACTCCTGACCTTAAGTGATCTGCCCACCTCGGCCTCAGGCATGAGCCATTGCGCCCAGCCATGGACTCTAGAAGCTCTACTAGAAGAGTCCAGGAAAGGGCTGGAGGGCACCCTCCATGTTTTAACAGAACACATGGGAGGAGAAATGCATGTGAAGTGAAAAAAGGAGACCTCCTAGGAATTTGCGGAGTCCCCTGCCCTTGGGAAGGCACATGGTAATGGAAGGTGAGGTGTGTCCAGATAGGCTTGGGGCCAGTTTGCTGTACATTTGTGGTACAAGTGCATATGTCTACAGATTGATATTTTGCTTTCCCTGAATTATCTTACCTGACTGTCCTGTCTAAAGTAGCACTCTCCCAAGTTCCTTAAAAAAAAAAAACTTTGTTGATATAATCCACATACTATAAAAATTCCCCCTTAAAATGTGCAATTCAGTGTTTTGTTTGTTTGTTTTTTAATGTACTCAAGAGAGTTGTGCAGTCATCACCACAGTTGATTTTAGGATATTTTCGTCACCACAAAAGAAACCTCACCCCCATAAGCAGCCACTCTCACTTCTTGATCCCCACCAGCCCCTGGCAACCACTCTGCTACTTTCTCTCACTGTAGGTTTGCCTATTCTAGATGTTATACATAAGTGGGACTGTGCAGAATGTTTTCTTTTTTTTTTGAGACGGCGTCTCGCTCTGTTGCCCAGGCTGGAGTGCAGTGGCATGATCTCGGCTCACTTAGCTCCGCCTCTCGGGTTCATGCCATTCTCCTGCCTCAGCCTCCCGAGTAGCTGGGACTACAGGCGCCCGCCCCCACGCACAGCTAATTTTTTGTATTTTTAGTAGAGACAGAGTTTCACTGTGTTAGCCAGGATGGTCCGATCTCCTGACCTCGTGATCCACCGCCTTGGCCTCCCAAAGTGCTAGAATTACAGGCGTGAACCACGCCTAGCTGCAGAATGTTTTCAACATTATGCCCTTACTTGCCTCGTTTTGTTTTTTACTTTGCATTGCCCCGAGTCATACTTCACTTGTTTGTTACTGTTTGCTTCCTTCCACCCTTAGGCACTCAGCGCTTCTGGGCATGGACTTTGTCTTAGGTAACAAAGCACTTGGCACAGTGTACTTTATCTTTTGGTTGTTGAATGAATGAAGGAAGGCAGGAAGGAAGCACACTCTTTCTCCATTTATCTAGCTACCTGTTGGCTTGCTTTTGTTGAATTGATCAGTTGTCTTCCATGTTACTTTCTAGTAAGTTGGAAATATAGTGCTGTTTCTATCCATTTTATTAAGTTTTAAATTCATGTTTAAATTTATCTACCAGGATTTGGTTTTTTTCACCTAAAGAAGACAAGAACCACCATAATCCCAACACTTTGGGAGGCAGAGGCAGGCGGATTGCTATAGCCCAGGAGTTTGAGATTAGCCTGGGCAACATAGGGAGACCCCATCTCTACAAAAAATTTTAAAAAATTAACCAGGTATGGTGTTGTGTGTCTGTAGTCCCAGCTACTCAGGAGACTGAGGTGGGAGGATCACTTAAGCCCAGGAGGTGGAGGCTGCAGTGAGCCAGGATCGCACCATTGCACTCCATCCTAAATGACATAGTGAAACTCTGTCTCACCAAAAAAAACAAAACCAAGCACACTTTTACTTTCTCCTCATTGCCCATTCCAAATTTTTTTTTACATTATGTACCAACAGTTAGACTTAAATCTAACTTTTATCATTATTATTATTATAGACGGAATCTCGCACTGTCGCCTGGGCTAGAGTGCAATGGTGCAATCTCGGCTCACTGCAACCTCTGCTTCCCAGATTCAAGCACTTTTCCTTGCCTCAGTCTCCCAAGGATCTGGGATTACAGGCGCCCGCCACCACACCTGGCTAATTTTTTTGTATTTTTAGTAGAGACGGGGTTTCACTGTGTTGGCCAGGCTAGTTTTGAACTCCAGACCTCAGGGGGTCTGCCGACATAGGACTCCCAAGGATCTGGGATTACAGGTGCATGCCACAATTCTGGCTAATTTTTGTAATTTTAGTAGAGACGGGGTTTCACTGTGTTGGCCAGGCTGCTCTTGAACTCCTGACCTTGTGATCCACATGCCTCAACCTTCCAAAGTGCTAGGATTACGGGCTTGAGCCACCCTGCCCGACCTAAGTTTTATTATTTTTAAACGTACTATTCTTTATTTCTTTGATTCATTTTAGTTTTGTCTGAATTTTTTCTCAAATGATTCTTTTTTTTTTTTTGAGGCGGAGTCTCCCTCTTGTCACCCAGGCTGGAGTGTGGTGGCGCAGTCTCGGCTCACTGCAAGCTCTACCTTGTGGGTTCACACCATTCTCCTGCCTCAGCCTCCTGAGTAGCTAGGACTACAGACACCCGCCACCACGTCCAGCTAATTTATTTTGTATTTTTATTAGAGACAGGGTATCACCGTGTTAACCAGTTGGTCTCCATCTCCTGATCTTGTGATCCACCCGCCTCGGCCTCCCATAGTGCTAGGATTATAGGCGTGAGCCACCATGCCCAGCCTCTCAAATGATTCTTACAGAAAAAGTCTGTAGTTGATAAACTTTCAGTAATCACATAACCAAAATTATTTTCCCCTCACTTAGATATAGAAATCTAAGTACAAAATAATCTTCCTGAGAACTTAAGATACTGAACTACAGTTGTGTGTTGCTTAAAGACGGGGATATGTTCTGAGAAGTGTGTCGTTAGGCAAGTCCATCATGTGCCCATTGTAGAGTGTCGTTACACACGTTGGATGGCATAGCCTCCTACACACCTAGGCCATATGGTGTGGACTGTTGCTCCTAAGCTACAAACCTGTACTGAACACCATAGACTGTTATAATGCCATAGCAGGTGTTTGTGGATCTAAAGTAAACATAGCTAAACATAGAAAAGAGGCAATAAAAAGACAATATAAAAGATAAAAATCGGAATATTTGTATAGGACCCTAACTATGAATGGAGCATGCAGGACTGGAAGTTGCTCTGGGTGAGTGAATGAGTGAAGGTGAGTGACTGTGAAGGCCTAGGGCATGACTGCTCTACCGTAGACTTCATACACACTGGACACTTAGGCTATACTAAGTTTGCTTAAGTTTTCTTTCTTCGATAATAAATTAACCTTAGCTTACTGTAGCTTTGTTTTGCTTTATAAACTTTTTTTTTCTTTTTTCTTTCTTTTTTTTATTTTTGAGATGGAGTCTCGCTCTTGTTGCCCAGGCTGGAGTACAATGGTGCAATCTTGGCTCACTGCAACCTCTGCCTCCTGGGTTCAAAGAATTCTTCTGCCTGAGCCTCCCAAGTAGCTGGGATTACAGGGACTCGCCATCACTCTTGGCTAATTTTTGTATTTTTAGTAGAGACGGGGTTTCACCATATCAGCCGGGCTGGTCTTGAACTCCTGACCTCAGGCAATCTGCCTGCCTCGGCCTCCCAAAGTACTGGGATTACAAGTGTAAGCCCCTGCACCCAGGCCTTTTTTCTTTTTCTTTTTCTTTTTTTTTTTTTTTGAGACAGAGTCTCACTCTGTCGCCCAGGCTGGAGTACAGTGGTGTGATCTTGGCTCACTGCAAGCTCCGCCTCCCGGGTTCACACCATTCTCCTGCGG
>NW_012116377.1:4329007-4339707 GCF_000951035.1 Colobus angolensis palliatus
AGGATTACAGGCGTGAGCCACTGCGCCTGGCCCCTTTTTTCTTTATAAACTGTTAAATCAGGGATGTCCAATCTTTTGGTTTCCCTGGGCTACATCAGAAGAAGAGTTGTCTTGGGCCACACATAAAATACACTAACGATAGCTGATGAGCTTAAAAAAAAAATCTCACAATGTTTTAAGAAAGTTTATGAATTTGTGTTTTGCTGCATTCAAAGCTGTCCTGGGCTACATGTGGCCCGTGGGCCATGGGTTGGACAAGCTTGTGTTAAACTGGTTTTTAATTTTTTTCGCAGTCACCAATGTTTTTAACTTTTGACTCGTTTGTAGTAACACTTGATTAAAACACAAACACATTGTACAGCCGTATAAAAATATGTTTTTTTACATTCTATAAGTTTTTTTCTATTTTAAAAATATTTATTTATTTTACTTTTTTATTAAAAACTAAGACACATACACATTAGCCTAGGCCTGCACAGGGTCAGGATGCTCAGTATCACTGTTTTCCTCCTCCACATCCTGTCCCACTGAGAGGTCTACAGGGGCAGTCACCTGCATGGAGCTGTGGCCTCCTGTGATGACAGTACCCTCATCTGGATGCTTCCTGAAGGGCCTGCCTGAGGCTCTTGTTGAGGAGGAGCCTTGTTTCTTTTTTTTTTTTTTTTTTGAGACGGAGTCTTGGTCTGTTGCCCAGGCTGGAATGCAGTGGTGCGATCTTGGCTCACCGCAAGCTCCGCCTCCCGGGTTCACGCCATTCTCCTGCCTCAGCCTCCTGAGTAGCTGGGAATACAGGTGCCAGCCACCACGCCCGGCTAATTTTTTGTATTTTTAGTAGAGATGGGGTTTCACCATGTTAGCCAGGATGGTCTTGATCTCCTGACCTTGTGATCCGCCTGCCTCAGCCTCCCAAAGTGCTGGGATTAGAGGCATGAGCCACCACACCCAGCCTGGGAGGAGGCTTGTTTCTACCAGCATCACCAAAAGTACGTGAGTAATATGTTGGGAGCCACCAACACATTATCAGCCTAATGCTGCAGCTGATATGAAGTCTGATAGTAGTTGAATTATTGTTTGCTTGTTGTTAACTCATATTTTACTTTTGGAAATATATAGGCTTTTAAAAAAATTACTTCTGGTGTTTTGAAGTCTTACCACAGCCTGTTTACATGTGGGATTTTTTTCATTCATCCTGCTCTGAACTTGGTAGGTATAGCCAATGTGAAAATTCCTATGTTTCTAGCCCTCTTGAGAATTTTCTTTTATTTCTTTGATTAACTCCTTCTTGTCATCTCTCTATTCTCTTTTCTGGAGGTTGTACAGGACAGGAGCTAAAATTTAAGGTCTGTCTTTTTTTTAGATGGAGCCTTGCTCTGTCACCCAGACTGGATGGAGTATAGTGGCACTATCTTGGCTCACTGCAACTTCCGCCTCCCAGGTTCAAGCGATTCTCCTGCCACAGCCTTTCAAGAGTAGCTGGGATTACAGGTGCACGCCACCACATCTGGCTAATTTTTGTATTTTTAGTAAAGGTGGTGTTTTGCTGTGTTGGTCAGGCTGGTCTCGAACTCCTGACCTCAGGTGACCCACCCGCCTCGGCCTCCGAAAGTATTGGGATTATAGGTGTGAGCCACCATACCCAGCCATAATATACATTTTTTAAAAAATTTTAAAGTAAGTTGTAAACATCATACTTCACACCTGAATACGTTAACATGCAACTGTGTTTTTTTTTTTTTAGATGGAGTTTCGCTCTTGTTGACCAGGCTGGAGTACAATGGCACGATCTTGGCTCACTGCAACCTCCGCCTCCCGGGTTCAAGCAGTTCTCCTGCCTTAGCCTCCCGAGTAGCTGGGATTACAGGCATGTGCCACCACGCCCAGCTAATTTTGTATTTTTAGTAAAGACAGGGTTTCTCCATGTTGGTCAGGCTGGTCTCGAAACTCCCGACCTCAAGTGATCTGCCTACCTTGGCCTCACAAAGTGTTGGAATTACAGGCATGAGCCACTGTGCCCGACTACATACAACTTTTTATTTTTTATTTTTTATTTGTGTTTTTTTTTTTTTGATACGGAGTAGCGCTCTGTCGCCCAGGCTGGAGTGCAGTGGCACGATCTTGGCTCACTGCAAGCTCCGCCTCCTGGGTTCACACCATTCTCCTACCTCAGCCTCCCAAGTAGCTGGGACTACAGGCACCCGCCACCACACCCAGCAAATTTTTTTGTATTTTTAGTAGAGACGGGATTTCACCGTGTTAGCCAGGATGGTCTTGATCTCCTGACCTCGTGATCCGCCCACCTTGGCCTCCCAAAGTGCTGGGATTATAGGCGTGAGCCACCACACCCAGCCAAATGACACTTATTTTTAAAAATTAATTTACAGATGAGTATATGCCATGATTTTTTGTTGTTGTTTGAGTCACCTTTTAGTTTTTTCTCATAGTTTCCTTATGTTGTCTTTTCGCTTGTTTCTTTATTCCTTATATTTCCTGTAAGCTGGAAGTGTGAGGACTCGATGAGCCTCAAGTTAAACCATTCTGGCAAGAATGTATCCTAGGGGATGTTGTAGGCTTCATCCTTCAGCACGGGAGGCAGCCCGTGGTGCCAGGTTCCCCACTAGTAATGGGGCCTGTTCGATCACCTGGTTAGGGTGGTGTTTACCAGCTTTCTCCATTTCTGTTGATTTCTAAAGATTTCTCTGTTCTTTTGACTTGTGTTTGTTGATCACTTAAGAGCCACGGCCTTCCATCTGGAGCACCAGACAAGTTGAAATGGCGCTAAAAGGAAAGAACCCTTGAAACCTGGAAGGTGGTGCTCTGTCGAGTTTAGTTATGGTTGTTGGCTGGGAATTACCCATCTGACACCCTGTATGTAAATTACGTAGCATGGCGACTTGTGCATGGTTTATTTGTTCATTCATTCCTTAGGTACCTGCCCTCTCCCAGGCACTGTTCTAGGCACCAGAGAGAGAAAGGTAAATAAGAGGCAGTCTCTGTTTGAGGACTCACCTCTGGTGGAGAAAATATATGTAGACAGATGCTATAATTAGCATACAATGCTATTAATGCTGTGGCTGTGGTAACTGAGACTTCTGAAGGAAGAGTTCAGAAGTGGCCTGACAAGTACTCATCTTTCACCTCCACACGTTGTGGCAACAGCCGGCCAAACATGGACAGTCAGGGCTGTTCCTGGAAGGCAGGGCCATGTGGCTGCCGTAGCTGTCCTAGAGAGGCGTGCTTGAGTTCTGCGGAACTTGGTTGGGGGGCTTTAATCCACACTTCTCAGGGCCACAGAGGCGTGAAAGGGAGGGAGGCCCTGGAAGATTCGTGAGAGATTCCTAGGGAAGTGAGATGGACAGGGCTTTGAATGCCATGGCCGCCTCTGTGCAGAGCTGTGGCCTTGGGAGGGAGGAGTGTGATGTTTGTCCAAGCTACGTGCAGCTGGAGAATGGGGGCAGATGAGAGCATGGCAAGTATGAGGGCCAGCCTGGTGGCACTGGCAGGTCGTGGGCCTGCTGGGGGCCATAGGCAGTGAAACGGCCAACTGTGCCTGGGAGCCCAGGGAGGAGGGTTTGCTCTAGAGAGTTGATGAGGCAACCGAATGGTGTGGAGGGTGAGGGTGATGGACACGTGAGGCCAGTCTGGGATATCGCTGATGACCAAAGTAGTAGGAAACTGGAGGGATGGTTTGAGGGTTGGTGTTGTTCAGTGTGGGCCACAGGACATCTGAATCCCTTGTGCCTGGGCCCTTGCAGCTGAGGAATTTGGGGAAAAGAGGTGTGGGGTTTACGGGAATTCTTGTGGAAGCTGTGAGGGCTCCAGGAGGCTGTCTACCAAGTACACTGGTGCTTGCAGCCCTGACTCTGAGGATGCTGTCAATGCTTGCTGAAAGCCCTTCCTGATGGGCCTCCCGGCTGAGCGGTGCCCACTGCAAGCTCCTGCATGCTGCCTTGGTTTCCTCATTACCAAATGTTTCCCTGGTGCCGCAAGGAGCCTGCAAGCAAGCAAGGTGTTTGGGTGGCAGCAGGCTAGTCGTAGATGCCCTTAGCTTCCTGCGAGGAAGAGGAATACCTGGAAGAGGTGGCACTTGGCAAGCAGAAGAGGCAGGACTTGTTGGCCAGAGGCCAGGATCATTTCCTGTGCACCTTTTTCCCATCCAAGCTGTTCAGGAAAGGGTTTGATTCCTACAGGAGGTGCCAGTGGCAGTGAGATTTCTTGGAAGCAGTTTCTATGTGCTTGTGGAGGAGCCATGTCCACAGTAAAGGACACCAGGCTTCAGAGTCAGAATTGCTGATGCTTCATTCCTGTGACCCCTCAGACATAAGGAGTAATGAGACCGACCTTCTAGGGTTGTCACAGTAAGAAATGGCCTGACACACAGGGAGCACTGACAGTGCCAGGCGCCCACAGAACTCTGCCTTCTGACTTTCAGGGCCTCTGGCCTCTTGTTTTCACCGGCTCCACAAAACATGGTGGGTTACTGTGCTTCCTGGGTGACTGGGGAGGAAACTCGAACTGCGAGAAGCCGAAGGGGCCGTCCCTCATCTTGGGCTGGTGGAGCACAGGAACAGGAACGCACATCCTGGATGTTTTTTCACTCAGTGTCCCCACCAAGCCTCCCAAGGAGAGCTGCATTTTAATAAGGGACAAAGAAAGCCATTTCTCATGCTGGGCCTTGAGGCACTCATGTTTAAGAGACGGGAGGAATTTTGGGCATGAGAGTCTGTCCTGGTCCTCTGCTCCCCTACTGCAAAGGAGAATTTGTGCCCCCTGACACCAGACTGCATGCATTGCAGTCTGCTCTGCCTGCCGCCAGCCTGTGTTGCTGGTACAGCCTAGTCTTACCTTTCTTGTCCTCACTTTGGTCTCTCTCCACCTGTCTGGCCAGATGGTGGCAGGCTGTGTCCTTAGCCGGTTAATATGCTAGAGGTTTTGCTGTCTTACCATGGCACTTCACAGTGCTTCACTCCCTGGCTTGTGGCCTGCTTGCGAGCCCAGGGCCAAACCCTTCCCTGGAGGACCGCAGCACGGTGGGAGGAGGGACAGTGGCAGTCAGGAGCTGGCATGGCCCACAAACTCCATCTCCTGGTTTGACTCACCACATCCCAAGACACAATGAAAAATAGCTCAGGAACTTGTATTTGGGTCAGTCTGACCAGTTTTCAGAGTTTGTCTTGAGAACTAACTTTTCCAAGGTCCTTCTCTAATATGAAGAAGCAAGGAACTTCCCACCGCCTGCTTCGTTACTCAGGAGAAAGTCTCGTCAAATAAAACCTTCCTGTTTCCATTGGGAGGGACAGATGCTGGACACAGGTCCCAGAGCCGAGCTTCAGTAGTGCTTTTAACCTAGTAGGCAGGATTGATTTCCCACTGGGGCACATCTGAATTCACTCAGTGGGAACGTGAACCAGGAATCCCTGGAAAGCAGCTTTCAGCCCCGCTGCACGGGCCTGACTACTGGGACCTGCCCACAGCGGACTGCTGATGTGTGGAGGCCCTTCTCTGCAGGCACTGTGCAAGTATTGATGGTGTCAAGAGGAATAAGACAGGGTCTTTCTCCTTAGGGAATCCATTCCTGATGGCAAGAGATGGACATAGGAACCAGGAGCCAAGCAGTAGCCCGAGGTCAGTTTCCACTACAAAGCCCGCTTTTTGTTTGTTTTTTTAATGTTAACTTTTTTTTTTTTTTTGAGATGGAGTTTCACTCTTGTTGCCCAGGCTAGAGTCCAATGGCGTGGCCTCGACTCACTGCATCCTCCGCCTCCCAGGTTCAAGTGATTCTCCTGCCTCAGCCTCCTCGATGCGATTATAGGCATCCACCACCATGCACAGCTAATTTTTGTATTTTTAGTAGAGACAGCGTTTCACCATGTTGGCCAGGCTACTCTTGAACTCTTGACCTCAGGTGATTCACCTGCCTTGCCTCCCAAAGTGCTGGGATTACAGGCATGAGCCACTGCACCTAGCCCCGTTTTTTTTGTGTGTTTTTTGTTTATTTGTTTTTTGAGATGGAGTTTCACTCTGTTGCCCAGGCTGGAGTGCAGTGGTGTGATCTTGGCTCACTGCAACCTCCACCTCCCAGGTTCAAGCAGTTCTCGTGCTTCAGCCTCCCAAGTAACCAGGATGACAGACATGTACCATCTTGCCCAACTAATTTTTGTATTTTTAGTAGAGACAAGGTTTCGTCACGTTGGCCAGGCTGGTCTTGAACTGCTGGCCTGAGGTGATTTGCCCACCTCAGCCTCCCAAAGTGAGCCACCACACCTAGCCTAAAGCCTGTTTTGTTTGGCCAGCAGAAGGGTAGTTGCCTGGTTTGTTACTATTGAACTTGTTTTAGATAGCATATCCTTTTCTAATTGCCAGCAGGTCCCACCAGTCCTGTCTTCTTACTGCCTTTTATGTTCCTCATCTGGCCCCAAAGCCCAATAGTGTGGGACATTTGACTTAGATGGATAACCCACTCTGTGATGTGTGTTGCTGTAGGGGCAAGAGTAAACAGTTATGGGAACATGAAGGAAAGAAGAGTTAATTCTGCTCAGGGTTGGGCCACAGGCCCATGGTGTCAGGGAAAATGAGAGACTTTTGAACTGGGGTCCTGAAGGGTAGGTAGGAATGCACCAAAAGGTTAAGATGAATGCAGTTTATCCCAGAAAAGATAACGGTGAGAACAGCACTGCTTTGTCATGAGTGTGGAGACTCAGAGGGAGTCTGAGTATACTATAGTATAAGCTGGGAGTTATGTTTGGAGCTTAGAAAAGGAAAGAAGCCTCATCCCTCACCCAACACGTGCTTCCCCACTGAGGCAGTGATTGGCAGGACTGAGCCCTTCTGTCACTAAGGTGAAAGAAGGGCCCGAAGCCCAGGACTGAAACCGTTGCAGCCTTGAAATCCCCACCCCATATGAAACTTACCTGCCAACCCTTGCTGAGTGGGAGAGGAGGAGGAGTGCTGCTTTTCTGAGCATACACACCCTGGTAGCCCTTTTCTTTCCTAATTAGGCCCTACCCATACCCTCTGGGTCCAGCAGATGCTTCTGGACTTCACCCTTCCCTGAAGGTCAATTATAAGACAAGCCTACTGGGAAAAGTTCAAATAGTTGGTGATGTGCTAGGTGAGAGGGCTTGGAGCTCACTCACAGTTTAGAGTCCCTGTTAGCTGGTCAGGTTAGTGGCTGGTCAGGGGAGTGTGCAGGAGGAGAGCTTAGGGGTGGGGAGTAGAGAAAGTGGGGTTCCCATTCTCGGCAGATGTTTTCAGCGGTTTAAGGCCATTTATGTCCTCTGGGCAGTGAAAAACACTCTTAGCCATAACAGTGTGCAGCTCATTCAACTGGCAGTGTAAAAGGCTTCCCAGGCAAAATGGTCCTCAGTACTCATTCTTCCAGATTATGTTTCTGTCAGGCACCTTCTACATGCCAGGCACTGTGCTAGGTGCTGTGCAGATTGCAGAAAACTAGACTGATGCAGCCTGTGCCCTTGTGGAACTCATGAGGCAGAGAGAGTAAACATTTAAAAAGTGTGTGTGCGTGTGTGTGTGCATGTCAGGCGGTGAAGAGGCACTAAAGAAAAATAAATTGGGGTTGGGACAGGATGGGACTGCTCTTTTAAGAAAGGCCTCTTGGTCAGGTGCGGTGGCTCACGCCTGTAATCCCAGCGCTTTGGGAGACCAAGGCGGGCGGATCACCAAGGTCAGGAGTTCAAGACCAGCCTGATAAACATGGTGAAACCCTGTCTCTACTAAAAATATAAGAATTAGCCGGGCATGGTGGCAAACACCTGTAATCTCAGTTACTTGGGAGGCTGAGGCAGCAGAATGAACTTTAACCTGGGAGGCGGAGGTTGCAGCGAGCCGAGATCTTACCGCTGCACTCCAGCCCAGGTGACAGAGTGAGACTTCATCTTAAAAAAAAAAAAAAAAGCATAGATGGGAATGAATGAGGAGGCCAGTCACATGGGCATCTGGGAGAGCTTTTCAGACAGGGAACACAAGGGCAATGTCCTTGATGCAGAGGCCTTGCAATACTCTAGGAATGGCAAGCAGGCAGCTAGAGGCAGATCCTGGGGTTGCTTCCCAGGGGTTGAGGGCAGAGGAGTTACAAGATCCTAGCACTGTTTCAGAAGCTGCCCTGTGCTATGTGCCGAAGATGGACTGGGTGAAGTGGAGGTGTGGAGACAGACCTGAGGCCGTTTGTGTAGACCCTGGTAAGAGGCTGGAGTAGCAGTAGGGAGGTGGGGATAAGTGGGCAGGAGGAGGGCACAGCTAGGGCAGATGCAGTGGGGACTCAGAGCCCATGTGTCCCTGCTAGTCCCAGCCTCTCCCAAGGCAGAGAGACAGCCAGCCTGGAGTCCAGGACTCTGCGTTGGGATGCCTTGGCTGAGTCCTGGCACCCCTCAGAGCCTCCCTCTTTCCTCTATAATGTCGGCTCCTGGTCTCTGCCTACAGGCAGTGGCAAGAACAAGTGAGATGGCCAGGACCCCCACAAGTCCACAGGGTGGGTCTGCTTGCCTTCTGAGACACTGAGCCTAGGCCTGGCCTCTCCAGTAGATGGTATGATGGTTCCTGGTTGCTGTGTCTTGTCACCTGCCTGTTTCTCAAGTAGCGTAGCTAAAGTGGAAGATCAGAGGTATTCAACTCTCATCCAGCCTCCTTTGGGTGCTGCCGAATGCCAGCTGGCTTGGTTGGGTGAAGAGGGGTCTGGTCTGGGGAAGGGGCTCTCCAGGCTTGGCTTCTCCCTCCTCTTTTGGAATATAGTAGGCATGGGTGAAGTGATCAAGCTGCCTGTTACACTAAGCCCTCTCTGTGATCCCATGACAGGACTGTTCTCCACCCAGTGACCTGAGTGATTATTATTATTTTTTTTTTGAGATGGAGTCTTGCTCTGTCGCCCAGGCCTGGAATGCAGTGGTGCGAGCTCAGCTCACTGCAAGCTCCGCCTCCCGGGTTCACGCCATTCTTCTGCCTCAGCTTCCTGAGTAGCTGGGACTACAGGCAACCGCCAGCACGCCCAGCTAATTTTTTGTATTTTTAGTAGAGACGGGATTTCACCGTGTTAGCCAGGACGGTCTCGATCTCCTGACCTCACGTTCCACCTGCCTCGGCCTCCCAAAGTGCTGGGACTACAGACGTGAGCCACTGTGCCTGGCCATGACATTTAAAAAAAAAACCAGAGCACATCTTGTCTTAGTCCGGGCTTCCCCTGGAAAACAGAGCCCAAGAGAAGGGCTCACATGCTTGGCGTTTGCTTTGGAGACTGGCCTGGGGAAGGAGGCAAGGCTTAGATAGAGCTGCGTCTTTCAGTTAGCTGCCATGGGCAGTGGTCTTGACCCTGAGGACTTTGGAAGGTGCATGAGGAATGTGTCTCACAGTGGTCCCTCTGAGAGATGGGAGAGGAGAGCTTTATCCCTGTTTCCATTAGTCACAGGTGATCCCTAGGTTGGGGAGGCCCCTCTCTTCTGGGTCATGGAGGCATGAGCACACAGTGGTTTCCGACAGGACTCCCTGACCAGACCCAGAGATGCTCCCAGGCAGGGAGTGAGGGGTGCGGTGCGGGCAGGCCTTTGTGTGTGTGCAGAGCTGGTTGTTGCAGCTGTGGCTGGAGTGTAGGGTGCACTGATAAGAGATGTGAGTGGGAGAAAAGAGGAGACTGGCTCATATTTCCCTGCCTGAGACAATCTCCAGTGACTTCACATTGCAAGAAAAATGAAATCCACAATCTTGACTTTGGCCTGCAAGATCCTATATGCTGTGGCTCTGGCCCATGTCTCTGAACTTGTCTCCTCCCAGTTTCCTTCTTCATGTCCATCTGGCCACACTGACCTTTCTATGTCGCTAGCACAGTAAGCACCCTCCTGCCTCTGAGCCTTCGCCGTTTTCCCCCACCTAAACACCGTCCCTGTGGTTGGCTCTTCATCACTCAGGCCTCAGCTCAGTTTCTCAGATCGTCAAGTAGGCTGGCACCCACTCCTGAGGCTCTCTCCCTGACTTTCACGTTCTGTAGCATGCTCATGATCACCTTTTAAAAGGATCTGTGGCACATTCTATCTCCTCTTACTAGAATGGAGCTGGTTTTGCTCCATTCCCTGCTATATCCCCAGTTATCAGAGCAGAGACTGGGACAAGGCAGGAGCTCACCACATGTTGAATGAAAAATGAACGACTCATGTACACAGCCCAATATATTTTTCTTTTGGTACTTTATATATTCTCCTTTGCATTAAAGTTCTTTTGTATATATTAAAAACGTTTGCCACAAAATTATAATAGCTCAATAAATATTGTTAAACGGATGCATTTATCAGCACCTTCTCCATGCTAGCACTTGGGCATAAGGGTTTGGTAATTTGACTCTGACAGCACCTTTTTGTATGGATGAAATACAGAATGGCCGGGCCCGGTGGCTCATGCCTGCAATCCCAGCACTTTGGGAAGCCGAGGTGGGTGGATCACCTGAGTTTGAGACCAGCCAGGCCAACATGGCGAAACCCCATTTCTACTAAAAATACAAAAATTAGCCGGGTGTGGTGGCACACGCCTGTAATCCCAGCTACTCGGGAGGCTGAGGCAGGAGAATTGCTTCAACCTGGGAGACGGAAGTTGCAGTGAGTAGAGATCATGCTACTGCACTCCAGCCTGGGTGACAAGAACGAGACTCCGTCTCAAAAAAAAAAAAAGAAAAACAGAATGAAGTTTTAGCCTAGAGACACAAA
>NW_012116377.1:4341627-4344813 GCF_000951035.1 Colobus angolensis palliatus
CGTGGTGGTGGACACCTGTAGTCCCAGCTACTTGGGAGGCTGAGGCAGGAGAATGGCATGAACCCGGGAAGCAGAGGTTGCAGTGGGCCAAGACCATGCCACTGCACTCCAGCCTGGGCGACAGAGCAAGACTCCATCTCAAAAACAAAAAAAAATTAAGTTTAACATCTATATTTTTGTTTGAGACAGTCTTGCTCTGTTGTCCAGGCTGGAGTGCAGTAGTGTGATCTGGGCTCACTGCAACCTCTGCCTCCAAGGTTCAAGGGATTCTCGTGCCTCAGCCTCCCAAGTAGCTGGGATTACAGGAGCATACCACAACGCCTAGCTAATTTTTGTATTTTTAGTAGAGATGGAGTTTTACCATGTTGGCCAGGCTGGTCTTCAACTCCTGACCTCAGGTGATCCACCTGCCTTGGCCTCCCAAAGTGCTGGGATTATGGGCGTGCAGCACTGCACCCAGCCAGTAATTTTAATAATAATAAATAGTTTAATAAAACATTTTTTAATGTTTTAAGAAATAATTTTCATTTGTTTCCTTAAATCCCCTATTCGTCCACTCATTATGATGATATTTTTCTTCAATTCTTTAAACATACTTTCCTTGTAATTTTCTGAACATATTTAAAATCACTGCTTTAAAGTCTCCCTACTAAATGCAATATCTGGACCATTTTGGCATCAGTGTCAGTAGATTGCTTTTTCCCTATCTGTGGTTCATATTTTCCTATTTCTTTACATGTTTAGCAGTTTTCAATAGTATATGGGAATTATGATTGGTAACTTAACGAGACTCTGGATTCTGTTATCTTCTTTAGAAGAGTGTTGATTCTTGTCATAGTAGTCAGTTCAGTTACTGGCAGATCACCTTGAAGTTGTTTGTTTAGGCTTTTTTTTTTTTTTTATGTTTTGTTAGGGTGGATATGTGAAAAGACTAAGGTGTTTCTGAGCCTCTCTAATGTGGCAGAACTCAACCTCCAAACCCAAGGCTTATGTTGGTTAGGGCAGGTCTATGGAGGCCTTTCTTTAGGCATGGTCCTCACCCATAGTGACATTCTGATATCTCAGCTCATATATGGGGCACTGATGAGACACTAATGAGGCCTCTTCACTGTGTCTGGCTTGGAACTTCAGCATCCCCTGGCACTCCTGAACCTCTATGTCTGGTCTGCTCTCAACTCTGGAAGGGGCACTCTCTGGTCAAGGCTCACTGGGACACCTCACGTAGACTTTTGGGCTCCCCCTACATATGTCTTCTCATTTCATCACATAATCTGCTCCAGACCCTGATCTCTGCCTCCTTAGCTCAGTGGGACCACTGTGCTCTGCTTGGATTC
The DNA here is from genome assembly GCF_000951035.1 of Colobus angolensis palliatus. Taxonomy (NCBI): domain Eukaryota; kingdom Metazoa; phylum Chordata; class Mammalia; order Primates; family Cercopithecidae; genus Colobus; species Colobus angolensis. Next base: position 4,342,962 of record NW_012116377.1, read on the forward strand.
TAGCCCCATGGTCAGAAAACTCCCAGGTAGAGCATCACGATGATCATGAGGTGCCTTTCATGAGTTTTTCCTCTTTTGGGGGTTATGGTCTCATGCTGCTTGTTGTCTACATTTCAAAAATGACAGCCTCATATATTTTCTCCAGTCCTGTGATGTGTGTGGAGGGAGGGCTACTCTGCCACCAGTGTTGCTGCCATGGTTGGAAGCTGCTCCAGGAGCCCTCTGACCGGCTCCAGGTTGGCTGATGTCTAGGCTGCTGCTCAGGTATTATCCTGGGATCTATCTCTCTTTCCATCATCCTGGCATCTCCCTTTGCCCCCCTTTCAGTTGAACTTTCTGTTTTCTGGATCCCACATTTTCTTATTTTTTGTTGACTTCTTTAGGTAGAGGAACTTTCAGTCACTTCCTGAGGAAGGGTGGCAGGAAAGTGAATTTTTCGAGGACAGTATGTCTGGGAATGCCTTTATTAAACCCTCACTCTTGACTACTGGTTGGTTGGGTAGAGAATTCTAGGTTGGGCCGGGCGCGGTGGCTCAAGCCTGTAATCCCAGCGCTTTGGGAGACCAAGGCGGGCGGATCACCAAGGTCAGGAGTTCAAGACCAGCCTGATAAACATGGTGAAACCCTGTCTCTACTAAAAATATAAGAATTAGCCGGGCATGGTGGCAAACACCTGTAATCTCAGTTACTTGGGAGGCTGAGGCAGCAGAATGAACTTTAACCTGGGAGGCGGAGGTTGCAGCGAGCCGAGATCTTACCGCTGCACTCCAGCCCAGGTGACAGAGTGAGACTTCATCTTAAAAAAAAAAAAAAAAGCATAGATGGGAATGAATGAGGAGGCCAGTCACATGGGCATCTGGGAGAGCTTTTCAGACAGGGAACACAAGGGCAATGTCCTTGATGCAGAGGCCTTGCAATACTCTAGGAATGGCAAGCAGGCAGCTAGAGGCAGATCCTGGGGTTGCTTCCCAGGGGTTGAGGGCAGAGGAGTTACAAGATCCTAGCACTGTTTCAGAAGCTGCCCTGTGCTATGTGCCGAAGATGGACTGGGTGAAGTGGAGGTGTGGAGACAGACCTGAGGCCGTTTGTGTAGACCCTGGTAAGAGGCTGGAGTAGCAGTAGGGAGGTGGGGATAAGTGGGCAGGAGGAGGGCACAGCTAGGGCAGATGCAGTGGGGACTCAGAGCCCATGTGTCCCTGCTAGTCCCAGCCTCTCCCAAGGCAGAGAGACAGCCAGCCTGGAGTCCAGGACTCTGCGTTGGGATGCCTTGGCTGAGTCCTGGCACCCCTCAGAGCCTCCCTCTTTCCTCTATAATGTCGGCTCCTGGTCTCTGCCTACAGGCAGTGGCAAGAACAAGTGAGATGGCCAGGACCCCCACAAGTCCACAGGGTGGGTCTGCTTGCCTTCTGAGACACTGAGCCTAGGCCTGGCCTCTCCAGTAGATGGTATGATGGTTCCTGGTTGCTGTGTCTTGTCACCTGCCTGTTTCTCAAGTAGCGTAGCTAAAGTGGAAGATCAGAGGTATTCAACTCTCATCCAGCCTCCTTTGGGTGCTGCCGAATGCCAGCTGGCTTGGTTGGGTGAAGAGGGGTCTGGTCTGGGGAAGGGGCTCTCCAGGCTTGGCTTCTCCCTCCTCTTTTGGAATATAGTAGGCATGGGTGAAGTGATCAAGCTGCCTGTTACACTAAGCCCTCTCTGTGATCCCATGACAGGACTGTTCTCCACCCAGTGACCTGAGTGATTATTATTATTTTTTTTTTGAGATGGAGTCTTGCTCTGTCGCCCAGGCCTGGAATGCAGTGGTGCGAGCTCAGCTCACTGCAAGCTCCGCCTCCCGGGTTCACGCCATTCT
>NW_012116377.1:4350418-4355401 GCF_000951035.1 Colobus angolensis palliatus
AACCCGGGAGGCGGAGCTTGCAGTGAGCCGAGATCGCGCCACTGCACTCCAGCCTGGGCGACAGAGCTAGACTCCGTCTCCAAAAAAAAAAAGAGAATTCTAGGTTGGAAATAATTTTTCTCCTCGTTTTAAGGCATTGTTTCATTGACTGTCTAATGCCACATGGGTCTTTTGTATTCTTTCTTCTTGCCTGTTGTTCTGGAATTTCCGCCCATGGATGCAGTGTGGTCTGCCCTGCTCCATTGTGTGTGTTTGCCTGGTGGGCCCCAGTCAATTCTGGATACTTTTCTTGAAATACTTGATTTCCTCTCCTTGATTTTATTGTTCTCTTTTTCTGAAACTCTGATTATCCTGCTCTCCAAGCCTGGTTCTTAATTTTCTTTTTTGTTTTTGAGACGGTCTCACTTACTCTGTCATCCAGGCTGGTGTGCAGTGGCGCCCTCTTGGCTTACTGGAACCTCTGACTCCCAGGTTCAAGCAATTCTCCTGCCTCAACCCTCCCGAGCTGGGATTACAGGCGTGAGCCACCGCGCCTGGCTCACAATTTTATTGTCTTTCTTTTCCATTTCTTGATATTTTTTCTCTACTTTGGAGGGATTTCTTCAACTTTGTCTTCCAACCCTGATCCTGCATTTTTCATGTATGTTATCATATTTTTAATTGAGCTCTTTTTTCTTTCTGAATGCTTCTCACCAAAAAAGATAGTATTCTTTTCTTGTTCCATGAATCTTTCCCTATTTCTGAAACACTGATGATTGTTTGAGGACTTTGCCTCTGTGTTGTTTCTTCTGTGTTGCGTTTTTGCTGTTGTTTGGCTGGTGTCTTTCGTGTTATGTGTGGAGACGAGTTATCTCCACACCAGAGGTTATCTGAATCCCAGACTTGTGTGGTGCACACATAAACCTTGCACGTCACCCCATGTTGCCATGCGTGAGCTGCTAGACGCATGAACTATGGAACATAGGCCTGGTTTTCTTGGAGCCATTTACTGAGGAGTAAATGGGACAACTCAGAAAAGAGGGGTCGTATTTGGCACATTGTTGCCCAGAGCTTTCACTCTCAGACTTCTCTGTGTTGGGGCTGGGGAAATGGTGGTCACCTCCACAGTGCCAGGGACAGAGGCCCTGCCTTCAGGAACTGTCTGGGCCTCTGTGGCCTTTCCCCACCCCAGACAGACCTTGAGAGGAAGACCTTTCTCACATACCTTGAGAACTAGGTAAAGAGGCACCCCGAGTGTTTGTGCCTGCAAAGGGGGCTGATGGACCTGCAGCTCAGCACACGCCACAAGCTGAATGTCTGTCTTCAGACAGCCACGAGAACCTGTGATTGGTGGGGCAGAGAAGGCACGGGCAGTCTCTGAGGCATTTGGTCACCGAGAGCCCTGGCATATGCGCCTTGGCTGGTGATCTCTGCCCGGAGTAGCCCCACACAGACCTCTGCCCCTGCCCAGCCTGGTATCCATCCTGCCAGACTCTGCTTCTAAAAGATGCTAGGGAAGCTCCTCCCGCCCACGGGCACCTCTCCTCCACAGCCCACATCTGGTGGGAGGTGGGGCAGAGTAGGTGTTAAATGAAGACATGGGTGGAAAAAGCCCCCAAGCTCCTTGCTTTGGCCAAGCTGGGTCAGGTGATGGGAACTGCCTTGTACTCAGAGGCCCCATGGGAGGACTCTGCCCATTGCCACCACCAGTCACCTTTCCCACAGCCCTCATCACCAGGCTGTAGAGTCCTGAGGGAACCCTAATGCTGGAGGAGCCTCACACATAGCTGGGTACATGATGCTCTTGCAGGGGAGGGGACCTGGCCTTGTGCACTGCTGCCCGTGCAGTACACCTGGAGCCAGCTTTCCAGCCGCCGGTCACTTGAGCACTGGTGGTTCTGGGTTCCCAGCAGTGGGCCCAGTGCTGAGGGGAGAGGGGCACACGGAGGGGCACACAAAGGACCTGGGCCAGCTCAGAATATACCCCTTCCTCCACTATTCCTCGGGGACCCTAGAGGGCCAGGACAGGGGCTGCTCACCTTCCCTTTGCTTCCCCAGTTTTCCAACAAGGTTGAGCCACTGAGTTGCTTTCTAAGGGCTCAGAAGGCCGCCTAGCCCAGTGGAACCACAGCTCTGGGTGTGGGTCTGTGGGGTCACTCTGCCTGTCCCCATGTTCAGACTGTGCCACTGGGTTCACTGAGGAACCTATTTCTTTAGCTGCAGATCTGGGACACCGCTGGCCAGGAGCGGTTCCGCACCATCACCCAGAGCTACTACCGCAGTGCCAATGGGGCCATCCTTGCCTACGACATCACCAAGAGGAGCTCCTTCCTGTCAGTGCCTCACTGGATTGAGGATGTGAGGAAGTATGCCGGCTCCAACATTGTACAGCTGCTGATTGGTGAGTGGGGGGTTCCTCGGGACCACAAATCCCATCACTCTGCCTGTCCCTGCCTCCCTCTGCTTTTTAAACACAGGGTAACCCTAAGTCCAGAGGGAGTCCCAGCCAGAGTTTGAGCCATGGTTTTGCAAATCCTGATCCCGCTAATCACTTAGAAAGTTATATTCAAGGCTGGGCATGGTGGCTCATGCCTGTAATCCCAGCACTTTGGGAGGCCAAGGCAGGCAGATCACGAAGTCAGGAGATCAAGACCATCCTGATTAACACGGTGAAACCCCGTCTCAACTAAAAAATTAGCCAGGCGTGGCGGTGGACGCCTGTAGTCCCAGCTGCTGGGGAGGCTGAGGCAGGAGAATGGCGTGAACCTGGGAGGCGGAGCTTGCAGTGAGCCGAGATAGCGCCACTGCACTCCAGTCTGGGCGACAGAGCGAGACTCTGTCTCAAAAAAAAAGATAGAAAGTTATATTCAACATTGGAATGAGAGGAAAGAAGAAAGGGAGCTGAAGTTTGCCCCGCAGTTCTTCACATGTGTCAAGGTTTAGCTCTTGTACCCTGGCTTCTCCTTATTTGACAGGGCCTGGGGCGAGGCTCAGAAAAGTGGAGTGATTTATCTGGGTCCGCTGTGAGCATACACATGTAGGCTTTGAGTTTGCTTCTGCTGACCTCAAGCTTCTGACTTTCTGTGTTGTGCCACACACAGAGCAGGGACACCTGATGGCTTCTGTGCCTCAGAATCCCACAGAAGGCTTCTTCAAGTGCAGCTGCAGGGCCTCACCTCCAGAGCACGGGCTGGTTGAGGCCCATGAATGTGTATTTCTAACAAATTCCCAGGTGACACCCACCTTGCTGGTCCAAGGACCCCACTTTGAGAACTACTGCTGAGAAGGATGCTGTTTACCTTTGTTTTCCTTCTATATAACCTTCCCAGACCTGGACTGGAGAAGCTCTTTAGCTCTTATGTTATCCCTGGGGTCCTTACCCCAACAGGTTGATTCTTTTTTTTTGAGATAGAATCTCACTCAGTGACTCAGGTGGAGTGCTGTGGTATGATCTTGGTTCTGCAAGATCTGCAAAGCCACTGCAACCTCTGTCTCCCCGGTTCAAGCAGTTCTCCTGCTTCAGCCTCCCAAGTAGCTGGGCCAACAGGTTGATTCTTCTGACTCAGATGTACAGACAGGGCCTGGACCTGACTCTAGCTGGGAAGAGGGTGGTGCCTGGTTCCATGTGGCCTGCCTTCCATAGACTGGGACATGGAGCGCTTGGCAGGAACAGAGTTTTCCCCACCTGGGCTAACCATTTTCCTGCCTTTTTTTTTGCGAGGGGTGGGGGATGGAGTCTCACTGTGATGCCAGGCTGGAGTGCAGTGGCATGATCTTGGCTCACTGCAACTTCCACCTCCCGGGTTCAAGCAATTCTCCTGCCTCAGCCTCCTGAGTAGCTGGGACTGTAGGCACGCACCACCACACCTGGCTACCAATTCCCTTTTATCCAGGACATTTCTGAAAAACATTCCTGCGTGGCATGGAAATTTTATATTTTTAGTAGAGATGGGGTTTCACCATGTTGACCAGGATGGTCTTGATCTCCTGACCTCGTGATCCGCCCACCTCAGCCTCCCAAAGTGCTGGGATTACAGGCATGGGCCGCCATGCCTGGCCTATAGAACATTTTATACAGCTACGAAAATAGTATTTTTTGTATTTATTTATACATACATATATACATACATATATTTTTAGAGATGCAGTCCTGCTGTGTTGCCCAGGCTGATCTTGAACTCCTGGCCTCAAGCAATCCTCCTGCCTCAACCTCCAAGTAGTTGGAATTACAGGTGTCAGCCACTATATCTGGCTTAGAATAGAATAATAATGAGCCCCCAGGCACCCATTACCCTGCTTCAGCAATTAGCAACTGAAGTCCAACGTCCTCTCATCTATACAATGTCACCTCCCCTCCCTCGTATTGAGACAAATTCACATGAAACCATTTCACCTGGCAGTATTCCAGCATGAACCTACAAAATATGTAAACCCTTAAAAAAAACCAGCAATATTATTTTCTCATCTAAAGATACTGACATTTCCTTAATAATATCAAATAGCCAGTCTGTATTCAGATTGATAATTGCTCATAAAATTCATATGCGTTTTATTTTTTCCAGTTTGTTGAGATCAGGATCCAAATAAGTCTCACACTTTGAAATTGGTTGCTATATCAATTAAGGTTGCCAAGGAAATTTTAGATGTTTACAGACTCCTTTTTTCTTTTGAGACAGAGTTTTGCTCTTACTGCCCAGGCTGGAGTACAGTGGCACAATCTCGGCTCACTGCAACCTCCATCTGCCCAGTTCAAGTGATTCCCGTGCCTCAGGCACCCGAGTAGCTGGGATTACAGGCCCTCGCCACCATGCCTGGCTAATTTTTTCTATTTTTTTTAAGTAGAGCAGGGGTTTCATCTTGTTGGCCAGACTGGTCTTGAACTTCCAACCTCAGGTGATCCACCCACCTCGGCCTTCCCAGATGCTGGGATCACAGGCGTGAGCCACTGCCCCTGGCCCAGACTCTTTTTTTTGGTCTTCCTTATAACTACATTGCAAAAGTCAG
>NW_012116377.1:4355451-4365510 GCF_000951035.1 Colobus angolensis palliatus
TCTGCCCAGTTCAAGTGATTCCCGTGCCTCAGGCACCCGAGTAGCTGGGATTACAGGCCCTCGCCACCATGCCTAGCTAATTTTTTCTGTTTTTTTTAAGTAGAGAAGGGGTTTCATCTTGTTGGCCAGACTGGTCTTGAACTTCCAACCTCAGGTGATCCACCCACCTCGGCCTTCCCAAATGCTGGGATCACAGGCGTGAGCCACTGCCCCTGGCCCAGACTTTTTTTTGGTCTTCCTTATAACTACATTGCAAAAGTCAGCCATGTAGAGACTTCTAAAAAGTTATTCTAGAAATTGGGTCAAGGAACAATTTAACAACTTATTTGGAACATAATGAAGTCATCTCATACCTTCTAGGAGGAGCTGGGTAAATTGAGATGGAGTCTCACTGTGTTGCCCAGGCTGGTCTTGAATTCCTGGGCTCAAGCAATCCCCCTGCCTTAGCTTCCCAAAGTGTTGGGATTACAGGCGTGAGCCACTGCACCCAGCCTAAAAAAGGTTTTTGAAGAAAGGTAGATGACCATGCCAGGGTGTCCATTTGTACTGGTGGAGGGGAGTGGCGTGGGGCTGCCAGCATGGCCCTCCCAGGTGGGACTGGGCTTGCCCAGCCCCCATGGCCTCATGCTGCCCCTGGCTTTCCTCTGCAGGGAACAAGTCAGACCTCAGCGAGCTTCGGGAGGTCTCCCTGGCCGAGGCACAGAGCCTGGCTGAGCACTATGACATCCTGTGTGCCATTGAGACGTCTGCCAAGGACTCGAGCAACGTGGAGGAGGCCTTCCTGAGGGTGGCCACGGAGCTCATCATGCGGCATGGGGGCCCGCTGTTCAGCGAGAAGAGCCCCGACCACATCCAGCTGAACAGCAAGGACATTGGAGAAGGCTGGGGCTGCGGGTGCTGACGGGGGATCGGGCCGGCAGGCTGGGGGCTCCCCACCTCCTTGCTCTCCCCGGCCTGCCAAGCCCAGCCCCCCAGAGCCAGCCCTCCTGGGCACCGGCAACTAGAGCAGCCGGGTGAAGCTCTGGAGCTCCGCATCCTGTGGCCTGGCTGCGGGATGGAGGCTCTCCTTGAGGAAGGGGAAGCAGGATACCCTCACGGGCCACCCTGCCAGCCAGCAGCTGGCCCTCCACAATCTTCACATTCCAGGACTGGCCTGAACCCGTCGGTGTGGGCCACAGTAGGAGGGGCTGGTGGTCCTCCCTGTCCCACGCCTGGTGGCTCTGACCGTTTCCTCTCATGGGTTTGCTTAACCTGTGGCAGCAGGTTGCTGCTTTCCAGGGATGTACCCAGTGCCCTGGGTTCTTCCTGGTCATCCTGGGGCTCTGCACAGAGCAGCAGAGCAAGAGCCATGAGACCCACAGACTCAGTGCCTGAGCACAGCTCCAGGGAAGCCCCAGCCCCTTCCAGGTGGGGAACCTGCTTCCTGCCTTCACTGCCCCTGCAGCACTCACAGACATCTCCCTGGGGCCTGGCTCACTGCCTCATCAGGACCTCATCAGGACCCCTGGGTTTTCTGGCTTTCCGTGTAGCTTCTCATTTTCATCGGCACAGCATGGGGTCACGGCCCACAGCTAGGTGGGGACTGTCTGCTGGCTCGGGGCCCAGTGTTTTGCCACTCAGGTTGCAAAATTAGCAAATCCTTCAGTGCCAGCACTCAAAAGTTTGGCGGGTGGGGGAATGAGATGGGAAAGTGGACATTTAAGGTCCAAGTAGAAGCTTGCATGCTTGCATCCTTGAGGCTCAGGGATGAGAAGGTACCGCAAGGCACCCAGCCTTACCCCACAAGCAGAAATCCTGCCAGCTGAGCGTAGGTCCCAGTCTAGTTTATAGAATCGAGTCTCCCAGACAAGAAAGGAGAGGGGCTAGCGGTCCTTATCCTGGCCCATTTTATTCCCTGGGCCCTTAACTGCCTCATCCTGAGCTGGGCTCCAAGGTTAGAAGGCAAAAGTGGGGTGGGGGGATCAGGGAAGCAGCATTGTCCTCTGTGGCTCAGAGGTATCACATTGACAAGAGAGCCAGGGCTAGGACTGGAGGGGCCAGGTGATCTTCCCTAGCCAATCCCAGTCCGTCTGTGTCAGCCCAGCTCTGCCTCACAGCCTCCTCAGCATGGGTGCCCCCAGAAATAAGCAGCTCTTGGACCCACGAGCAGGGCTGCGTCCGGGCGTGGTCTAGCTCCCAGGCCAGGCCAGGCAGGGCTCAGGGTAGTCCCTGGGCCAGTGAGAGGCCTCCCCCATGCTTCCCTGCCCTCTGCACTAAACACTTTCCCAGCAGGCCTGGCTGAGGGCAAGAGTAGGCCTTACAGCAGTGCCACGGTGACCCAAGAGGCAGGGTTGGGACCCGGACGGGTTCCCCCGCTGAGACTGAGACAAGCAAGCGCTTGATGGTGGTGGTGGAGCCAGCATCTCACCTGCCAGGCTTCCTTTTGGGCAGGGAGGCTACCTGTGGAATGCTGAGCCTGGTTCTGCAAGGGAGGAAGGCTGCCAGGAGCTGGGGGGCTGGCACCTGCACCGAGGGGAGTCTGGGTACATCAGATTGGGGGACACCAGAGGCGAGGCTGCCTGGCTTCCTTCCTCAGCAGCTTTGCTTGTGGCAGGGGCGAGAGTGGAGCTGAGTGGGGTCTGGGCTCTGCCACTGCACCTTCACTGCGGTGCCTGGGCTCTGCTTGCAGGGCAGACAGTTCCTGGCACTGAGGGGTGCCCTCAGACCCCACTGGGACTAGATGTGTCGTGGGCAGCTCCTTCCTCCAGCCCCACAACCTTCCTGCTAGGGCGGGTGTTTCTGGGGTCACATGGTCAGGAGGGGCTGAGCTGGTCCTTTACCACAGGCCCACACTGGAAGAGAAGTCCCATGAAGTCTGTCCTTGCAGAGCCCCTCTGTTTTTGGGGGAACAGGGAGCATGCATGGGGTCTTGGGAGCAAAGGCCTGGGACTCCCTGTCTGAATTTCAGCCTCAGTTCCAGGGCAAGTCCCAGCCACCCGAGCATAGTTACTGGTACTGCCCACCTCTGAAAAGCGCAGCTCTCCGACTCTGCTTCCAGGCCGCGGCCTCACAGGTGGGGCTGTTATCTTCCTCAGGGCTTAGGGAGGCGGGGAGGGAGGACATGGACAGGGCCCTCCACCCTGGCTCCTTCACCGGGATGGTAGCTGGCCAGTGATGGGTTCATTTGTCACCTTGGGACTGTGAGCCACCTCCATTTCTCGCCCCCCAGGCAGGAGCAGCCTCACTCCAAGGGCTTGGCCTGGAAAGGCAGGCTCACCTGGGACTCCACATTCCTTCCCCTGCTGCCACTGTGCCCCCTGTCCTTCCAGCCCAGAAGCCCTGACCTCTCATTTGGGCACCTTGCTGTCCTCTGGGCTTCTCTGCCCAGGTCACCCCGTGGCAGGCCTGGGCCCTCAGGATGTTTCAAAGGCCCCACAGCTCTGCCTGGCTTCACTCGAGCATCCTGTCCCTGGAGCACCTCTGTCCTGTCTGGGCCAACTTGGTCTCCCTGCCCCATGCCCTCCCCTGGCTCTTACCAACCTGCCCTTTTATTCATGCCATTTGGGATCACAGATGGCCTAGCTGGACACAGCTCCTAGAACTGGCTCCACCCTGGGGCCTTGCCCCTAGTACCCCCTGGCAGCAGCAACCCACCCCATAGTCGAGGTTCCCCTACCCCTGGGTTCTGGGCTTAAAGCCATTTCCTACCTAGAAGTGTTCCCACCCTCTCTCAGGCACAAAAGCTGGTCAGGGGCTCAGGGCCTGTACCTGGGGTTGCAGGGGCTCCTGCCCCGCTGTATCCCACCGGGAGGGGGCCCCACTGCCCTTCAGGTCCTTAAAACAGCTGGGAGAGAAGATGGGGAAGTGTGTGAGACAGAACAAACCGGCTTGTTTCCTCCCCTTGGCAGGCTAAGCTCTCCCAGCAGCCCAGGCTCTGGGGCGGGAGAACAGTGTCATCTCTTCCTTTGTTGATAAATTGCCAAAGAGTGGGAGCAGGTGGGGTCAGGGACCGGAGTGCAGGGGAGGGGGCAAGGGTGGAGGTGACTGTCGGCGGAAGCAGAGGAAGGTAGGCTGAGGCCTGGATGGGGCCAGTGTGATGCTGGCTTAAGGAGCTGGACGGTTCCTAATAGGCATTGCATTCAGTTTATCTTCCCTAAGAGGCTGTTGGACTTGGGGCCTCCTCCAGCAGGGACCCTCTGACCCCTGCAGGGCCTGGACTTGGAGTGAACAGGGCTTCAGGCAGCCCAAGTATTCTATTTGCATTTGGTAATTTTTCATGTCACCTATTTATGAATATATAAATCTTTATACCAAATCTATTTTTTAAAACATGGAAAAGTTGCCTTTATGGAAACTTGGCAGAGCCAGTGTACACATTTCTAAACCATTAAACAGATTTCTATAACAAGCCACTGCGCCCAGGACTGGTTCTCTCATCTTTGAGCCCAGAGGTGGCCCAGGTGGCCATGTGCCTCAACTAGTCTCCAGGCCCAGGGTGGCAGACATGCTGCCCCTTGCCAGTCTGCTGCCCAGAGCCCTGCGAGACCTTCCCTCTGTCCCTAAACCCCTAGGGGACCCCCTGAGCAAGAAGCAGTCGGTGCCTGAGGGGCAGAGGAAGTTTGGGCTGGTTCCCTTCTCTGCCAGGGACACCCCAGGTTCCTCCCATTGGGTTTGTGTTGGAGAGGGCTCTTTGATGATTGGCAGGGCACCCTCACCCTGACCTCCCCATGAGGGAAGCGTCACTATGAGGAGTCCCTTGCCCGGGCCTTGTAGCCATATTGATCCCACGATGGCAGGAACAACCACCCCATGGTCGAGGTTCCCCCCACCCCTGGATCCTGGGCTGAAGACATTCCCTACAGAGAAGTGTTCCCACCCCCTCTCAGACACAAAACCCAGTGTCCAGGGTCTTAGGGCCTATGCCTGGGGGTTGGGGGGCTCTGACCTGTTGTTATTCCGAGTTAGGACCTAAGAACACTCCTGTGATGTGACCAGCGCAGAGATGTTACCAGGCACACAGTAGATGCTCAGGTTAGGTAAGTACCTGAAGCAGGTCTCTGGCACCGGGAAGCCCGTGAAATCCATAGCCCGCCCACCAGTATAATCAGGGGTCTATTCCTGGTCACTCAAATAAGGGGTTCTCTGTTGAAAGGGACTCTCAAACAGCAGGGCTGCTTGTTGGTCACCCTGAGGAAGAAGAGGGGGGCCTGGCAGTGCTGCACCCCCTTGCCAAGCCTGACTCTGAGACAAACTGACATGATGGGGCTCAGAGCACTCTGCCATTGAAACCCAGGTGCGCCCTGACCTGTGGCACTGGGCAGGTCATTTCCGCTCTCTGGGCCTTGGTTTCCTCAAATGTGGGATCTGATTCCCTGTCCCATTTGCATCCCGGGGAACCCTGAAGAGACCCCAGGAGGGGAGTGCTTTCTGCACTGAAGGCCTGAAACGGGACTGGAGGAGGAAGGCCCAGAGGTCTGGCTCTCAAGACAGGCCTGGCTCCAGGCAACTGCCATCCTTCCCAGGGAGAAGGCCTGATGTCTGAATTCCCCATTCTCTTCTGAATGCCAGGAAGCACCTGAGTGCACATGTGCCCCTTGGAAGACAAACCCATAACCAGGCCTGTCTGAGCCCAGTCACCCCCACACTCCACAGAGGCTCAGACCAGGGTCAGTCTGTCCCTAGGGCCCTCTGAGGCCTCTGCCCAAACCACAGGACTGCCCAGACCCCAGAGCAAACTCAGACAGCACAAGTCACTCCTTGACTTCAAACTATAGAAGCTGAGTCTGGGGCCCAGCGGGTCTTGCTCAAAGCCCCCATGATGTTCACTCCTGAGCCCCCACCTGCAGACCCAAGCTGGGTGCTGGGTCCCAGAGGCAAGTCTGCCTTGCTCCCTCCAAGGGCTCCCAAAGCTCCAACCTGGACCCCTCTCCTCCCTGCACACATTTGCCTCCGGGCTCAACTGAGGGCTGGGATTGGGCAGCCCCGCCCTCAGGGATACCAGGAGGCAGGGGGGCCCTTCCCTGTCCTCATCTACATCCTGGCTACTCCCATCCCCACCCAGCCCACCCACCTGCCAGGACCTCTGCCCCAGCCTCCTCCTGACCTAGTCCTGCCTTGGCCTCTCCTTGTGGCCACAGAGCGTCCTCAAGCAAGTCTCCTAGCCACTAGGTCCCGACTCCCTCGCTCAGACCCTTTCCACAGTCCTTGTGGCCCTCGGGCTCCTTAGAGAGGGCCCAGCACTGGCCACTCTCCCGACTGAGCCACACACAGCCACACGAGGCTCTGCCACCCTCAGACTGAGCTGCTCCCCGTAGACTGACCATCCCAGGCCTTCTGCTGTGTGATGGGCTTCTCCAAGCCAAGAGTTCCTGTTCCCAAACAGCCTGAGCTGGAGCCCCAGGACCCAGGAACAGCCATCTGGCCCTGACCCTGAGCTCCTAGACACTCCCGTGACCCTGCAGAGGGCAGGAGGCCAGGCCCATCTTGCCCAGGGGCTGCAGCTGCTGACCATGGTTCCCCACTGGAGAGCTTAGTCCCAGTTCAGAGGAAGCTCTGGACTCAGTTCGTGTCCACTGTGTGCTCTCAGCAGGCCACGGTGTGGCCCGCTGCAAGGAGCCCTGTCTACAGCTGTGGCCACAGATGCCACAGTGGGATCTGGTCCTGTCCTTGCCGCACTTGGGGCTGGGGCTTCAGGGACTCCCCTGCAGGAGGGCAGTGCCCCTCAGTGACTGGCCACACAAAATGCCACTGTCACCTAAGAGCAATCGGTCCAGGGAACAAGCTGCAGACATGGAGGTTTCCCTTTCATATCACATTTTAAAAGACTTGTTTCTTAGCACAACAATTGTATCTGCTGTATTCTGGCCCTTCACTCTGCCAGGAAGCTCCACAGTCTGTGCTGGTTGGAGGGAAGCAGGACAGGTGTGGCTCATTGAGAAGGTAGCACATGGCAGAGGAGGCCGGGAGAGGGGAGAGTGTGGCCAGGTGGCCCCGAGGGAGCTCCCTGGAGCCGGGTGAGTGGGGCCTGCCTGCTCCTGCCTTGCTCCACTTGTGGTCTGTGGGGCCAGCGGCGTGGGCATCATCCAGGAGCCTATACAAAAATGCAGAACCTCAACCTCTGCTCCAGACCTCCTGAGTCAGGATCGGAATATCAAGAGGATCCCCAGGGGGGGCTCCTCATTGTGTGCACATGACTGAGGAACTCTGGTCAACACAGCCTGCTCACTGCACAAGCATGGCCCAGGGTCAGACCCTGACATCCTAGAATTTTCAGGTTCTTCCATTGGCCTGAAGGATCTTATCCATTTATGTCTTGGTCAAGTGTCTTTTCCTTCCTTCCTACAAGTGCCAACTTCATCTGCAGACTTCAAGGTCAAAGGGCTCACAGCAGCCGGGCGTGGTGGCTCACGCCTGTAATCCCAGCACTTTGGGAGGTCAAGGCGGGCAGATCATGAGGTCAGGAGATCGAGACCATCCTGGCTAACACGGTGAAACCCCTTCTCTACTAAAAAAAAAAAAAAAAAAATTAGCCAGGCCTGGTGGCGGGCACCTGTAGTCCCAGCTACTTGGGAGACTGAGGCAGGAGAATGGCGTAAATCTGGGGGACAGAGCTTGCAGTGAGCCAAGATCGCACCACTGCACTCCAGCCTGGGCAACAGAGCGAGATTCCGTCTCAAAAAAAAAAAACAAAAAAAAAACGCTCATGGCTCGCTCCTCAGCAAGGCTCAGACTCCATCCCACAGCCAGAGACAGCACCATGAATGGAGTCAGCAGGACCCCTGCATCACCCTGACACCCAGACACTCTCCCCAGGGCACTTTCATCATCCAAATGCTACTCTGCCTGGAAATATGCAAGCTTGTCATCCCTAATGGTGTTTTGTTGTTGTTGTGGTGGTGGTGGTGGTGGTTTTTTATTTTCTTCACGTTACCTTGTCTAAGACCTAATATGGTCCTTGATCTCTTCTTGATCCTTGACCAACTTGACGCTGTAAACTCTTTGGGCAAAAAAGACATAAATTCACATATAGATGCCAAATATGGTGTTTTGTCAGATGTGAGTAGATGTTTGGCTGAAGGCTGCTCAATTTCCATGTCTAGAATCTTCAGACTTCTATTAGATCGGTGGCTACAGCCACCCAAGGTGATGGGGGCTGGTATTTATTGCGAGGTTGCTGCAAACTTGTATTGTTCTCAGCATTGTACAAGAATTTGTAAGACAGTTTAGGTGCTTTGCCTCAAATTGCACATCTAGTCAGTGGCATAGGTAAGATTTGAACCCTGTGCATCTGGGCTCCAGGGACTGGGCCTTAACCCTGGAAATCCTGAGAGTGGACGTTGGCTATTTGAGGGTGAGATGGTGGCTGCAGCAACAGCTACCACATAATCAGGATTAGATTCAACAACATAGACACAATTCTAAATGAACATTTCTGAAAATAACATCCCTTAGAGGGATTTCCCTGAAGGATTTTTTTTATTTTGAAACAGGGTCTAGCTCTGTCACCCAAGCTGGAGTGCAGTGGCACCATCTCAGCTCTCAGCTCACTACCACCTCTGCCTCCCGGGACCAAACCATCCTCCCACCTCAGCCTCCCAAATAACTGGGGCCACAGGTGTGCACCACCACACCTGGCTAATTTTTATATTTTTTGTAGAGATGGGGTCTCGCTATGTTGCCCAGCCTGGTCTTGAACTCAGGGCTCAAGTGATCCTTTTCAGTCTCCCATAGTGCTAGGTTCCAGCCGTGAGCCACTGGATCTGGTCTAAACTTTACAGTTTTCTGTAAGAAGTATATATTATGTTAACTCTGAAAGAAAGAAACTCTGAAAGAGTCATGAAAACAATATAACGTTTAAAAATGCTTACAATGCAGTATCACTGAATGACTCAGAACACCAAAATATAGAAATTTGAAATGTTGTGACTGACGCAAAAACTACAGTCTGGGCCTGGCATGGTGGCTCACACCTGTAATCCCAGCACTTTTTGGGGCTGAGGCAGGCAGATCACCTGAGGTCAGGAGTTCAAGACCAGTCTGACCAACATGGTGAAACCCCCATCTCTACTAAAAATATATAATTAGCTGGTATGGTGGAGGGTGTCTAAAATCCCCGCTACTTGGGAGGCTGAGGCAGGAGAACTGCTTGAATCTGGGAGGCAGAGTTTGCAGTGAGCCTAAATCATGCCACTGCACTCCAGCCTGGGCAACAGAGTGAGACTCTATTTCAAAAAACAAAAACAAAAACAAACTAGAGTCTGGATATGAAAAGGTTAAAGGACCCTCAAGCTGGTTAGGGTAAGGAGGATTTAAACCCCAACAGGCAGAAACTTTCTTCCCTTTCCTCTTCCTCTCCTCTTCCTCTTCCTCCTCTCTTTTCTTCTCCTCCTCCCACCTTCCTCCTTCCTGGGCGGGGTGTGGGTCATCGTGGCTTTCTACATGTCCACTGAAGCTGTTATCTGTGTGATGCCAATGAGCCCGCTGGAGGCTTCTGGCCACTGAGTCCTTTCCAGTGGGCTCCAAGTCCCTGGACAAGACCCTGGAGTCCCGCACACCCTTCTGCTTCCTGGCACATGTTATACACTCTCCGCCGCAGACCTGGAGTCAGCCATTACTCCAAGGAGCCCTTGAGGGTTTCTTAAAACAAACTTCTAAGTTCTCTCCTGTTCTTTGCCTGGCGTTCCTTTTTCCTGTTTGTTTTAAACATTGTCTTCCATGTGAGGGCCGTTCCTCAGGTCTGGGGATTCCTGGAAGACTGAGTGCCCAGATGGGGCTTATCAATGGGTGGGCTTCTCTCCCTGTTGGGTGATTTTGGGCCAAGCTGCTCTTTCACTGGGGAGGGGTCCCCTAATGTCTGTAGCCAGAGAGAAGAGATCTTTTCCCTGCAGCATTTCTATTTCTCCAGCACAGGTGGTCCTTTTCTCCTTCTCCTTCCCCTTCCTCTTCCCCTTCCTCTTCCCCTTCCCCTTCCCCTTCCCCTTCACCTTCTCCTTCCCCTTCTCCTTCTTTCTCCTTCTCCTTCTCCTCCTCCTCCTTCTCTTCTCCTCCTCCTCCTCCTTTCTCCTCCTCCTCCTCCTTTCT
>NW_012116377.1:4366130-4366492 GCF_000951035.1 Colobus angolensis palliatus
TTCTCCTCCTCCTCCTCCTCCTTCTCCTCCTCCTCCTCCTTCTCCTTCTTCTTCTTTTCTTCCACTTCCTCTTCCTCTTCTTCTTCTTTATTATACTTTAAGTTCTAGGGTACAGGTGCACAACATGCAGGTTTGTTACATATGTATACATGTGCCATGTTGGTGTGCTACATCCGTTAACTCATTAACTTGTCATTTACATTAGGTATATCTCCTCATGCTATCCCTCCCCGCTCCTCCCACCCCATGACAGGCCCCAGTGTGTGATGTTCCCCACCCTGTGTCCAAGTGTTCTCATTGTTCAATTCCCACCTATGAGTGCGAACATGTGGTGTTTGGTTTTCTGTCCTTGTGATAGTTTG
>NW_012116377.1:4367724-4370400 GCF_000951035.1 Colobus angolensis palliatus
TGTGAGATGGTATCTCATTGTGGTTTTGATTTGCATTTCTCTGATGGCCAGTGGTGATGAGCATTTTTTCTTGTGTCTGTTGGCTGCATAAAGGTCTTCTTTTGAGAAGTGTCTGTTCATATCCTTTGCCCACTTTTTGATGGGGTTGTTTGATTTTTTCTTGTAAATGTGTTTAAGTTCTTTGTAGGTTCTGGATATTAGCCCTTTGTCAGATGGGCAGATTGTAAAAATTTTCTCCCATTCTGTAGGTTGCCTGTTCACTCTGATGGTAGTTTCTTTTGCTGCAGCACAGATCTTCTAATCTCCTTCCTAGGGGTGGTGAGGATGGGAGAAACCTCATTGCCTGTGCTGGGCCGCCAGTCAGGAAGGAAGTCAGGATCCTGGGGCAGGAACTGTTGCTGTTCTCGTCTATTTTGGGCCCTGTACCAAATTTTTGCCCTCCACTCTGCCTGCTGTCCCAAGGCTGGGGTTCTCTTTTCAATTTCTTACTAAATGAACCCCTGTCCCCCGCATTTCCACTTGGACAGGGTGAAGTGGTGGTCCCTAGATGCAGAAGTCAGGGAGGGGCCTGAGGGTTATAAATGCTGGGAGCTAGACTTCCAGGCAGCCTTGATTTTCAGGCCTCTCTCGTGATCTATGGCGATCTGCAGTGTCTGAGTGCTGACCCCTGGGGATCCTGGGGGCACAGTGGCTGCTTCTCCTTAGGTTTCCCCTGCCAGCCCCACTGTGATCTGTGGAAGCGGCCACTGCCTCCTTCCACTCTCTGCCTCACAGAAGCATGTTGGCATCTCTTCCCCACAATCACCTCCCCTCATTCCCTTTGTCCTTGTGGATTTATCCCTTTTTAAAAATAGGTTGGGTATGATGGCTTATGCCTGTAATCCCAGCACTTTGGGAGGCCAAGGTGGGCAGGTCACGTGAAGTCAGGAGTTCAAGACCAGCCTGGCCAACACAGTGAAACCCTGACTCTACTAGAAATATAGACATTAGTCAGGCATAGTGGTGCACATCTGTAATCCCAGCTACTTGGGGGGCTAAGACAGGAGAATCACTTGAACCCGGGAATCAGAGGTTGCAGTGAGCCCAGATTGTACCGCTGCACTCCAGCCTGGGTGACAGAATGAGACTCTGTCTCAAAAATGAATAAATAAATAAATAAATAATACAAATTAAATTGAATTAAATTTTAAAAATAAAAATAACTGCCAAGGAATTCTGGTGGGGTATGGGTAGGGAGAGGAGATTCCCTCTCCCCTGTGTGGTCAATATGCCAAGTGTAGCTGGAAGCCTGGGGCAGGCTCCAGAGGCGTCCCCACAGCGCAGGTTGTCTGTGATGGTTGTCTCTTGTGACAGTTGATCATACGAATTGGGTAACTCTTGTCACACCCAAATAAAACAGAGTCCAGAGGCGGGGGGCAGGACGGTGGCACATAACACTGCTCCAGGAATGTCATTCTTTATAACCTGGCTGCTGAGGCTGCCTGCTCCAACCTGAAACCAGTTTTTTGTTTTGTTTCGATTTGTTTTTTTGAGATGGAGTTTTTGCTCTTGTTGCCCAGGCTGGAATGCAGTGACGCGATCTCAGGTCACTGCAACCTCCGCCTGCTGGGTTCAAGCAATTCTCCTGTCTCAGCCACCCAAGTAGCTGGGAGATTACAGGCATGCGCCACCACGCCTGGCTAATTTTTTCTATTTAATAGAGATGGGGTTTCACTGTGTTAGTCAGGCTGGTCTCGAACTTCTGACCTCAGGTGATCCACCCACCTTGGCCTCCCAAAGTGCTGGGATTACAGGCGTGAGCCACCACACTCAGCCAAAGCCAGTCTTATCTGATAGGTACTGACACCACCCGCTGCAACTCTAAGATGAGTTTCACACTCTGTCACTCATCAGTTGGAGCTGGCCAGTGTCCCCAAATTTTACTGGTGCCAATGAACTTTCCAAAAAACAGTATGTACCATTTCTCCTTTTCATAACACCTCCAACCTCCTCTTTGTTCTTCAGACATATTGAAGACCACTTACTTGGTCTGTGTGTAAGACCAAAATTGCTTCCCACATAAAATGTTAAATGTAGAGATTTATCTCTATATTTTAATCCTTGATTTTGACACTCTGGAAGGTGCTCTTCTGGCTGTACCCAGCCTTCTGCTGAAATCGCTCATGAAGAGTTTCAGGTGGTGTCAGCCTCATCTCTTCTTTGTTAAGTTCCTCAGAAAGAAATATTCAAAGATATTCATAGGATGAACTGAATTTAGAGGTTCATCTGGGAGACTTGAATCTTGCTGTCATGAACGGGTACATTTTTTGTTTATTCAAACCTTCTTTCTGTTCTCAACAACATTTTGCTATCATTGTTTTTAACAAACCAAATTTAAAAAACTTCTTTCAGAGATAGAGTCTCACTATGTCGCCCAGGCTGCTCTCAAACTCCTGGCCTCAAGAGATCCTCCCGCCTCAGCCTTCCAAAGTGCTAGGGTTACAGGCGTGAGCCACCGCACCTGGCCCATAAACCAAATTTTAGCACCCCACGAAAGTTCTGGATCTGTGTGGTACAAACACGCTTTTAAGAAGTCCTCAGGCTTGGCCGGGCGCGGTGGCTCAAGCCTGTAATCCCAGCACTTTGGGAGGCCGAGACGGGCGGATCACAAGGTCAGGAGATCGAGACCATCCTGGC
>NW_012116377.1:4370610-4374876 GCF_000951035.1 Colobus angolensis palliatus
AAAAAAAAAAAAAAAAGAAGTCCTCAGGCTTGTCAAAAGCCCACGGGGCAGGGGCAAAAAAGCCGGGAGGGTTCTGTTAGACTCATTTATCTTATATATGAGGTACTGCCTAGAAGCTTGAAAAAAGGGCTTAGTGCTAAAAATGTTGCAGAATCGTTACTCAACTTTAGAAAACTTACGGTAAAATATACAAACATAAAACTCACCATCTTTGTCATTTTTTAAGAGCACAGTTCAGTAGTGCTAAGTCTGTTCCCATTGTTAGGCAGCCAGGCTCCAGAGCTTTCTCACCTGAGAACTGAAACTCTGTACCCACTTAACAGCTCCACATGCCCCCTCCCCGAGTCTGTACTCTAGACTTTTTAAAGGCAGCTGACTGGGTGACTTTAGTCACAAAATAAAATTACCCACATGTTTGCTGAAGGATACAACATAAATATATAAATACTTGATTTTTTTTTTTTTTTTTGAGACGGAATCTGTCTGTGTTACCTAGGCCGCAGTGCCGAGGCACAATGTTGGCTCACTGCAACCTCTACCTCCTGGGTTCAAGCGATTCTCCTGCCTCAGTCTCCCGAGTAGCTGGGATTAGAGGCATGTGCCACCACACCCAGCTAATTTTTGTATTTTTAGTAGAGACGAGGTTTCACCATGTTGGCCAAGCTGGTTTCGATCTCCTGACCTCGTGATCCTGCCGCCGCGGCCTCCCAAAGTGCTGGGATTACAGGCGTGAGCCACCGTGCCTGGCCAATTCAACTTTCTAAACTCAGTGGAAGGAATGATTCTTCAGGTTATGATGGAGGTCCATGGAGCTTTTCTGAAATGGAGGACGTCAGGTAAAGAGTGTGTATTCCAGGCTCTGGCCTTGGTCGTATTGACTGACAGGTAGGTGCAACCCAGCAGGCTGGGTGAACCCCAGAGCCTGCCTTCCCTTTTTATTATGGAATCTTTGTAAACCGAGAGTCTCAAAGTTGCCTCCCCTCCCCTCCACTCTCCTCGCCTCCCCTTCCCTTCCCTTCCTTCTCTCTTTTCTCTTTCTTCTCTTTTTTTGAGACAGGATCTCACTCTGTTGCCCAGGATGGAGTGCAGTGTTGCAATCTTGGCTCTCAGCAACCTTCGCCTTCTGGGTTCAAGCGATCCTCCTGCCTCAGCCTCCTAAGTAGGTGGGACTACAGGTGTGTGCCACCATGCCCAGCTAATTTTTGCATTTTTTTGGTAGAGATGAGGTTTTGTCTTGTTGTCCAGGCCGGTCTTGAATTCCTGACCTCAAGGGACCCACCGGCCTTGGCCTCTCAAAGTGCTGGGATTACAGGCGTGAGTCACTGCACCGGGCCTCAAAGTTGTTTTCTAATTAACAGGAATACAAAGACCTCAAATAGCAGCATAAAATTGTATCTATATCCCTGTAAAAGTCTGAACAAAAACAGAACAGGATATCTGTGCGGTTGCACTGACACCCTGAGGTGCCACCTGGCTCCAGTCTCTGCTTCCCACTGAAGGGGTGGCCTGCCCCTTCACCCCTGTGGGCGTTTCTCGTTAGGTGAAACGAGAGACTTGAGAAAAGAAATGGGACAAGAGACAAAGTATAGAGAAAGAAAAAGTGGGCCCAGGGGACCGGCGCTCAGCATACAGAGGACCCGCGATGGCACCGGTCTCTGAGTTCCCTCTGTATTTGTTGATCATTATCTTTACCATCTTAGAAAAAGGGAAGTGACGGGATAATAGGATCATCCTAGGGAGAAGGTCAGCAGTAAGACATGTGAATAAAGATCTCTGTGACTTAAGTTTAAGGAAAAGTGCTGTGCCTTGATATGCATATGCAAACATCTCCATAAACCTTTTTAGTGCATAAAGAGCAGCACTGCCACTAGCAAGTCCCACCTTTCACCCTAAGGTGGTTTTCTCCTTTCTCAGTAAACAGAACACACAATCGGGTTTTACACCGAGATGTTCCATTGCCCAGGGACGAGCAGGAGACAGATGCTTTTCTCTATCTCAACTGCCAAGAGGTCTTCTTTCCTCTTACACTAGTCCTCCTCAGCACAGACCCTTCACGGGTGTCAGGCTGGGGGACGATCAGGTCTTTCCCTTTCCACGAGGCCATATTTCAGACTATCACATGGGGAGAAACCTTGGACAATACCTAGCTTTCCTAGGCAGAGGTCCCTGCGACCTTTGGCAGTGTACGCGTCCCTGGGGTCCCTGGGTACTTGAGATTAAGAGAATGGTGATGACTTTTCACAAGCATACTGCCTTCAGGCACTTGTTTAACAAAGCACACCCTGCACAGCCCAAAATCCGTTAAACCTTGAGTCACCACAGCACATGTCTCTTGCAAGGACAAGGTTGGGGGTAGGGTCACAGATTAACAGCATCTCAAATACAGAACAAGATGGAATCTCTTTTGTCTACTTCTTTCTATATAGACACAGTAATAGTCTGATCTCTCTCTCTTTTCCCCACACCCACTCCACAGGAAGGGGAAAGGGAGGACCAGTCGCCCCTTTCCTTAAGGGCACGGCCCAAAGCACCTGCCTGCATCCCCTTGGCTAGGACTTGGTCACGTAGGCACAGCTCACTCAGGGCATCTGGGAAATGTCTGTATTCTGCACGGCCCTGTGCCTGGCTAAAATTCCATTCCCATGGAAGAAGGGGAGGGCAATTCAGAGACCAAGTAAGCAATCCTTGCCACATTGAGTGATCCCTGCCCAGCTTGCAGGGGTGGCCAGAAAAGGCCTGGTGCTTTGGGTTAACTAAAGAAGACTTTCAGTTCCATTTCCCTCAAATGCAGCTGTGTTGTCTTTGGAGCCTTTCTTCCTTTAAGCATAAGTGTTCTCATTTGAAAAAATGAGGATAATTCTTCTTATCTTGCAGGGTTTTCTGAAGATTAGAAATGATATATATTGCTGAGTGCAGTGGCTCATGCCTGTAATCCCAGCACTTTGGGAGACTGAGGAGGGAGGGTTGCTTGAGCCCAGGAGTTCAAGACCAGCCTGGGCAACACTGCGAGATCCCATCTCTACCAAAAAAAAAAAATTAGCTGGGCATGGTGGCACGTGCCTGTGGTTCCAGCTACTCAGGAGGCTGAGGTGGGAGGATTGCTTGAGTAGGAGAGGTAGAGGCTGCAGTGAACCGTGATTGTGGCACTGCACTCCAGCCTGGGCAACAGAGTAGGAACTTGTCTCAAAAAAAAAAAAAAAAAGAAAAGAAAAAGAAAAAAGAAAGAAATTATATGTAATGCATATATAATAATGACATATGTGAAACAAATGGCTGGTGCTTACCGAATAGGTGTTTCCACTATAATTAGTACTGCCAAGTATATTATTATTATTATTAATTTTTTTTTTGAGACAGAGTCTTGCTCTTTCACCAAAGCTGGAGTACAGTGGCGTGATCTTGGCTTACTGCAACCTCTGCCTCCTGGGTTCAAGTGATTCTCCTATCTCAGCCTCCCAAGTAGCTGGGACCACAGGTATGTGCCACCACACCCAGCTAATTTTTGTATTTTTAGTAGAGATAGAGTTTCACCCTCTTGGCCAGGCTGGTCTCGAACTCCCGACCTCAAGCCTCCCAAAGAGCTGGAATTACGTGAGTGAGCCACTGTGCCCGGCCCTGCCAAGTATATGATTCAGCAAACAAACATTACAGACTGTGATGGTTATTTTATGTGCCAACTTTGCTGGGCCCTGGTATTGAGATATGTGGTCAAATATCATTCTGGGTGTTTCTGTGAGGGTGTTTTGGATGAGATTAGCATTTGAACATTGGACTTTGAGAAAAGCACATTGCCCTCTGTAATTGGGTGGGCCTTATCCGGTCAGTGGAAGGCCTGAAAAGAACAGAAAGACTGACCTCCCCTGAGTAAGAGGGGATCTGCAGCAACACGCTTTGGACTTGACCTGTGATTCTGTGTCCCCAGGTCTCCAGACTGCCGGTCCAGCATGCAGGTTTTTGACTTGCCAACATTCATCATCATGTAAACCAATTCCTTAAACTCTCTCTCTGTACACACTTCCTATTGGTCGTTTCTCACAGAACCCTGACTAATACACGGATGCCAATGTTTACTTTCCAGGGGACATTCGGACATGGAGTCAATCCTTTGCACTCCAGAGTATTTGTAATGATGATTTATGCCCTGCTGACTTTTTTCCTTTCTTCATCCAGCATTTTAGGGCCAACTTTATTTTAAGTGGGGTGGGGAGAGGAATGAGAGGGAAGAGGGAAAATTCTTGCTATTGAAAATGCATCTGGGGGCTGGAC
>NW_012116377.1:4375741-4388784 GCF_000951035.1 Colobus angolensis palliatus
TTTTTTGAGATGGAATTTCACTCTTGTCACCCAGGCTGGAGTGCGATGGCATGGCGTGATCTCAGCTCACTGCAACCTCTGCCTCCCACGTTCAAGCGATTCTCCTGCCTCAGCCTCCCAGGTAGCTGAGATTACAGGCGCCCACCACCATGCCCGGCTAATTTTTGTATTTTTAGGAGAGATAGGGTTTCACCATGTTGACCAGGCTAGGCTGGTCTCAAACTCCTGACCTCAGGTCATCCGCCCACCTCGGCCTCCCAAAGTGTTGGGATTACAGGCGTGAGCCACTGCACCTGGCCTGTTTTGCTATTTGACCCCTCCAAATCTCATGTTAAAATGTGATTCCCCAATGTTGGAGGTGAGGCCTGGTGGGAGGTGGGTCATGGGAGTGCACCCCTCATGACTTGGTGCAGTCCTCACACCAATGAGATAACGAGTGAATTCTCACTACGTTAGTTCCCAAGAGATCTGATTTTCAAAAAGAGCCTGGCACCTCTCTTCCCTCTTTCCTGCTTCTCTCTCACTGTGTGACCCACCAGCCCCCCTTCACCTCCACCATGAGTGAAAGCTTCCCTGAGGTCTCACTAGGAGCAGATGCTGCTGGCGCCAGGCTTCCTGAACAGCCTGCAGAACCATGAGCCAAATAAACCTCTTTTCTTTATAAATTACCCTCTCTCAGGTATTCCTTTATAGAGACACAAGCAGACTAAGACATAATGCCATTTGTGGGGGTAGGGGGGACTTGAAAACAACCTAGATATCCCAGAAAAGGAGTGGCATAGAAATGATCTTCATGAAGGATTTGATTGAAGTAGTGATTGGAATTCTAATATTGATTGGAAAATGCCAGTAAGTGAAAAAAACTGAATAGCTGTTTATCATTGCAATTTCCCACCCAAACCTAAATGTTACTCAATAAGAGGTGAATTAATAAAAATAAAATGAATACAATAAAATTAAAAATGACTAAGTAGGCCAGGCACGGTGGCTCACGCTTCTAATCACAGCACTTTGGGAAGCCAAGGTGGGCGGATCACTTGAGCTCAGGAGTCCGAGACCAGCCTAGCCAACACGGCAAAATCTTGTCTCTACAAAAATATATTAGCTGGGTATGGTAGCATGCTCCTGTAGTCCCAGCTTCTCAGGAGGCTGAGGCAGGAGGTTAGCTTGAGCCCAGAAGGTCAAGGTTGCAGTGAGCTGAGATCGCACCATTGCATCTCAGCCTGGGAGACAGAGTGAGACTCTGTCTCAAAAAAAAAAATTGACCAAGTAAAAACAGATGAACCATGAAAATATATTCTC
Source organism: Colobus angolensis palliatus (assembly GCF_000951035.1). Taxonomy (NCBI): domain Eukaryota; kingdom Metazoa; phylum Chordata; class Mammalia; order Primates; family Cercopithecidae; genus Colobus; species Colobus angolensis. The sequence goes on from NW_012116377.1 coordinate 4,377,044, forward strand.
AATTACTCTCATAAATAAAACAATCTTAAATATATATTTAAATATGTGGGTGTGTATACACACACGTACCCACCCACATATGTATACATACACACACATTTTGGGGAAAAAGCCTGGAAGGATATTCAGTCAAAGTTAGGAAGAAATATCTCTCTGGAGGGTGCTGGATTTCAGGCCTTTTATTATTATTTTTCACGTCTGGTAGGTAATGTGCTGACATTATAACAAGGTTTGAGAGAAGCACTTCTCACACACACAAGAACGAGAAAAGCCAATTATCACACTTATAAACTACAAAAGGCTCCCAATTTTCTTTGTAGTTTTAGAGAAAAATTTTTGGTTATGATCATGAATAATATATAGCCAGGAAAATCAATAAAGCTATTTCCATTATTTAAAGAAGAGAAAAAGTTGGGCTAGATAATTTGTGTGATTGTGATCTCAACTACATACAACTGTTCAGAGAAGGACACCAGAAGGAAATACTGCAATGGCGAGCCCCACTGTTCTCTCCATGCCTTAACACTGGTGTGTTTACTTTCTAAGAATGTATCTTTTCCAGAGGTAGAAAAGAGAAAAGCTGGGATGCTTAGACTAACCATGTGTTAATAGTGACTGTCTTTGGCTAAAGGTGCTTACAGAGATTGCTCTATTACTTAAAAAAAAAAATTATTGCTATGTATTGTGGTAAAACATACATGGCATGGGCTGAGTGTGGTGGCTCACGCCTGTAATCCCAGCACTTTGGGAGACAAAGGCAGGTGGATCACTTGAAGTCAGGAGTTCAAGACCAGCCTTGCCAATATGGCAAAACCCCATCTCTACTAAAAACATCCAAAAATTAGCTGGGCAAGGTGGTGCATGCCTGTAATCCCAGCTACTCAGGGGGCAGAAGAATCGCTTGAACTCAGGAGGCGGAGACTGCAGTGAGCCAAGATTGGCCTGGGTGACAGTGAAATGGCGTGATCTTGGCTCACTGCAACCTCCACCTCCCAGGTTCAAGCAATTCTCCTGCCTCAGCCTCCCAAGTAGCTGAGATTACAGGTGTGTGCCACCACGCTGGCTAATTTTTGTATTTTTAATAGAGACGAGGTTTTGCCAGGTTGGCCAGGTTGGTCTCAAACTCCTGACTTCAGGTGATCCACCTGCCTTTGCCTCCCAAAATACTGGGATTACAGGTGTGAGCCACTGTGTCCGGCCTTGCAATTAAATATTAATGAAGGAAGTGGCCGGGTGTGGAGCCTCACGCCTGTAATCCCAGCACTTTGGGAGGCCGAGGTGGGTGGATCACGAGGTCAGGAGATTGAGACCATCCTGGCTAACATGGTGAAACCTCGTCTCTACTAAAAATACAAAAAATTAGTCAGGCATGGTGGCGGGTGCCTGTAGTCCCAGCTACTCAGGAGGCTGAGGCCGGAGAATGGCGTGAACCTGGGAGGCAGAGGTTGCAGTGAGCAGAGATTGCGCCACTGCACTCCAGCCTGGGGCACAGAGTGAGACTCCATCTTAAAAAAAAAAAAAAAAAAATTAATGAAGGAAGTAATACCGTCTAGCTTTCCTGTCTGAATTTGATCCACTGTTTTAGAGATCCATCCAAGAAAGTAACACTTTCCCAAGATTTTGAGACATTTCTCAAAACCTGGAGTAGAGGTCCTCACTGGTTATTATCCAGAAGGATTGAAAATGAGAACTGCAGCCCCAGAGCCGGTTAGAAAGCTGGCAATTAGAGGCCCAGGTGCTGCTGAATCCCAGCGGGCTTTCCATGCCACCAGTCACCCTCCCAGCATGGGCTGAGCTGAGTCAGGACAGAACTTCCACCTTCCGCTCACTTCCATTTCTAGCCAGACCAAGTCCCAAAGCCTCAAAAATAGGGAAGCCAACAGTGCAGCTTTCAGTCTGTGGCCAGAGGCCCAAGACCCCTGGCAAGCCACTGGCATAGGTCCAAGAGTCCAAAAGCTGAAGAACTTGGAGTCTGACATTTGAGGGCAGGAAGCATCCAGCAGAGGAGAAAGATGAAAGCCAGAAGACTCAGCAAGTGTAGTCCTTCCATGCTCTTCTGTCTGCTTTTATTCTAGCTGAGCTGGCAGCAGGTTAGATGGTGCCTACCTAGACTGAGGGTGGGTCTGCCTCTCCCAGTCCTCTGACTCAAATGTTAATCTCCTTTGGCAACACCCTCACAGACACACCCAGGAACAATACTTTATATCCTTCAATCCAATCAAGTTGACAGTCAATATTAACCATCACAGCCACTGACTGGGATCTGGACAGCAAATGTGCAAGCATGTGCAAGCATGCAGTCCTCTTTGTCCTCTGCTCTCCTGCTGGCCAGGGGCATGCAGAAGAGGGTAAGGACAGTTTCAGAAGCTGGGGAGGACAGTTTCTAGAAAGATAGACTTGCCACTTGTGCCCAGTGCTGCGCTATTAGCTGGCAGGCTTGAGCTCCACTTCCATGATAGACACCGTAGCATGTTGCCTCGTATGTTGAGAGTGGATTCCGTGTTACAGCAGAGAAGGAGGTCTCCCAGTGAGCAGGTGGCCAGCAGAGAGGCCTGTGATCAGGAAGAGCAGCCGGATGGGTGGGTCAGTGGTTATAGCTGCTGGTAAAATTACCCTACACAGGCTGGGTGCGGTGGCTGCTCACGCCTAGTAGTCCCAGCACTTTGGGAGGCCGAAGCTGGCTAATCAATTGCTTAAGTCTAGGAGTTCGAGATCAGCCTGGGCAACATGGCCAAACCCCTTCCCTACAAAAACTACAAAAATTAGCTGGGTGTGGAGGTGCATGCCTGTAGTCCCAGCTACTCGGGAGGCAGAGGTGGGAAGATCGCTAGAGTCCAGGAGGCTGAGGTTGTGGTGAGCCATGATCGCACCACTGCAGGAGGTCAGTGTGAGGCTGGTGTCAGGGGAGGTGATGTGGATGGCTCTGAGGGAGAGGAGATCGTGTGAATTGCTGGTGAAGTTTCCCGTGCAGGGGTATGTTTGGCCAACCATGCCTGTGGTGGGGGAGGCACTGAGGCTGGGGCTGGTGCTGTTGAATGCTGAAATTTTATCCCTAATGTGCTTGCATTAGGAGGTGGGGCCTTTGGAAGGTAATTAGGGCCCTTATAAAAGTGCTTGAGGTTGGCCAGGTGTGGTGGCTTTGGGAGGCCAAGGCAGGAGGATTGCTTGAGTCCAGGAGTTTGAGACTAGTTTGGGTAACAAGGTGAAACCCCATCTCTACCAAAAATTAGCTGGGCGTGGTGGCGCATGCCTGTAGTCCCAGCTGCTGGGGAGGTTGAGGCGAGAGGCTGCAGTGAGCCGTGATTGCACCACTGCACTCCAGCCTGGGTGACAGAGCAGGACCGTATCTCAAAAAAAGAAAAGAAAAAAAGAAAAAAAAAGATGTGTATGAGGGAGCTGGCTGCCTCTTCTATCCCTTTCGTCCCTTCGCCAACGAGAGGAAGAGGGCCGTCAGCAGACACTGAATGCCAGTGCCCGGATTTTGGACTTCCCAGGCTTCAGAACCATGAGAAATAAATGTTCACTGTTTTTACAGTACCCAGACTGGCATTTGGTTGAAGCAGCAAAAACTGGCGAAGGCAGATAGTGACCTTCCAGGGCGTCACCGTTCCCTAGGGTGCTTGTGTGACCAGCCATCCACCTTGGGAAATGCCTGCCTGGCCTCAGAGGCCTCCACCCTCCCCACCCACAGAGGACTTGTTGCCCAGGCAGCCTGCGGGTTCTTGCTGGACCGAGCAGGACAGGGGCCTGGAATCTCTGGTGGGTACGCACGGCCTCAGGAAGGCACCGAAGGAGGGGGATCTGTGTAGCACCCTGTGTCGGGGGTTGGGGACTGAAGGGCCTTAGTTCCAGGGTCCCCCACAGGCCTGGAAGCTTTCGAGGGAGCACGTGTGAAAGAGAATAAGCAGGTAACCTGGGCCTGCACCCTCCTCCAAGCAGCAGGTCACAGAACAGCTCCCTCCTTACAGGCTCCCACAGGGAAACCCGAGAGTGACCCATGGGAGGTGCTGCACGCAAGCCTTGGACACACCTGGTGCCCAAGGAGCAGACGCCAGCTTTTACGATGGTTCTTAGGCAGCCGTGTCACAGCGGAAATTGCAGGCTCAGCCTGATCCAATTGGCTGATGTTCTATTTGTCCTGCCTATGTATTTCCTAAAATTTCTTATTGAGTTGCCAACACAAAGACTTCAGAGAGTTCACTTAACAATCTAGCTTTCTGACCTCTCTGGAAGAACGGGACGCCTGGCACCTAGGCCCCCATCTCCACATGGTGGCAATTGGCTGAGCCCCTCTGGATGGAACACAGGCTCCCTGGTTTGCCACATTCCCTACCACTCCTTACTGGCCCCCACCTCCGAGTTTGGGGTTCCTGCTCCGACCTGAGCTCTGTCAGACAGTGCCCTCCAGCTGCACTCTAAACCCGCTTGGGCGACCTGGTGGAATCTTCCGACCCACAGGCCCACCCAAGCTGGTCTGCTGGTTACACATGGAGCCCCTCGAGGGGTGGGGTCCCAGTGTAATTATATTTGGATTTGGCTTAGCCAGTAACAGGCCCATAAATGTTACCTCATGTGGTGGAGAAAAGTTTATGATTTTAACATCTGGCACCAGGATTCCTCAGAGGGGGAGAGCTGCCTTGTTTGAAGGATTTGGTGATCAGGGCTTGGGGTAGGAGGGGGACCCCAGGGTTTGGAGGTGCAGATGTTAGCCCTGTAGGAGCTTGTCTTCCATGACAGAGGGATTTGTCTTATTTCTGGAGAAGAGTAGACAGGAAAAAAAGGAGAGAGAAGACGGAGGAGAGGTCGGGGCCAGGTGAGCCCCAGCAGCCTCACGGCCAAGATGGAGTGGTCGGAGGCCGCGACAGAAAAGGGCCCGCCAAGCCATTTCTGTCGTGGGGACGGAAGCCCCTATTCTCCTCCCTCCAGGGGCCTTTGGGACACCCTGCTCTGCTCACTACTGTGCTGGGAGAGCGAGATTTCTGGGGAATGTGGTGAGGGCTGGGCCCCAGTGTGAAGCTGGCCTGGGCTGTCCAGGGTGACCCACACCAGAAGCAGACAGCTGAGGCCATGAGACCCAGAGTCCCAGGTCCGGGCTTGGGGTGTCCAGAGACTGTGTAATTAAGCGTGAAAGGTGGGGGAGGTGGGCCGTCCATTTTACTAATAACTTGAGGAACAGGGAAGCCCCAACTGATGTCTGGTCATAACAAAATGGAGCCAGGTTTTCAGAAGGAGACAGACTCAAGTGCCGAAAGGGGAAAAAAGATCTCTGAGCTTATATAAAACAGCCAAGCTGCCAGTTTATTTTGGGCTTCTAGTGGTTTGGGCTGACCAGGCCTGGTGGAGTCTGGGGACCTGCCTCAGGGACTGGCCCCCTGGCCTGGGACCAGGGGTTCTGGGGGCCTGGCTCAATCCAGGGCCTCGGTGGTGGCACACAGCAGGCCAGCCAGAAGAGCCAGGCCCAGCGCAGCCACGGCAACCAGCGCCACGTCCCACAAGACCCCTGAGCGCACCCAGGATGCCTGCAGCTGCCAGCCGCAGCTGCCCAGCTGGTAGCCTGTCAGCCGGCCCAGCGGGCCATGAGCAGCGAGGCTGGGGCTGGCGCAGCGGACCTGCAGCAGGGCCTCGGGTGTGCGGTCCTCCAGCCAGAGGCGCAGATAGGTGAGGCTGCAGTCACAGTGCCACGGGTTCTGCGTCACATCGAGGGTCTGCAGCTGGGGCAGGTGGTCGAAGGCTCCCGGGGGCACGGACTGAAGGCTGTTGTTGGCCAGCAGGAGGTGGCGGGTGCGGGCTGGCAGGGCAGGCAGGGCCGTGAGCCCTTGGCCCCTGCAGTCCACCCACAGCCCCATGGTTTCCAGGGCGCGGCAGGTGCATGGGATAGGGCAGTCCTTGGTGGCTTCTGCTGTGGCCCAGAGCAGGAACAGGGCTTCCCAGGCAGGCATGGGACAGGCTGGCTGCAGAGAGAGGAGCTGTGAGGGAGGGCCTGGCGGCTGACCCATCCTCAGGGACGGCAAGCACCGGGGATGCAGCGGAGCCTGACATGGGACGGGGTGCACTCACCTCCCTTCTCGGGTCTCAGCCTTCTCCTCCGGGAAACAGGCTGGTGACTGGGGAAGGTGGAGCGTGCCCAACCCAGGCCTGGCTGACCTTCTCTGGACACCGTTGAAGGCAGGGTGGTGAGGGCAGCTGTGGATTGGGGTAAGATTGTTTTTGGGAAGGGGAAGGGACTTCCTGGCCCCTAGCAGAGACCCCATCCCCTACTTGGGGATGAGAGGAGCAGATGGCTGCTAAATGAGTCCCAGCCCAGGACCACAGACCCCAGAGACTAGGAAAGAGCCTTGGAGGGGCCTCCAGGCTGCACCCAGCAACCCCCGCCAGCTAAGTGAGCTGTTACCTGATTCCCAGATGCAGAAGACAGTGGGATGGGGACACTGACTGGAGCAGGGAGGGGAACCCAGTGGGGCCCCATTTGGAAAGCCACTCATCTGGGCTAACACTGACTTGGGGAAACTGAGGCCCACAGAGGGAAAGCAGTGTGCCCAGGGCCACCCGGTGTGGTGTCAGAGGCCAGACTCACACTCAGGTCTCGGGAACCGTGGCCCTCTGGTTCTTCCCCACAGGCGTTTCCCCTCCGCAAGCAGAGCTCCCCCCACCCACAGCAGGTTTCCAGTGAGTAAGTGTCAAATCAACTCATTAATCTTGACTCAGCCAAGGAGATGGTGTCTCAGAGAGAATGTCCCACCCAACCCTGTCTTGTTAAAGGGACAGGAGTTGACCTCCTCTCTCCCTGTGGGAGGCCATGTTGGGTAATACAGAGGGCCACTTACCTGTGAAGCCTTCGGTTGGGCGCTCCCGCCTGGCCTGAAAGGTCCTGACTGAGGTCTGGGTGGGAACTCTATGGGATGCAGCTGAGGTGGCCCCTGCGGAAGCGGGTGGAAGGAAGTGATGAAAATAGCCTGGCTTATCCCCCCAGTGCAGCCCTGGGGCCTATTTCCAGAGGCTGGAGGCCCTCAGGGGCCCGCGCCTTGGGCACAGAACCATATCTCAACCCCGGTTTATGAAGGGTGTCCCACTGTGCCGCCAGTGCTGCAACGGGCTTTGGGATCGGGTCTGTGGAGGACTGAGGTGGCCCCTCGCCTGCTCCCAGAAGGTGGGGAACTAGGAGACCCCCGAGAAACGTGGCTATGCTGGTTGTTCCTCCGAATCTCAGTTTTCCTCATCTGTAAAGTGGGAGCAGTGACCCCGTCCTGCCTGCCTCACAGAGGTGTGGGCTGGGCAGCTCCCGCTGGCTGAGAACACCATGGTGGGGAGAGTGACTTCATTTTTAACTCTCCCCTCTCTTCTTGGTGCCATGGTTTTTAGCTCCTGCTTAGCGCTTCCCCATCCCTCTTTCTGACAAACAGCTGCAGGCCTGGGAAGCAGAGCTTCTACCAAGCGTGAGTCTCTAGCTAGAATTTTGGCCTATGGTTTAACATTTGCAGTACATTTCCTTCTAGAGCACAGTCTACTTAGGGGAGGGACACCATTTTCCATTTATGTTAGTGACCTAAAGCTTCCTATAAAACATAAATGTAGTTTGGGATGGAGAATTGCTTGAACCCGGGAGGCAGAGGTTGCAGTGAGCTGAGACTATACCACTGCACTCCAGCCTGGGCGACAGAGCAAGACTCCATATTAATAAATAAATAAAATAAGGTCAAAACACAGAAGTTACAGAAGCCTGGCAGGAAAAGCCAAGGACAAAAGGCTGATGGAAGTTTTAAATGCACTTCATTGACACGCTGGACCCTCGGGAATATTCCTCGGTCCTACAGGGGGGTGTGCCTGTTCTTATTTTGGTCCCACACCCTTCTCAGGCCAGTCTCCCTCCTCCTGCATGGCCAAGCAGGCTGAGTCCTTCCCTGGGAGGCCTCCTGTTCTCTCCCCCGCCACCTGGTTCTGCTCTCGGGGCAGGAGTTGGGTGTTCACCCTCCTGGGAGGCCCTGAGAGGCTGCCAGGCCCCAGCTCTGCTTCCCCCACCCACTGATCCTGGGCTCAGAGAAGGGTGGAGAAGGTTCTGTTCCCCCATTGAAGTCACACCTGCTTGGAGGCCTGGTTGCTCCTGGGGGTCCCCTGATGTGCTCAGTGGGGACTCTGACTGGAGCCTGGACCCTGGAGAGGAGCCTCAGCCTGTCAGGGCCTTCCCTCCCTCCCCATGGAGCCCTGGCATGTTCCGCCTCCTCTGCCCTGCACGCATTCACCAGTGAGCCCCATGCAGGTGGGTAAGGGGTTCTGGAGTGAGTGGGGGCGCTGCAGCCACCAGGTCTGGTGTCCTGACCAGATCTGGTGGGGCCTGTGCCCTCCTTCCTCTTGAGCCTCTGAGATTTCCTTATTTTCAGCATGTACAACTTAAAACGAAAAACTACATCAACATAGACAGGTTTCGTGAATTTAAAAAACTACATAAATAATAAATAAATGATTTCCATTGTGGGAACTTAGAATATTCAGATGAACAGGAATAAGAAAATAAAAATTCCCCCCCATCCCAACATCAGGCAAGACTGTTTTTTTTCCCCATGTGTACTTACCCATATGGGTAAATACACACCCATCTGTCCAAGAGAGACAGGATAACTGGATCTGCCAACAGCCTGGATGAGCCTGCGAGTGGCTTCTCCCAGAGCTTCCAGAGAGGAATGCAGCCCTGCCAGGTGAGCCCTGTTGTGGGGGCTCACGTGCCTTGCATCACCTTGATTTCCACCTACAAGTGATGCAGGGCAGGTGAGCCCCCACAACAGGGCTTAGCCTCTGAGGGCTCTTGGCTTGGGCCAGGAAAGAAGTCAAAGAGCCAGTGGTGAAGAAAGCTGCTTTATATTCATTACATGTAAATTAAGGGGCAGGTTATTTAGAACTTTCTAGAAAAGGGGTGGTGAGTTTCCAGAACCCTGTAACTTTCAGGTTGTTGCCATGGCATGTTGCCATGGCATTTGTAAACTACCATGGTGAGGGTGGGGGAGAGAGTGTCTATGTTAGAGAGCAGTGAGGACAACTAGTGGTTGCTTTCGTCCCCATCTGCTGGTTTCTAGTTTCTGCCAACTTCTTCACTACACCTTGTTTCAACCAGATCCTGCTGCCGTCAGCAGGATGGTGACCAAGGGGTCCTGACAGGTGCTCAGAAAACAGGTCCTGCTGATCTACCTCAGGAAGGCTGGAAGAAAAGAACCCACAGGAGCTGCGTGATGAAGGGTGAGAAAATAAATGTGTGATGTATTAAGCCTCTTGTGACAGCAGCAATAAGAACCAAGGCGAAGGCCAAGCCCTGCTCTCATGCTGTGAGTTCTCCCCTCTTCACCATTCCAGGACATTGCCCTATCAGGTTCCCCTTCCTCTGCATCATCAGTTTCTCCTTCACTGGGTCGTTCCATCAGGTTAGGAGCAGCCAGGCTGGGCGTGGTGGCTCACGCCTGTAATCCCAGCACTTTGGGAGGCTGAGGTGGGTGGATCACTTTAGGTTGTGGGTTCGAGACCAGCTTGACCAACATGGAGAAACACTGTCTCTACTAAAAATATAAAATTAGCTGGGGGTGGTGACACATGCTTGTAATCCCAGCTACTTGGGAGGCTGAGGCAGGAGAATCACTTGAACCCAGGAAGTGGAGGCTGTGGTCAGCCGAGATCGTGCCATTGCACTCCAGACTGGGCAACAAGAACAAAACTCCATCTCAAACAAACAAACAAACAAACAACAACAAAAAAGCAGCCTATAATACTGCCCTTTTGAAAAATCCGGCCTTAATTTTTCTGCTTCTCTCTTCCATACAACCCCTCTGAAGAGTCACTTCGCCTTCTTGTCCAACCCATCAGTAATTCCTGTCGTTTCAGCCACCAGGATCTATTCAGAACTTAACCACTTCTCCCTGTGCTGCTACTGCTCTGGTCTTCGTTAGCCTTCTTGACTTCCCATCGCAAATAAAAGAAAGCCCATGCTCCTGTGGTCAGGAAGCTACAGGCCCTGCTGTAGCTTGGCCCCTACTTGTTTCTTGACCCCATCACCCACTCTCTACTTTGCTCATCAATGTCCATCCACACCGATTTTCTTTCTGTTGCTCAAACACTCTGGCACTTTCCTGCCTCAGGGCCTTTGCACTTGCTGTTCCCTCTTCTTGGGGTGCCTTTCCCCCAGAGCCCCACATGGCTTCCTCCTGATCATCATTCTCATCTCAATTCAGGTGACCCCTCCTCAAAGGCCTCCCTCGCCAAGGCACAGCTCCATCCTTCTGTACCATAATACTCCATTTCATATTTTCCTTAGCATTGATCAGGATCTGAAATGATCTTATTTTTAGACTTTTATGTGTTTATTAAATGTCTCCTCCCATTGATGTGAGAGTCAAGAGGGCAGAGACTCTGTCCCATTAACTCTTACCTCCCCAGCACCTCTGCCTGGCCCATGGGCATTATGTAATACATACTCGTCAGCCTTGCTGGCCGTCTCTTCTCTAGTGCTGGTCTTATCTGTGTCTTGCCAGGATTGTTGTCTCCTTGATGCCGGCCTCTGCCTCTGCTATACAGATTTAATCTCACCACGCCCCTGCTCCATGTCTTTCATGGTTCCCCGCTGTCTTCAGGACACCCTCTGCCACCCTGTCCAGCCTCACCTGTCATCTCTTCCTGATCTGAAGCTTCGTGGTAGGCTAGCCATGTCCCTCACTCCCCACCCACACGCAGACTTTTGTCTCTGTGCTTTTGCCTCTGCACTGCCCTCTTTCTGGAGCCCTGTGGAATGTCTGCCTGGCACGCTGCATCCTTTAAGATTCACCAGGAGCATGACCTCTTACAGGAAGCCTTCCCCAATGCGCTCACCCAGCCATTTGCTTATCTGTCTGCACATGGGCCCAGCAGCTCCTTGGAGAACCTCAGCACCCACTAGGGAAGTGTTCGCAGATCTTGTGACTAAAATTTGGTTGAGCCTCTCAGGCAATTTCAGGTGATACATGCCTATGACACAAATAACGAGAAACATGAGGGAGAGAGCCACTCCTTTCTTGTCTCCTGAGCTGAAGGAAACAGCCTCTGTTTGGTAATTGTATTATAAAGGAAACTGCTTAGGCAAACTTACTTTGGAGGCTGGGATCTTTCAATATCCCCCAAGACAAATTTTCCTTCTCATGGGAAGCAGAGGGGATTGAGAGGCAGTGATTATTAGGTAGCATTTTTAGCACGTGTGCGACCAGGAGGAAATGGGTAACCCTGTCTGCCGCTGCTGGGCCGCCTTGGAGCAGAGCCTCTGCTTGCTGGATCTTTGCAGATGCAGGTCTCCATCACCCCAGCTGTTCTGAGCCAGCCTGTGGAGCAGCCTGCCTCACTCTGAAACATGATTTTGCTATTTACTTGCTCTGTGACCTTGGGCAATAGTCTCAGCCTATCTCTGCCTCAGTTTCCTCATCTGCAGAATGGGGAAAGTCAAAGACCCCACCTCCCTGACTGGTGTGAGGAAGGAGTGAGATAAGCCTGGCAGGTGCTTCGCTGGGGGTCGGGCCACAGCAGGCACTATGGAAGTCACCATGGGCAGGGGCCACTGGCACACTGTCAGGGAAGAAAGGGGGGCCTGATAGCCAGGCGTGGTGGCTCACGCCTGTAATCCTAGCACTTTGGGAAGCTGAGGTGGGCAGATCACTTGAGGCCAGGAGTTCAAGACCAGCCTGGCCAACATGGTGAAAACCCCTCTCTACTAAAAATACAAAATTTAGGCCGGGCGCGGT
>NW_012116377.1:4389031-4398458 GCF_000951035.1 Colobus angolensis palliatus
CCTGGGCGACAGAGCGAGACTCCGTCTCAAAAAAAAAAAACAAAAAACAAAAACAAAATTTAGCTGGGCTTGGTGGCATGCACCTGTAATCCCAGCTACTCAGGAGGCTGAGGAGGAGAATCCCTTGAACCCGGGAGATGCAGGTTGCAGTGAGCTGAGATTGTACCGCTGCACTCCAGCCTGGGCAACAGAGCAAGACTCCATCTTGAAAAAAAAAAAAAAGAAAGAAAGAAAAGAAAGGGAGGCCTGACACCCTTTGACATACCCTCTTGTGTCTGAGGATTTTTGTCTCTTGTGATTAAAAGGATTAAACACAGTCTAGCTTGGCACAGAGTACCCCTCCCCAGCTGATAGCCCTAACCATGGGACTTCTACCTGCCTCTCAGCCTTGATGTCTGGCCCTTCAGCCTGGCAGCTGTATCTAGTCAGAAATGAATGATGATGCTTTATTTGCTATGAACTTACTGTGATGTTAGTTTGTGTGTGTGACAGGTGAGACTGGTTTCTCAATTAAATTTGAGCATATAAACTTTCTTAAAATACATTTATGTACATTTAAAAAGAGAACTGATTCTAAGAAAAATTTTAAGTGTAAACTAAAAATAAAATTATAAGCCCCCAGCAAACTGAACAGACCCCTTTATGGCCAATGGGACCCCAGAAAAACTTTAAAACTGAGCTCCCAGCCACGACAGGACAGGAGGTCAGAAGCTTCGTTACACCCCCTCCTTTTTGTGGTTCAGACACAACAACTGACCAGCATTACTGTTAAAATAGAGATAGTAAGACAAAATAGAGATAGTAAGACTGACATGACGGACTCTTTGTGGCAAATAAGATGCTAAATTATAAACAGGACCTAAGGCCATGCCAGGCAAGGGTTAAGTCAGGCACCCCACACTTAAAAGAATGAACTCTGTTCTCACTGCCACAAGGCTTTTCTTTTTCTCTAGCAGCTAAACAAGCACTGGCCTTGAGATAAGCAATACTGAAACAATTTGCAGTTCCACCAGATGTGACTAACTGACCCCCAACTCCTGTTCCACCAGCCATAACTGCAGCTTTGATTGGACAAGAGACTGATTTCAATAACTTTCTCCAGATAAGAAGACCACCGACCATGGTCTGCCCCAGCCTGTTTACAGAGGCTGCACACAGAGTGTGTTTGTGTCCTGAAAAGCCTTTTGACGTATAGGGCCTAACTGTAATACATTTACATGTTCAGTCTCCATCTCAGAGCAAACATGGGTCATATGTTACATACATGTTTGTTCAATATGAATGTGTTAGAAACACTTTAATGACTATTCCTTTTTTTTTTTTTTTTTTTTGAGATAGAGTCTTGCTCTGTCACCAGGCTGGAGTGCAGTGATGTGATCTTGGCTTACTGCAACGTCCGCCTCCCGGGTTCAAGCAATTCTTCTGTCTCAGCCTCCTAAGTACAGGCATGTGCCACCACACCCAGCTAATTTTTGTATTTTTAGTAGATGGGGTTTCACCATGTTGGCCAGGCTGGTCTTGAACTCCGGACCTTGTGATCCGTCCACCTCTGCCTCCCAAAGTGCTGGGATTACAGGCGTGAGCCACCGCGCCTGGCCATGACTATTCTTTTGTTTGTTTTTGAGACAGGCTTTCTCACCCAGGCTAGAGTACAGTGACTCAATCATGGCTCACTGCAGCCTCAACCTCCTGGGTTCAAGTGATCCTCCCACCTCAACCCTCCTGAGTAGCTGGGACCACAGGCACGTGACATTATCCCAGCTAATTTTGTATTTTTTGTAGAGATGGAATCTCACTATGTTGCTCAGACTGGTCTCTAACTCCTGGGCTCAAGCAATCCTCCTGCCTCAGCCTCCCAAAATGCTAGGATTACAGACAGGAGGCACAGTGCCTTCATGAATATTCATAGCTCCTCCTGTAGCCTGTTGAATACATATGTCTAGCCAGACTGGTCAGCATAAAGCTCCTGCCCCAACCCCTCCTCTTTCAAAGTGCTTGGCCATTGGCACACTTCCCTGCCTGCAGATGGCCACCTTGCAGGCTGGAACGTTTTACAGGAAATAAAGTCTTATCTTTTTCTAAATGTGTATGTGTGTGTGTGTGTGTGTGTGTGTGTGTGTGTGTATGTATGTATGTTTTAACATAGGCAATAGCACAGATGATGGGAAGATGTGGTAAATACCCACGGCAGGGGCTGTGGGGTGGCGGGGAGGGCAGGGGTTCATTCAGAGAAGTTAAACTTGGACTCCCAGAGCTCGTGCTTGGAGGCGCTTTGGATTTACCCTTCATTTTTCCTCTCAGGGACAGCATTCGCCACCTAGTGGAAATAGTGTGAAATTACAGGATATTTTTTGCTGTTAGGAGTGCAAATTAGGGTCAATGGAATGATTTTCTTTTTTTGCCCGAAGGTGAGAGAGAGGACATTAGTTAGAATTTCCTAGAAAACAATTTTAATGTGTTGCAGGCCATTTGAACAATCCCAAATAATCTCTTATAGAAAAAAGGCCAAAGGAGAGTGGAAGATGTGAAGTCTATTCATAAACATTTGATTCTCCTATTTTTTGAAACCTTGTAGGATAACTGCCCCTCTCTACGTCTCTATGCATCTAGATGTGGCTTTGTGGCATGGGGCTGGGGTAGCTGCAGGGGACTCCCTGCTCAGAAGGGCCCTGTGCCTGGGGTTGTAAGCTCTGTAGCTGCTGTCTTGAAATTCATAACAATTTTATCTTTAAATTTGTATTTTGTAAGTGAGGTCTGATGGGACAATAGGCATGCATGGGGGACTTGGAGCCTGGGCTGCAAGTGGTGCCCCTCCCAGCACCTCCTTGCCTTTTGACTATCTGGGCCCTTTCACCCTATCCCCTCACCCCCACCCCAGCGCCTGAGCAAGTATGTACTCCCCTGACCCCCGTATCTCTGCATCCATGAGCGCCCCTGGCTCTGTGCCTGGGGACCCTTGTACTCTTTTCAACCAGCCAGTGATTATTGTCAGGACTCCAGTGGTTACTGGTAAACCTACATGCCTGCCACAGCGCTCCCTGTGACAGCACAGTGGGTAGCGTGGAGGACTGCGAGAATCTGCCACAGACACATGTGCATAGCCCCTAGGCTCTGATGGAGCATAAGTCTCTGTTAGGAAATTTGTTATTATTGCTCCATGACAAACCATCCCCCAAAATTAGCAGCTTCAAACAATAACATTTTTAATTTTAATTATTTATTTTAAATTTTTTAGAGATGTGGTCTCAGTCTGTCACCCAGCTTGGAGTGCAGTGGTGAGATCCTAGCTCACTGCAGCCTGGAACCCTTGGGCTTGAGATCCTCCTACCTCAGCCTCCCAGGTAGCTGGAGTCACAGGCATGCACTGCCACAGCCAGCTAATTTGTTGTTGTTATTGTTGTTAGAGATGGGGTCTCTCTAGGTCGAGCTGTTGTCAAACTCCTGAGCTCAAGCAATCTTCCTGCCTTAGCCTCTCAAAGCACTAGGATTACAGGTGTGAGCCACCATGCCCAGCCCAACAATAACATTTATTTACTTATTATCTCACATGTTTCTGTGGGTCAGAACTTGGGAGTGGCTTAGCTGGGTGGTTCTGGCTGTTGCAGTCAAGATCTCAACCCAGTGAGACCAGCATCAGAGGACTTGGCCAGGGCTGGAGGAGATGCTTTTGAGATGTGAGTCGTGGCTGTTGGCAGGAGGCCTCAGTTCCTTGCTGGCCATTGACAAGAGACTTCAGTGACTCTCTGTGTGGCTCTCTGCACAGGGCAGCTAGCTTCCCCTGGAGCAAGGGATATCACGGAGAGCAAGGAGGGAGCTGCCAGGCCCCTTATGACCTGGTCTCAGAAGCTGCACCAGCAACTCTGCCACATTCTGTTTATTAGTGAGTTCTAAAGTTTATCTAGCTCACTTTCAGGGAAAAGTGTTAATGAGCCTCTACAATTTTTTTTTTTTTTAAGAGACAAGGTTTTGCTCTGTTGCCCACACTGGGGTGCAGGGGTGCAATCATGGCTCACTGTAATCTTGAGCTCCTGGGCTCACAGGTAGGCTTCCCATCTTGAAGGAAGAGTATCAAATACTTTGTGCATATATCTTAACAGGAAATTTTCAAATTCAAGTAACTGCAAGGCTTCTATCAGAAAATAAAGCTCTAACCTTTATGGAGAGGCATCAATCAAGAGATTAGTTACTAGTAGCCCCTAGGACCCTCAAGTTACAGGAACCTTTTTTTTTTTTTTTTTTGTGAGGCAGAGTCTCATTCTGTCATCCAGGCTGGAGTGCAGTGGTGGGATTTCGGCTCACTGCAGCCTCTGCCTCCCTGGTTCAAGCGATTCTCATGCCTCAGCCTCTTAGTCAGCTGGGACTACAGGTGTGTGCCATCACACCCAGCTAATTTTTGTAGTTTTAGTAGACACAGGGTTTTGACATGTTGGCCAGGCTGGTCTCGAACTCCTGGCCTCAAGTGATCTGCCTGCTTTGGCCTCCTAAAGTGCTGGCATTACAGGCATGAGCCACCACTCCTGGCCAGGAACCTTTTAGGTTGGAATTGTGACTGTTTCTTGGACCTAAATATCAGGGGAGGTTCTTTTTTTGGTGAAGGTTTCTTAGGAATTGTTTGCTTACTCTGTTTCTGGCCAAAGGAGACCCCATGTTTCCCATGGTTGCAGCTCCCTGGGTGCCACTGAGAGGTGACAATGTGCTGGCAGCCCTCACTCTTGGTGCCTCCTCCACCTCGGCATCCCTGTGGCAGCGCTTGAAGAGCCCTTCAGCCCGCCACTGCATTGTGGGAGCCCCTCTCTGGGCTGGCCGAGGCCGGAGAGGCCTCCCTCTGCTTGCGGGGAGGTGTGGAGGGAGAGGTGCGGGTGGGAACCGAGTTCCTGCGGGCGCGGGCTCGGCGGGTCCCGCACACGGAGCGGCCATCAGGCACCGCCAGCCCAGGGGAGTGACGGGCCTTAGCCCCCGGACCAGCAGCTGCAGAGGTTGCCCCGGATCCCCCAGCACTGCTGGCCTGCATGCACCATGCTGGAATTCTCACTGAGCCTAAGCTGCCTCCCCGCCGGGCAGAGCTCGGGACCTGCAGCCCGCCATGTCCGAGCGCCCCCTCCTCGGTGGACTCCTGCACGGCCCAAGCCTCCCCGACGGCTGCCGCCCCCTGCTCCGTGGCGCCCCCTCCCATGGACTGCCCAAAGGCTGAAGCGTGCAGGCGCGGCTCAGGACTGCCGGGCAGCTCCGCCCGCAGCTCCCGGTGCAGGATCCACTAGGTGAAGCCAGCTAGGCTCCTGAATCTAGTGGGGACTTGGAGAACCTTTATGTCTAGCTAAGGGATTGTAAATACACTAATCAGCACTCTGTATCTAGCTAACCTAGTGGGGACTTGGATAACTTTTCTGTCTAGCACTCTGTGTCTAGCTAAAGGATTGTAAATGCACCAATCAGCACTCAGTAAAAAATGCACCAATCAGCACTCTGTGTCTAGCTAAAGGATTGTAAATGCACCAATCAGCACCCTGTCAAAACAGTCCAATCAGCTCTCTGTAAAATAGACCAATCAGCAGGATGTGGGTAGGGTCAGCTAAAAGAATAAAAGCAGGCTGCCCAAGTCAGTAGTGGCAACCTGATTGGGTCCCCTTCCACACCTTGGAAGCTTTATTCTTTCACTCTTTACAGTAAATCTTGCTGCTGCTCACACTTTGGGTCCACACTACCTTTAAGAGCTGTAACACTGACGGTGAAGATCTGCAGCTTCACTTCTGAAGCCAGCAAGACCAGGAACCTACTGGGAAAAATGAACAACTCCAGACGCACTGCCTTTAAGAGCTGTAACACTCACTGTGAAGGTCTGCAGCTTCACTCCTGACAGCGAGACAATGAATCCACCAGAAGGAAGAATCTCCAGACACATCTGAACGTCTGAAGGAAGAAACTGTGGACACACTGTCTTTAAGAACTGTAACAGTCACCGCGAGGGTCCGCAGCTTCATTCTTGAAGTCAGTGAGACCAAGAACCCACCAATTCCGGACACACAATCATTTTGCTCCCTTGAGACACTGTCTCAGCCTTCAGCTCAACCAACAAAGTTGTACCTCTATTTTTCTGTGAAATTGCACCTTCTTACCCCCTTTCTTTCTCCGTGGCCTCCGGGCTTGGCACTCAGCACAGGCCCTGCCTTCTGATCATGGTGCAGCCTTGTCGAGTGGTTTTGAGGTGCAGCCTTGTCGAGTGGTTTTGAGTGTGGGCTTGGGTGGGTCGGGCTGAGCTTTGAGTCCTGGGTCTGCTATTGTGCTGTGTGACTGTGAGCGTGAGTCCTCATCAGTGTCCCCAGCAGTAAACGTGGATGTGGGAGAAGCCCCATGCCTGGTCTCTGAGTCACAAATGTTGATGCTGCCTTTGGTCTCCTGATCTGTGTTTCCCTCCAGGGAAGCTCCCCGGTCCTCTGAAGCCCTTCTGAACTCTGAGGCTCATGGTGGGCTGACAGTGGTGGGCCAACCGTGGGCGAGGGCAGAGCATCAGGCAGGTGCTCAGGTCCCACCCAACACCAAGGTGTTGAAATTACAGAAGTCTCAGCCTCTCCCCACTGGGCAAAAGGGAAGGCCGCCCAGGCTGCAAACCAGTGACGTTCAGAGGGCCCAGGACGCTCCGACACGAGGCTGACTGCAGAGACAGCTAAGAGGCTGCCTGTATCCATTCTCCAGTTCTTTTTTTTTTTTAAATAGGCTTTACTTTAGGTTCACAGCAAAAATTGAGTGGAAAGTCAGTTCCTATACATGCCCTGCCCCCTAACAGGCACAGCCTTCCATATCAGTTACATCCCCAGTAGAGTGGGGCATGTGTTATTATTGATGAAACTGAAAGGACATGTCATTATTGCCCAATGTCCATAGTTTGAGGGCCCGCTCTTGGAGTCAGACATTCTATGGGTTGAGACAAATGTCTAATGACACATAGCTATCATTATGGTATCACACAGAATAGTGTCATTGCCTTAAAAAATCTTCTGTGCCCCCTCGTTCATCCTTCCCCATCTCCTAATCCCTGGCAACCACTGATCCTTTTACTGTCTCCATAGTTTTGCCTTTTCCAGAATGTCATACATTGGGACCATACAATATTTAGCCTTTAAAGATTAAATTCTTTCACTTAGTAATATGCATTTAAGATTCCGACATGTCTTTTCTTGGCTTGGTAGCTCATTTATTTTCTTTTTTTGAGATGGAGTTTTGCTGGTATGAAGTGATGTGATCTAGGCTTAGTGCAACCTTCACCTGCCCCGCCCCGTGCCCTGCTCCCAGTTCAAGCGATTCTCCTGCCTCAGCCTCCGGAGTAGCTGGGATTACAGGCGTGTGCCACCACGGCCGGCTAATTCTTGTATTTTTAGTAGAGACAGGGTTTCACCATGTTGGCCAGGCTGGTCTCGAACTCCTGACCTCCAGTGATCCACTCACCTCAACCTCCCAAAGTGCTGAGATTATAGGCGTGAGCCACTGTGCCCGGCCTTGGGTTATTTTTTCCAAAGAGTGTAAGGTCTGTATCTAAGTTTATTTTTTTTTATTTGGATGTCCAGTTGTTCTAGCATCATTCGTTGAAAATAATTTATTTTCTCCATTGTATTTTCTTTGCTCCTTTGTAAAAACATCACTTGACTATATTTCTTCTTCTTTTTTTTTTTTTTTGGAGACTTAGTCTTGCTCCGTCGCCCAGGCTGGAGTGCGGTGGCTGGATCTCAGCTCACTGCACACTCCACCTCCCGGGTTTACGCCAATCTCCTGCCTCAGCCTCCCGAGTAGCTGGGACTACAGGCACCCGCCACCTTGCCTGGCTAGTTTTTTGTATTTTTTAATAGAGACGAGGTTTCACTGGGTTAGCCAGGTTGGTCTCGATCTCCTGACCTCGTGATCCGCCCGTCTCGACCTCCCAAAGTGCTGGGATTACAGGCTTGAGCCACCGCGCCCAGCCTTGACTATATTTCTATGGATATATTTCTGGGCTCTCTATTCTGTTCCATTGATCTATTTGTTGTTTTACCAATACCACACTGTCTTGATTACTGCAGCTTTAGCATAAGCTTTGAGGTTGGGTAGTGTCAGTCCCACAACTTTGTTCTTCTCCTTCAATATTGTGTTGGCTATTTTGGGTTTTTTGCTTCTCCATATAAACTTCAGAATCAGTTTGTTAATATCTACAAAGTAACTTGCTGGAATTTCGATCGGGATAGCTTTTAGTCTATAGATCAAGTTGGGAAGAACTGAGATCTTGACAATATTGAGTCTTCTTGATCTTAAACACGGAATCTCTCTCCATCTATTTCGTTCTTTGATTTCTTTCATAATAGTTTTGTAGCTTTCGGCCGGGCGCGGTGGCTCAAGCCTGTAATCCCAGCACTTTGGGAGGCCGAGACGGGCGGATCACGAGGTCAGGAGATCGAGACCATCCTGGCTAACATGGTGAAACCCCGTCTCTACTAAAGAATACAAAAAACTAGCTGGGCGAGGTGGCGGGCGCCTGTAGTCCCAGCTACTCGGGAGGCTGAGGCAGGAGAATGGCATAAACCCGGGAGGCAGAGCTTGCAGTGAGCTGAGATCCGGCCACTGCACTCCAGCCTGGGCGACAAAGCCAGACTCCGTCTCAAAAAAAAAAAAAAAAATAGTTTTGTAGCTTTCCTCACATAGAGCTTATACGTATATTTAAAAATATTTATACTTAAGTATTTTGTATTTGGCGGTGTTAATGTAAATAGTATTGTATTTGAATTTCAAATTCTGCTCTTTCATTGTTTGTCTATAGAAAAGTGATTGGCTTGTCCGGGCGCAGTAGCTCACGCCTGTAATCCCAGCACTTTGGGAGGCCGAGGCAGGAGGATCAGGAGGTCAGGAAATCGAGACCATCCTGGCTAACGTGTCTACTACAAATACAAAAAAAATTTAGCTGGGCGTGGTGGCAGACGCCTGTAGTCCCAGCTACTCAGGAGGCTGAGGCAGGAGAATGGCCTGAACCCAGGAGGCGGAGCATGCAGTGAGCTGAGATCGTGCCATTGCCTGCCAGCCTGGGCGACAGAGTGAGACTCCGCCTCAAAAAAAAAAAAAAAAAAAGAAAAGAAAAAAAAGAAACAGATAATCTGAATAGGCCTCTATTAAGGAATTTAATAATAATCCTCCAAAACAGGAAGAACAGGCCCCGGTGAGTATACTAGTGAATTCTACCTGTGAACATTAAGGAATAAATTATACTAACTCTCCACAATCTCGTCCAAGAGACAGAAGCAGAGGGAATGCTTTCTAACTCATTCTGTGGCGCCAGCATGACCCAATACCAAAACCTGACAAAACGTTACAAGAAACAGCACTTTGGGAGGCCGAGACGGGCGAATCACAAGGTCAGGAGATCGAGACCATCCTGGCTAACACGGTGAAACCCCGTCTCTACTAAAGAATA
>NW_012116377.1:4398769-4401812 GCF_000951035.1 Colobus angolensis palliatus
AAAAAAAAAAAAGAAACAAAGCTACAGTTTGCTCCGGCCGGGCCTCGACAACCCGCAGGTCCCCGCGGTCCCGGTCCCCGCCCGGGGCGTCTGATGGACCGAGCCGTGCCCCCGCGGAGCACCACTTCTGAGGCCTGTGAGCGGTGGCCGAGCAGGGCGTGGCCTGCGTTCCGGAGCCTAGCTCCTTCTCCTGCCGGGACTTCTGAGGGGCCTCCGGCGGCCCGAGCCGCCCTGCGCTGCTCCCGCGCCTGCACCCGGGGCTAGGGCACCCGCGGCGCTAGGTGATGCCGGAGGAGGCGCTCGACTTGGACCAACTGCGGCGGATCCGGGAGCCGGGGTCCAGGAATACAGCCCAAACCCCAAGAGCACGTGCCCCTCAGAGACTGCAGCGGCTGCTGGGAGGAGCACATCCAGGGTGGCTACTGCCCCAAGGGGTGGCCACCTCTGGGACCGGCATCCGTTCAGGGGCCCTTGGCAAGGGACGTGTCCGCCCGGCCGTGCTCTTCCTGGCTCAGGGCGCGCTGGACGTGGATGCCCCTCGCCTGGTTTGCGCGGGGCCTGCGGGCAGCTGGACCTGGTTCCGCGCCCACGCCTTCCCCTCCTCCTCCCCCTGGTCCCTCAGCGCCGGCTGATGAGGGAAGTGGCTCCTCGTCCCCAGGTGCACGAGGAAGCCCTGGGGACTCCTGCGGCTGCCTGCCCGATGGCCGGACCTCCCCGGTGCTCCCGAAGTGCCTGCACCCGCGACTCCGGCTCGCGGCCTGCCCTGGAGCTCACGCGCAAGGCGGGCGAGATGGTGCTGATGCCAGTGTCGGGCACCACAGGGTTCGCAACCTGCTAAGGCCGAGGTGCGCCCCAGTCACCCAGGTCCGGAACTAGAGTGTGCTCCGGCCTTCGACCATGGGCCCTCCCTCAGTAAGAGGGCAACGCCACTCTAGACTGTCCCTCCACTAGGAGGTGTCGCTGGGGTCCCGGCCTTTGCTTCACCCTCGCCCGCTCCTTCCCGGGCATACTTGCTCTGGGTCCGCCACTGCCGCTCATCATGAGGTCTGGCTCGGGCATCAGCTTGGAAGAGCTTTACCACTTCCTCAGGGTCCTCGTTGACAGGCGGCTCCTAGTCCTGAGGGAGGCGGCGGCGGCGGATGGGGCCCGCCGGGCCCGAGCAGATGGCCTTCGACATCAGGCGCACGGCAGAGGTAGGTGCTGGCCTCCGTGTTCTCGCACCGCGACTTCAGAGAACCGGCAGCGACCTCCGGGAGGAAGGGAAGCCACTTCCCGCTCCAGGACCCCTCTGGAAAGGAAAAACCGCCCTCCAACCACCGTGGACTGCAGCCCCCACCTCTCCAGTGAGGCCAGGACATCTGAGCAACGGGCGTCCGGGTTGTCTGCTCTGGAGGCCCCTCTGTGCGGCCAACTTCGTCCCTTCGTCCCAGGCGGTCACCTCCAGCTCTGCCCCGTGAACTCAGGGAGGACTTGGGCGCGGTGCTATGGACCCACGCCTGCCCTTGCTGCACTGGGTCCGCCCGGACCTTGAGGCAAGGGTGGACTGGCTGGTCCTCCGGGCGGTTGGCTGCAGAGCCAGCGGCCTGAGCCTTCGTTCCCCATCATCCCCGACAGGGCTGGGTCTTGCTGCCGCTGAGCAGGGGGCTGGCAAAGAGCCTGCTCCACTGCCACCTCCCCGCCTGCAGGGAAGCCTGGCACATCCTCTGCCTCCCAGCCTCTCCTCACTGAATCCTCTGCCTGGGTGGAGGGGTTATGTCTGCTGTTTGTTGCACTCACTGCACACAGTAGGTGCTGCATAAGTCCCTGCGAGAGGAGGAAACACACTAGTCTGTCCTCCCCTGCCCAGCCTTCGCAGAGCTTTTATGGCGCTTCGGAGAGGCTTTGTTCGCCGCGTGGCCAAGTCTTCCCAAGGATGCTGTTCTCAGGACGGCAGATGCAGGTCTCCGGTCCCACGGCACGCTGGGCAGGACTGAGGTGTGCACCAGGCTGCTCAACACGCCCCATCCAGGGACCCCATCAAGGCATGAGCAGGGGAGCAGCATTGGGACCTGTGGTGGGGCCATGGGCTCTCAAGTGGCCCCATCCACAGCTCTGCGAGTCCTCCCTCCTGCAGGGGACATTCCAGACCTCTAACTCTACCTGTATCACAAGATGTGGGGCTGGGGCTCTGTCAGCCCCACCCTCTCCACCCAAAGTCCACGCACTTTTTTAGCTGGCCCTGGGTGGCAGTCCCCACCCCAGCAGAGGAGGATGCATTCAAATCTGCAGGAGTAGCACATGCCACGTGCTGTGCGCCCCACCTGCCCAGTGATGTCCAGTGGGGCTGGCTGCTCTCAGCTGGGATGGAAGCCCCCAGGAAGACAAGGATTTCTGTCTGCTGTGTTCAGTGAATTATGTTAAGTGCCTGGAAAAGCGACTGTAGGCAAGAAAAAAAAAGCAAACTAGACCAACATCTCTCACGAATATAGATACAAAATGCTCAACAAAGTATTAGCAATTCAAATCCAACAATGTATAGAAAGAAGTAAACACCACGACCAAGTGAGATTTATTCCAGATACACAGCACTGGTCCAATACTTGAAAATCAAGCAATTCATCACATCTACAGGCTAAAGAAGAAAAATCACATGATTATGTAAATAGACACAGAAAAAGCATGTGACAAAATCCAACATCCATTCAAGGTAAAAATTTCCAGCGAACTAGGAAAAGAGAGGAACTTCAACTTCATAAAGAACATCTACAAAAAAACCCCACAGCTAACAATACATGGAATATTGAGGAACTAGATGCTTTCTCAGTAAGATCAGGGACAAGGTAAGGATGTCCTCTCTCACCAGTTCTTTTTCAACACCATACTGGAAGTCCTAGCTAATGCAATAAGAAAAGGAAATAAAAGGTATAAAGATTTTCTACATAGATGACCATATCATCAGCAAAGTTGTAGAAAATCCAAAAGAATCAACAACGTACTACTGAAACTAATAAGCAACTATCCCAAAGTTGTAGGATACAGGGTTAATACACAAAAGCCAATCATT
>NW_012116377.1:4401948-4403856 GCF_000951035.1 Colobus angolensis palliatus
GAGTAGCTGGGACTACAGGTGTCTGCCACCACGACCAGCTAATTTCTTTTTTTTTTGTATTTTTAGTAGACACATTAGCCAGGATGGTCTCAATCTCCTGACCTCATGATCAGGCACCCACCACTATGCCCAGCTAATTTTTTTGTGGTTTTTTAGTAGAGATGGGGTTTAACCTTGTGAGCCAGGATGGTCTCTGTCTCCTGACCTCATGATCTGCCCGCCTCAGCCTCCCAAAGTGCTGGGATTACAGGCGTGAGCACCGTGCCTGGCCTGTTTCTTCTTATATGAGTTTTGGCAGACTGTGTCTTTCAGGAAATTGATCTATTAAACATAGATTACCAAATTTGTGGGCATAGATGCCTCATGGTATTCCTTTAATATCCTTTTGATGTCTAGTAGTGATGTTCCTCTTTCATTTCTGGTATTAGTAATTTATATCTTTTTTTTTTTTTCTTTAATTAGGTTGGCCAGAGGCTTATCAATTTTACTGCTATTTTCCAAGAACTGGCTTTTGGTTTTGCTGATTTTCTCTCTGATTTTTGTTTTTTAATTTCATTGATTTTTGCTCTAATTTTTATTATTTCTTTTCTTCTGCTTACTTTGCAGTTAATTTGCCCTTCTTTTTATAGTTTAATGAGGTGGAAGCTTAGATTATTAATTTTAGATATTTTTTCTTTTCTAATATATGCATTCAGTGCTATAAATTTTCCTCTAAGCAGTGCTTTTGCTGCATTCCACAAATTTTGACTCACTGTATTTTTATTTTTATTTTGTTCACAGTATTTTTTGTGGCGGGGGTACAAGCTGTCACTCTGTGGCCCAGGCTGGAGTGCAGTGGTGTGATCTCTCCTTACTGCAATCTCCACCTCTGGGGTTCAAGTGATTCTTGTGCCTCCGCCTGCCCACTAGCTGGGATTGCAAGCATGTGCCATTGCACTTGGTTAATTTTTGTATTTTTAGTAGACACTAGGTTTCACCATGTTGGCCAGGCTGGTCTGGAACTCCTGATCCCCCCACCTTCACCTCCCACAGTGCTGGGCCTATAGGCATGAGCCACCGCACCCAGCCTAGTTCACAGTATTTTAAAATTTCTCTTAAGATTCCCTCTTTGACCCATTTGTTATTTGGAAGTGTGTTGTTTAACCTCCAAGAATTTGGGGATTTTCTAGCTATCTTTCTATTATTGATATCCAGTTTCATTCCATTGTCATCTGAGACCATCGTATGATTTGTATTCTTTTACATTTGTTAAAGCATGTTTTATAGCCCAGAATGTGGTTTATCTTGGTGAAGGCTCTGTGCGAGCTTAAGGAGAATGTGTATTCTGCTGTTCTTGGGTGTTCTATCCATGTCATTTAGATCCAGCTGACTGATGGTGCTAATAAGTTCAACTATGTCCTTACTGATTTTCTGCCTGCCGGATCTGCATCTGTCTATTTCTGATAGAGGTCGTTGAAGTTTCCATCAAAAACAGTGAATTCATTTTTTTTGTAGTTCTATCAGTTTTTGCGTCACATATTTGCCACACTCTTATTAGGTGTATACACATTAGGGATTATTACATCTTTTTGGAGAACTGACTTGTTATCATTAGATTGGTCTGCTTTGTCTGAAATTATTATAGCTACTTCAGCTTTCTTTTTTGTTGTTTTTTTTTTTTTTAGACAAAGTTTCACTCTGTCGCCCAGCTTGGAATGCAGTGGCACCATCTCGACTTACTGCAACCTCTGCCTCCCAGGTTCAAGCGATCCTCCCACGTCAGCCCCCCAAGTAGGTAAGGTGTTATTTTTCCCTCTGGTTTCTTTCAAAGTGTGTTCTTTATCATTGATTTTCTGAAGTTAGAATGTATGATGCCTAGGTGTAGTTTTTTCTTTTCTTTTCTTTTTTTTTTTTTTTTTTTTTTTTTTT